>NW_004443982.1:16398435-16431332 GCF_000243295.1 Trichechus manatus latirostris | reverse complement strand
AAAAAAAAAAAAAGTTGAGAATTTAGAGGGTTAAAATGTTGTGGGGTTGTTAACCAATGTCATAAAACAGCATGTGTGCTACTGTTACACGAGAAACTATCTGTTCTGTAAGCCTTCACCTGAAGTACAATAAAATATTAAAAAAAAAAAATTGGCATAGTGGTGCTTGTGAAAATATCTTGCAGGGAGAGGGTGCAGTTGGCAAACAAATGTGGAAGGTGCGCATTATTTGAGTAAGAAGACTGTAGGTAGCAATATTATCCCGTTTCCACACCGGGAAACTGAGAGGTACAGAGAGGTTAATAGTTTGCCCAAGGTCACACAGCTAGTAAGCAGCAGAGCCAGAATTCAAGCCTGGGCAGTGTGGTTGAAAGTGCATGCTTTTCACCTTGACACACTGTGGCCACTCTGATTGGGAGTTTGGAAACCCAGAAGAGAGATGCTCTGTCCACAATGAGACTGGGTAAGATTGAGGTGGGCTTGGGTTGGGGAAGAGTCAAGGAAGGCTCTGCAGAAGAGATGACACAATGACTTTACAAATACTTCCATTGGCCATGGCACAAGGAATGTGCATGGAAACCAACCAGAAAGCTGAAGGTAAGGAGAGAGAGATCTAGAACATGGCTCCATGGATAAAAGTGTGCACTACCCTAGGATGGTGGTGCTTTAGAGCAGTGTTTCCATAGCTGTTTTCTTGGAACCTTAATGCTCTCTGAAATAATAGCAGGCAGTTTTGGAAAACAGGGTTCCAGTGTTAAGTAAGTTTGGTGAATGCTCTGGTTCAACAAAGGTAAACAGGTTTCCTCACCTCTGAATTTGCAAGGGCTTTTAACATAATCCTGTGCATTGTAAAACTCTAAGAGGGGAATAGAATTTTGCCACAAATTTTTTCTTCAAAGAAAGCCATATGAAGATCTCATAGAACAACAGAGTCCCAGAGACCAGCTGTTTTCCAGGAGGCATGAAAGGATTCGGGCCACCTTGAACTCTGAGACCTGCTCTGACCCTTGGCTGAATGATGAAAGAAGCCCTGCCTTGGACCGTGGGCAGTGGGCGGTAGGCTTGGTGTTTAGTGCCTTTCTTTCTGCCAGTGCCCATGTTCCCGTCCAATTACTTGGGCCCTTTCCCTGGCTCCCTGTTCCTTTAGTCCCTGGTTCCCTCCACCTAATTGTGAACTCCTGCTTTAGTTAACCTTCCAGGACCAGTGAAAGCCAGTCTGTTACTCTAGCAGGAGCTGACTTCTCTGGACTTGACCTTTGAACATTAGGAACCTGTTAGCCTTAACTTTCATGTTGACTTAGCATCTCCTGCTGAATTCTCCTAACTAAACTTGCCCTGTCTCTACCCTTCCCTTCTTCTTTCTTCCCTCCCTCCTTTCTCCCCTCCCTTCCATCTTTCCTTCCTTCGATATTTATTACTCAAATACTATAAGAGCCACAGAGTTATAGGGTTTAGCCTGGTGGTTCACAATTTATTGTTCATATCGAAGTCCTGAACTAACTGGTCAAACTCAGGCCACATGCCTGCCCCATAGCTGGTGGGTAAGGGGGCATATGATTGTAAGAGGTATGTGTGAAGTATCTTGTGAAAGTCTAGATAAGTAATATATTCTTCACATATGTTTTTCAAATGCAGGTAGATCCTGTTGTGATTAATAAAGCATTGTGTGTAGATGCTATTGAGATTCATAAAATATACCTTAATTTATACTGAATTAATATTGCTTTTTTCATTATGTATTTTTTCAATCAGTACATACTACAAGTACTATTATCTTGTTGATGTCTATGATTTTTTGATGTTGGAAGGGGGTCTTTCACCCCACCCAAAGCTCAGACTTTGCAGTCAGTCAGACTTGGGTTCAATCCCGCTTCTGCCGTATATTAGCTGGATGACTTTGGGAAAATTGCTTAACTTTTAAAACCTTAATTTCCTTATCTTAAAATAGGAATTATCATTCCTGCTTGATGAGTTTTCATGGAGATTAAATAAAATAATGAATGTAAATCATCTAACAGATTGCATGTTGCTCAGGAAATGATTATTGACATTGTTGTTATGAAAAAGACAAAGAAGGCAGAGAAGGAGGAGGAGGGGGTTGCCAAAAAGACATTAGCCACGAGCTAGTTGGGACTAATAGGGCCTGGTGATACCAAGGGAGATATCTGCCATTACACATCTCCCACCGTATCATTGACTCTTCAGAGGTTTAGTGCAAACCTGCTAACCAGAAAAATGGCTAACATACTGCCAAGCATGCTAATTCTAGAAGACCCTTGTCATATTTTGGCTGTCCGACATATGAGCCACCTTCCTATGTTTGGAGTTTCTTCCCACAGGTAGAGCTTGGTGGGAGACAGGGAGGTAGGTGACACTGTCCAGCAGTGGCTATTCCAGTGGCAGTGGCAGTGTTCAGAGGCAGCAGTGCCTAGGGCACTCTTAATAAGGCGGGCCTTGTTGCATGACCTTATCTGTACTTGTGGTCACCAGCTTTTCTTGCTCATCTCATCCACCTGCTTTCTTGTCAAGTCTGCGAGTTAACCAATATTTTACCAACAAATGTTTTTTCTACTTGAATTATCTGGTGTGTGAAACCAAGAATGCTGCCTTGCACACCTGTGAGGTAGACGCAGTCTCATCTGCTTTGTCTTAGATGTGTAGGCTCCAAATCTGATGGCCTCCAACAGACACTTTCTGCATAGTCCCATTCATATTGTGGAGACTGTGGTGACATTCTCTCCTAGTTCCACTGTCTGTCTGCCAGGGTGGTTGGTGGCAGAAAACCCATTATGCCACATTTCTTCTCTGTCCTACCATGTCAGATTGTTTTTGCTGTCATGGAGGGAGGCCAGTGGGGGAATGACTGTGAACACTGACTGGGACAATATACAGCAAGATCCTGACTAGTGACCTTGTCCCACTGCTAAGTCATCTCTATAGGACCACTGCATCCCAGCGAAGATGACTGCAGCTAAATCTATGCATGGGGTGGGGGACAACACTGACTCTCAGCAACTCTATCTCCTCCTCTCTCTTCACACATATTGTACCCCTGGGATCAGCCCTCCAGTGTTTATACCGGCTCTCTGTGACCTATGGTCATTCCAAATCCCAGCTCACACTGTGTTTGCTGTGGGAAAAGATGAGGTACAGGTGAGTGCTGCTCTAAACTCCCAGGCTCCCTGAGAGTGCTCTGCAGACCCCAGATGCATACAAAACACTCTCGTTTTGTTTTCGCATTTCAGATGTTAATTATAAGGAAGAGAATTAGGCATATAAAACAAATTACATTGGCAGCATTTGCTTCACTTGTGCACCATGGGGCCCAGGCTTCCCTAATGAGATGTGACTACAGATCATCATGCTTCCTGCAAACAGCCAATTGCTTCTAATGCAGCAGAGTCTTGCTTGTCTTTCCTGAGAATTGGCCACAGGTGTAGCATTAGACTCTAGAGAGCATCACCCTCCTAGGGACGTGTGATTAGGTCAAGGGCAGGAAGAGGAAGGAGGAGAGACAGGAGAGACAGACACACAAGACTTTAGAGCTTCCTCATAATATCCATTAGCTGCTTCTCCTCCAACCACCACAGCCACCCCAAACAAATGTTGAATCCAAGAAAAAACTGTGTGTCTATGTCCTTCCTATAGAAAGCAATTCTGCAGCTGCTACAGAATGCAGGCAATGAATGCTGTCTTTTATCAGTGTTTAATAATATTAACGTCCTCAGCGAAGAGCAAACACACACTCCACCATGAGTCGAAAACTGTTTGTGAGCTAATTGGAAAACATTACTTACTGTTTTCTTTAATTAAAATTAATTACAAGACCCTAGTGAAGAAATAAGTCCATATGTGAGATTCTAAGACCTCACACTGTGATGTTAAATATCCTGAAGGGTACTGGTTCCTATTAGATCATGCCCTCTAAACTAAAAGGTCTTCCACTTTCAGAAGTACCTCTGCCAACTTATAGAATTTGTGTACCTAAATACCTCCGTGTTCTTTGTGAGCACGAATCCTCCAACAGTACTGAGATCACCACAGGTAAAATTGTCTCCTTGGTAAATAAAAAGAAAAAACATAATATTGGGTCTGCAGGGTGTATGGGAGGGGATGTGCTTTCCTGGGCTGACCTAGCCACTAAATGGGTATGGAATCGTGGACCTCAGTTCTCTCATCTGCAAATGGAAGGTTGAGACGAGAGTTTTCTAAAGTTCTTCCAGCTCAAACACTCTGGATTTCTCCTGTTCCCAGTCCTGAGATTCTGTCTCAAAATTCCTAACTGTGAGATATCAGACTTGAAACCAAAGGCAAGTTTTTTTTTTTTTTTTTAAATAAAGAATGGATCCCAGAGAAATTGTCTTGTTTGGATTTTCAACTTTGGGGATAGTCAATCTACAGAACCCCACACGTCTGTCAGTTTGTCTTACTGTGGTGGCTTTTGTGTTGCTGGAAGCTGTGCCACTGGTATTTCAAATACCAGCAGGGTCACCCATGGTGGATAGGTTTCAGCTGAGCTTTTAAACTAAGACAGACTAGGAAGAAGGACCTGGTGGTCTACTTCTGAAAAAATTAGCCAATGAAAACCTTATGAATAGCAGCGGAACATTGTCTGACATAGTGCCGGAAGATGAGCCCCTCCGGTTGGAAGGCACTCAAAAGACGACTGGGGAGGAGCTGCCTCCTCAAAGTAGAGTCAACCTTAATGACACAGATGGAGTCAAGCTTTCAGAAACTTCATTTGCTGATGTGGCATGACTCAAAATGAGAAGAAACAGCTGCAAACATCCATTAATAATCGGAACATTGGAATGTACAAAGTATGAATCTAGGAAAATTGGAAGTTGTCACCAATGAAACAGAATGCATAAAGATTGACATCTTAGGCATTCGTGAGCGGAAATGGACTGATATTGGCCATTTTGAATCAGACAATCGTATGGTATACTATGCCGGGAATGACAAATAGAAGAGGAATGGCTTTGCTTTCGTCAACAAAAAGAACATTTCAAGATCTATCCTGAAGTGTAATGCTGTCAGTGATAGGATAATATCCATATGCCTACAAGGATGACCAGTTAATACGACTATTATTCAAATTTACACACCAACCACTAATGCCAAAGATAAGGAAATTGAAGGTTTTAACAACTTCTGCAGTCTGAAATTGATCAAACATACAATCAAGATGCATTGATAATTACTGGTGACTGGAATGCGAAAGTTGGAAACAAAGATGAAGAACAGTTGTTGGAAAATATGGTATTGGTGATAGAAACGACACCAGAGATCACATGATAGAATTTTGCAAAACCGATGACTTATTCATTGCAAATACCATTTTTCAATAACATAAACGGTGACTATACATGTGGATCTTGCCAGATGAAATACACAGGAATCAAATCGACTACATCTGTGGAAAGAGAAGATGGAAAATTGCAATATCGTCAGTCAGAACAAGGCCAGGGGCCAACTGCAGAACAAACCATCAATTGCTCACATGCAAGTTCAAATTGAAGCTGAAGAAAATGAGTACAAGTCCACGAGAGCCAAAGTATGACCTTGAGTATATTCCACCTGAATTTAGAGACTATCTCAAGAATAGATTTGACACTTTGAACATTAATGACCAAAGACCAGACAAGTTGTGGAATGACATCAAGGACTTCATACATGAAGAAAGCAAGAGGTCATTAAAAAGACAGGAAAGAAAGAAAAGACCAAAATGCATGTCAGAAGATATTCTGAAAGTTGCTCTTGAACGTCTAGTAGCAGGAGCAAATAGAAGAAATGATGAAGTAAAGAGCTGAACAGAAAATTTCAAAGGGTGGCTTGAGAAGACAAAGTAAAGTAGTATAATGAAATGTGCAAAGACCTGGAGGTAGAAAACCAAAAGGGTAGAACATGCTCAGCATTTCTCAAGCTAAAAGAACTGAAGAGAAAATTCAATCCTCGAATTGCAATATTGAAGGATTCTACAGGGAAAATATTAAATGACACAGGAAGCATCAAAAGAAGATGGAAGGAATACACAGAGTCACTGTACCAAAAAGAATTGGTTGATGATCAGCCATTTCAGGAGGTAGCATATGATCAAGAACCGATGATACTGAAGGAAAAAGTCCAAGCTGCACCGAAGGCATTGGTGAAAAACAAGGCTCCAAAAACTGACAGAATACTAATTGAGATATTTCAACAGATGGATGCAGTGCTGGAAGTGCTCTCTTGTCTATGCCAAGAAATTTGGAAGACAGCTACCTGGCCAACTGACTGGAAGAGATCCTTATTTGTGCCCATTCCAAAGAAAGGTGATCCAACAGAATGTGGAAATTTTCAGACAGTATCATTAATATCACACACAAGTAAAATTTTGCTGAAGATCATTCACAAGCCGTTGCAGCAGTACATTGACAGGGAACTGCCAAAAATTCAAGCTGGATTCAGAAAAGGACATAGAATGAGGGATATCATTGCTGATATCAGATGGATCTTGGCTGAAAGCAGAGACAACCAGAAAGATGTTTACCTGTGTTTTATTGACTATGCAAAGGCATTCAACTGCATGGATCATAACAAATTATGCATAACACTGTAAAGAATGGGAATTCCAGAACACTTAATTGTGCTCATGAGGAACCTGTACTTAGACTAAGAGGCAGTTGTTCCAACAGAACAAGGGGATACTGCGTGGTTTAAAATCAGGAAAGGTGTGTGTCAGGGTTGTATCCTTTCACCATACTTATTCAAGCTGTACGCTGAACAAATAATCTGAGAAACTGGACTACCTGAGAAGAACGTGGCATCAGGATTGGAGGAAGACTCATTAACAACCTTCGATATGGAGATAACACAGCCTTGCTTGCTGAAAGTGAAGTGGCCTTGAAGCACTTATTGATAACGATCGACAACTATAGCCATCTGCATGGATTACACCTTAACATAAAGAAAACAAAAATTCTCACAAGCGGAACAATAAGCAACATCATGATAAACGGAGAAAAGATTGAAGTTGTCAAGGATTTCATTTATGCTCAAGCATAACAAGGATTGTGAAGATGACACAGGACCGGGCAGTGTTTCCTTTTGTTGTACATAGGGTCACTATGAGTCAGAAACAACTTGACAGCACCTAACACAACAACAACAACAATCTTATTTTTTAAAGCGGAAACAAAGCAACGATTGAGCTAAATCAAATGCATAGTTACTTTGAAAACAACCAGTTAGTAACTCATGGCTAAATATTAATCTGGATGAATTAAGCTGTATTGTACAAAACCCTATGTGTGTATAGATACAACCTAAACCATGTTGTGAGGAATAGAAGTGTTCTGTGATCTATAAATATGGTTACAGTGGGGAAGAGGGGAGGTCTATGGTTAAATATGCTTTTGAAATGCTGAATTAAATAACATTATACAGATTTCTTTGCAATAGGATCTTCAGAGCATTTCCCATGCTGAGAGCCTTTGCGATTTTCCTGGGATATACAGTTTGCAGTGTCTGATCTTACTTGCCTTTTTATTAGCATATCAACAATTCATGAAAGACTAGCATTCTTCTAAATCAGTTTGAGTAATGACATGGTATGCAATTGAACAGTTCATTTCAATATTTCAGCTGAAAGCTCAAGCAAAAAAAGCTTAGATGAAAGAATAAACTAGAAAAATACTGAAAAATATTGATTTTGAGAAATTTCCTTAATGATAGGATTCAAATAAGTATATGGATGGGTTTTCCATTAAGAATCAGTATAATTATTAATTAGATTAAGTACAATAAAATGATTTCTTAAAAGTGGCAAGTAAGTGCAAAACTTAAGGATATGTTAAATAAATTTGATTTCTTGAAAAGAAGTGAAACTCTACTTTGCTCTTAGAAGATTTTCATGTTGGTGGCCCAGTGGTAAAGAGATCAGCTGCTAACCAAAAGTCAGCAGTTTAAATCCACCAGCTGCTCTTTGGAAACCCTATGACGCAGTTCTAGTCTGTCCGATAGGGCAGCAATGGGTTGAAAAGTTAGAAGATGGTGGATAATGATTTTGTTGTTCCAGTTTAACATGTAGTTATTAAACCAAAATCTGTTAACCTAAACAAGGAACCCTATTTTCTTTGTGCTAAGAAAACGATAGCAGGTAAATTTCTAAGTGTCACGAAGAGAATTGTGGATGTAAAGTTCTTGCTATTATTAACATGAGTTGGGTATGATATGTCCAAAGAAAATATATCTTATGAGTAATCATTAAGTAAGACTTCCTCTAGAGAAGAAAGATGACCCCTGAAATGTATTTAGCAAGATGATAAAGAAAGGTGTAAGAGTCAGCAGTTCCCAGAATGAGGATATCTCTTATGTGGGTGGTGTAATATTTTTCCCAAAAGTCACAAGATATGTTATGTCCAACAACAGAACAAATGCCTTAGGAATAAATCACCACTGTGCTACCAGGGCTCCTAGAAGAAATCTTAAAGCAAGTAAAAGATTTAATTCTGAGCATAGAGTTTTTGTACTCATTTGTTAGAAATACCATGCAAAACTCAATTTATTATTTTTGATTTTGGTTAACAATGGTGTCTTTGTTTCCCTTTCTTCTTCCTTTTCCCATGTTGCTTAGCACCCATTATCAGTGATGTCAAAAAATGGCAGGAGGGAGAGAAAGAGGGATTACAAAAATACCATGGAATAATTTATCAGAAGGAGTACTTCCTGAATGCGCTGTAATTTTGCTCTTAAGTAGGAATTTTAAACCTTCACTGAGTGGATCTTTGTCTCCTGGGAAAAGGAGGTTTCCCTTCCTGGGTCAGTCAGAGCTCCCGCATGCCTCACACCACAACCATCCCTCATCATAACTGTGACTGTTATGCTTCTACTTGAAAAGGCACTGGATTTATGCTGTATAGCATGTGCAAATGGGACACTGGCCTGTAAAGTTTGATTGATCGGATTTACAGGCCATCTGAATGCCACATGAGGCGTGGGCTGGTGTTCCCGAGTCCTGCAGCGAGCTGCAGTGGTGGGATGAGCTGGGCCACGGTGGGCGGGCTGTGCTTTTCAATCTCTCAGTTCAGCCACAGGGACCCAGGCCGGAGGCGTCTGAAGCTGTTTGGGGCTGTGCACAAACCACGGATGACAGGCACCTTTGCCATGGGCTCCTGCTTTCCAGCAGTCGAATCTTCACTAGAAGTGGTGGGAAAACCACCCTTCTACTTGAGAGGAGACTGTAGAGGTAAAACTAGACTTGTATTTCATATTTTAATGAAAGGATGGTTACAGGCCAGTGGGATATTAAAACCATATATACTATAAGAGATGAGTTCACAAACACTGCTTCCGCAGAGAAATCTTTTCTCATGCCCTAGACTGGGTGAGGGCTGTCTGTTATATAACGTCCTGAATTCCTCCTTTATGGTACAAACTGTCATGGATTAATCTATCAGTTGAGGAATTATTTGCTTATTACTGGTCCTGGAATAGTTCATGTTAATTCCATAAGGGTAGAGACCTCTCTGACTTTCTCCCTGGCATACAGGCCTAAATGCAGTTATAGTTCTTGCCCTTCCCTCCCCTGCCCTCCCCATCTCCTCCTCTCCCCTCGCCCCTCCCCTCCCCCTCCCCTCCCCTTCCCTTCCCTTTCCGAGTAATTCAGTCCTAGGCTACTCTGTCCTGTAGGGTCACTATGAATCGACTCGACAGCAACAGGTGTAAAGCCGTCAGGTAGGGCATACAGGGTAAGTATCCATGGTGGTGGAGGGGAGGGGTGTGGAGGCCTAGACCCAAATGTCAGAGCCCCAGCAGGGTGAGAAGATGTCCCTGCAGAAGGTCAGCCTGGCACAGGGGGTTGGAGCCACAGCTGGGTGAGGAGGGCATCTACTCCCTCATACAACCAAAGGATGGGCTCATTTAACTCATGTCACATAACAGCAAAACTCTTGGCCTACTCAGCCACTTTGGGGAGGGAGAGAGGGCCATCAAATTATGAGTGCAATTAGATAAAACAGCTGTTAGATTGACTTTTTTTTTCATTGTTTCAACCAGTTCTCGTGGCATTGTAGAGACATCACCAGTTAATCTAGTTTGATCAGCAGTATTATCTGAGCTAATTGAATTTTTGGCTGGATGTTTGGGAGTCATAAAAATATATGTGTATTTGTGTGTGTATGTGATGTAGTAGAAATACCACAGCTTTTGAAATTAGACTCTGCTTCAAGCCTAGGTTTCCTCATCCATTAAATGGAGTTGATAATAAATCTGCTTACTGGGTTGTGGTGATTATATGAAAAAACCTGTCCATACTCATTCACTATGGACTCTTGACATAAGATGCTCCAAGACAAGAGTGCATCATTTTTTCTGTGTGTGCCATGGATTCCCTTGGCACTCAGGTAAAGCCAATGGATTTCTCCTCAAAATTGTGCTTTTAAATGCATCAAAAAATTTACAGGATTAAAAAGGGAGCCAATTATATTGAAACATAGTTATAAAAATATATAACACATAACACAAAATATAACACATAAAAATGTGTTAACAATTTGTGCTATAGTAATTAATATGTTTTATTGACATACTCAGCAACAAGATCTAGTGGTGTGTCTAATAACTACCATGGTTTTGAAGTAGAGATGAGCATAAACAATATATTAAGATATTTTCAACAATTGTAATGTGATACAAACATATATGCAACATTTATCAGTGGCAAAGACTCAGGTACAACTACTTATACTGTGGTCTGTTTCCTAAGTTCATGAACAAAGAAAGTGCTAAATGTTAGTTAGAAGTTAATGAGAATAAAAATGTCAGTCTTTTCCCATCCAAGTTCATAGACCCCCAAATTCTATCTCCAAACCCTTCCATGGAGCTCTGGTTAAAACCTTTACTCTAAGATAACAGTGACTTACACAAATCTCTCCACCCCTCTTGCCTTTTCCAAAAGTAGGTACATGTGGTAGCTGTGGAGGTATCTGCCCTCCAGCTGCAGTTATGGGCTTGTCCTCAGCTGGAATTCTGGAGGCAGGCCCTATGGCCACCTGCATCTCCCTCTGTTATATATTTGATATGTCAGGGTGTGAACTAGAGGAGCCTGTGCATGCTTAGGCAAACGGAGCCCTTTTAAATGTCCAAAATGTGTTTCCTCTGCTTGTATAGTGGGGATACTTGTGTGCCCAGCATCCTTTACGTTTTCTAATTTCCCCTACTGACCATGTTGAGCAGGCATGCTATTTGTCCTCTGAACTTTATTTATAGCCACCCCTACAGTCAAGACATCTGTTTCTTCATGTTAATTTCACCATCTTCCATCTTCCTAGACTGGAAAGAGAGTTTCAACTTCTGAGTTGGCCAAGAGAGAGAAGCAGGTAGCATGCGAGCTAGGCTGGGAAAGAAAGACTTGCCACAGGCCCTGTGGAACAGGCAGATGGAAGTGCAAGGGGAAGCATTATTTCATTCCTGACCTCCCCTGGATGCTTGGGAGGATAGGAAGGGAAAACTGCAAAGCCCTGAAATGAGAATAGACACCGTTGTGCCTCTGCTCAGGATACGGAAACAAATATAAGGTGGAGAAATGAAGCATCTCAGAAGAAAATAAAAGCCCAGGTTTTTTTTTGGGGGGGGGCGGGGGGAGCCGCAAATGTGGAAATCAAATGTCTTCTTGCTATTATAATTGAAAAGGATAAATAATCTGTGCGGCTTTTTCTACTTGGAAAATGGTCTCTCATGTCAGCTCAGAAAAAATCATTATGGAACAACACGGCCCTTGCAACTTTCTGGTTCCTATTCTTACTATGACTCCTTCTGGATCCACTTGCTGAGCTCTTTATAAACTCCCTTGTGCCTCGTTTGGGGGTGAAGTGTGGAAGAAACTAGGTTGCTTGGAGGCAAAAACAAAGAAAGGAGAGAAGAATAGACGTAGTTTTGTGCTGGCTTTTGAGGTGAGCTGGATAGCACCAATGAGAAGTCTGAGCAACTACTCCCTGAGGTGGCTCCTTGATGTATCACATTAACAGTGGAAATTGTCCACTGAGAGAGAAGAGAGGGCTGTGTGCAGGTTGAAGAGGAAAAGGATAGTGTGCAAGAGAGCTACAATATCTGTCTGAAGAGAGGATTTCTCCTCTAAGGCATCAAGAGCTAGTAGCAGCCCAAGGCCCATGGCTAGAAGAGGGCAGAAGGGTGAGAGAATGAGTAATTAAAACCCAAGTTGGCCCTGAAAACATAAAATGAGTAATAACGAAACCCATCAGCCTTCTTGGCAGAAAAGGAATTAAACTAAATGCTTAGAACCAGCATTAGGCCCCTAAATAAAGACTTAATAAAGTCTTGTACTTGTCTTTGGCTAAAATCTTACGCCTGATTTTTGCTATACAGTGTAGTCAAATTTCAGGCTATTGGGAACTGTAGTGTGTTTATCTGTGAGATAAACTTCCCTGAACAATAAGTTACAGCTACACTTGATTCAAGGACACTTACGCAACAGAAGTGTGCGCCTTCTGTGAGAGCAGAAGGGAGGAGGAGATGCTGTACCTTCAACCCTGGGAACTTGCCTCTACTTCTGCTTCTTTAAATAATATAGTCTTCTTCTGTGGATAAAAGTGCTACATCCTTACTGTAGTATACAAAGTACATAAAGAAAAGAAGAGAGAAGGGGGAAAAGTAGCCTATAAAGTTACTAAAGCTGCCTATGGTTAACAGCTTATCTTCCTTTTTATTGGTTTCCATTTTATCTGTAAAAGTACAGATCAGACTAGACTTATTACTATTTGCTGAAGGGGAGCAAAGCTAATGGAAGCTAGACCCTTGGCCTCAACTTGCTCATCACTGTCCAATGGGAGAGGACAGGCAAGTAACCAACTGACAATTTTGTGTGATACGTGATGAGATAAAGGAGTGCACAGGCCCCAGAACTATTTTTCTTAAATAAAAAACTAATTGTATCTCTTCCCTACTATAAAACTTCATTTGTCTTCTCACTTGCCTTCAGCATGGCGTCCAAGGCTCTTCCAAATCTTCCCCTAGATGACATTACCAACATCACCATAACTCTTCCTTACGTTCTAGTCACACTGCTCTTCTTACTGCTTCCCTAGCCACCGTGTCCTTCATGCTTTGGTGCTCCTACCCTGAGCTATTCCTTTTCCAGAATGTTCCTCGTCCTATTAGACCTAGCTCAGAAATAACCTCATTTCCTGGAAACCTTTCAAGATTTCCCACAGCAGATCGATCCTCCTTCTCAGTGCCCCCTTCCTACCTTGGCTGGCTCTCTCTTGTCACACAGTGAGTTCTTAAGGTGAGTAGTCAGTACTATTTTTTAAAATGGTTATTCTTTTAACAAACAGTTTTGAATTCCTACCTTGGTCCAGGTCCAGTGCCAGGTGCTTTAACATACATTGGTTCTTATTTACCTGTATTTTCCTAGGGCCTGGGCCAGTGGTTGGGTAGGAAGGTATATTGGAAGGAATGTGAGCACTGAGGTTAGATTGGGTTTGGATCCCAGCCCTTCAGTCCAGCTGTGTGTCCTTGAGCCAGTGATTTAACCTTCCTAAGCCTCAATGTCATCATTTGTAAAATGGGTGTAATAAATTTTTCAATAGAGGCTTAATAAAGATTAAATGATAAAATGATTAAGATGAAAAGAAATGATGCATGTAAAAATTCTGGCATATGCTATGTGCTCCATGTATATAATGAATGATGAATGAAGAAAGAATGAATGACCAATTAGGGTCTGGGAAACCAATTCAAGGGCTACTGTGGACCTTCAACGGGACAAAGAGGATGGACTGAACCAAGACTCAGCCTTCAGGCCCCAGGGCCTTCATCCTCTCCCATTAAACCTTGTCTCAGAAGTCCAACATGAGCTGTTGAATTTTAACTTAAACATGTGAATTTAAGTTAACATACTCCATCTGTGAGAAACATTTTAAGGCAAATTTCTAACCACCTGGTTTGAGCAATAGTTCTTAATCCTGTTTGAATTATGAAACAGTAGTTTACATGTAATTTCAGAGAGTTCACAGTTTCCCCTGAAGCCCATCTGTGAGTCCTGTGACACCCATTAAGAACCCCTTTTGTCTCAACAAATATTGATTGGGAGGTAACAGAGACGTAGATAAAGACTTATCAGGTAGGATACGTTTTAACTGGAAGAAAGTCAGAAAATGATTATAGTAGTTTAGACCTGGAATAATAATTGTATGAACTCTGGCAGTGCCAATATGAATAGAAAGGAAAAACAGATTCCAGAGACTTTAAATGGTAAGAACTGAACATCTCGAGGCCCAACCAGATGTGGGAAGAGAAAAACAAAGAACAACTGAGAGAGACTCCCAGTTTTGACCCTGAGCAGCTAAAGTAATGACAGTTCCCTTGGGAGCAATAAGGAAGCCTAGAGGGGGGTTGGCTCTCTGGGGAACAGATGATAAATTGGATTTTGGGGTGGTGGAGAAGCAGCCAGGGTGTGGGGGTGTCCATTGGGCAGTCAGAGATGCAAAATCTAGGTAGTTCTTTCCAGCACCGACATCATGATTCTATGATGATCAGGGAAAAATCAAGGCCAGAGCTTTGATTTGGGAATCTTCACCTTAGACATGAGGTTAGGGGAGGTCACGAAGGTGGACACATTACCTGAGGGAAACAATGTAGAGAAAAATGGTACAGAACCAAGTATTAGATCTTGAATTAAGTTTACATTTAGAGGCTAGAAGAGGAAGTGAGCCCAGCAAAGGAGTGGCTGGAGAGAGAGAGGTGATACATTGCCAGATAGGGGGACAGCTCATCAGGGAATGGACCACTCACCCAGTAAAGTGATGAAGACACAGGCACATCTCCAAAGGCTTAGACAGATGCAGACCAACAGGGAGGCACTCCTTCCTACTGATGACAGGATTTAGGTGAGCCATGAGCTCTAGCCCAGGGAGAAGGAGAAGGAGCAGCACAGGAAGTTCTGAGTTTGTTTGAACTTAAATCTGGATGACTGAGATGGGAGCCCCAGAAAGAATTTAAGTCTCATTTGTAGGAAAATTTTTAAAAATTACAATTTTATGTACTTGAGTTTGTGACTATAAAATTCATACTGTTCCAATCATAGAAGCTTGAACACATAAAGGCATTTATTATCGTCTCTCTTGACTGTTAGGTGTATAGATAAAGCAAGACTTGGCAGTCTTCGGAGCCCTTTCCCCTTCATTATCTCATTTGATTCTTCTCATGAGGCAGACAAAACAGCTATCATAGCTCCTATTTTACAGATGAAGAAACTGAGGCTTGGAGAGATAAATAAATGTTCCCAAAGTCACAGAGTTAGTAAGTGGTCTTGCAAGAACCAGAACCTAGAACCTTGGACTCCTGATTGAGTGTTTCTTATACACCAGAACTTCTTCCAGGTATAGGCTCAGATGTTCTTACCATCCCCCTTAAGAGTCTGTTTTGGTTTATGTCTCCCAGAGTTATACAAAATCTAATAGGTCCTTTGGGTTAATGTGTTACCAGCTCTGTTTATTAAGTGCAGTGAACCGGGGGTGTGCTGTGTGTGTGTGCACATGTGCATGCACACTCTGGGGAGGAGACAATAAAAAGATAATTTTGAGTCATGGGCTTTTTATCATCCCTCAAAATGTAGGCTAATGTGGTAGCCAAAATTTTGGCTCACTGTATGAATTTAGGCAAGTTACCTCCCTTCCCCTTGCCTCAGTTTCTTAGCTAAAATGAGGATGACATTATCTGTTTCATAGGGACGCTTAGAAGATTAAATGGAGTCATCTGTGTAAAGTACCTGGCTCCCTGATTATCCTGTTGTAAGAGCACAACACATGGCAGTTGCTATCACCAACAGAAGTAAGTACCCTGTGGATAGTGGCCCAAGATGGCTGCTCTACTTTTAGGTTCCAGATAACGTCAGGGGTACTTGAGCTGCTCAGGTCGGTCAGCTGTGGCCTAGGGCTTGGACGTCCTCATATTCCCTTCTTCAGCCTTGAGGAAAAGCCAATCAGGGCAAAATGGGGAGAGATAGGTACAAAAGCGGGGCTTGGGAAAGTTATCTGAGAATAACCTAACCAAAGAAAATGACCCACAGAAGAAGGATTGTTCTTGAGAAATTTGTTACTATCTCCTAAGGAAGAAAGTTAACCAGTTAGAGTTGGAAGCTCCAGCACATTAGATCATCCCTTTCCAAGTAGTGGCTACAATTCTGCTCACACAGTGAGTAGACAAGGGCAGAAAGCACAGAGAGACCTATGAGGAGATAAAGAAGGAAACTGGAGGTTGACAGCCAGGCCAATAGGCAGGAGGCCACCATAGCCTTGGAGAGATAGGCCAGATTCCAGGAGGACCTTACAGGAACTGAGGCACTGTGAGGAGGATCCAGGAGGGAGAGGTGTGTGGGAGGAGGGATGAAGGGGTGGATAGATGTCAGAGGCAAGGAGAAGGGACAATGTTTCCATCAACTTGACACAAAATAAAACTGACTTTCCTACACAGCACTAAATCTGGGTCTGGGAGGCAGTCTTCAAAAGATGGGCTTGGAAAATAATTTGAGGAAAAGGAAGGGGAGTATCTTCCAAGGAGACACACACAGGAAGGGGTCAGTTCCTGAACTTCTGTCAGGTTGTCATCCTTATTATATCCTGGTTCATGGTAGGGGCCCAATAAATTGTTGTTGATGGAACAAATGAAATTATAGATGCACCTCACGCTAACCATTGGCAGAGGACACCTTGGTTTGGTTGACAAGGTGATATTAAAGGCTAGGCCAGCCCTGCCAATTCTGCTTGAGCTAAATGAAACTGTGCCCTAAGAAAGAAGTGACTTAGAAAAATGTAAGTCATTACCATGCCATTCATATTGCACCTCTTCAGGTGAATTACATTTCCCAGCCAACATGATCTTGGTTAGGGACAGCCAACTTCTCCAGATGCTAAATATTTTTCAGGGTTAGAGGGAGGTAGGGATGAGAGGATGATAGTGCCCTTCTCTGACAAAACTTCTTTGCAGAAAATCTCTAAGTTTTCTGATTAAACATGTTGCTGTCAATTTATATCTGTACTTCCTCTGGAGGTGTTTGCATTTCTACATATATTTTGCATTGGAATGAAAAGTTTGATCACTGCTAAAGGGATTTCTGACATCAGGGAGCAGGTTGGCAAGGTTTTTGTGGGGAGGACTGGACCACCTGGAGTCTTGGAGGATGGGCTGCTGCCACCTTCTCTATCCTTTTTACAGCTGGGCCTGGCTAGCACCCCTGTGATGTTCCCTAGGCCCCAGCAGCCCCGGGTGCAGCGCATGAATCTTTCTATCACAAGATGTGGCTGAAGATGGCAATTCATCTGCTTTTGAACTGATGATCTGGACATGAATAACCCACTGGAATATAATTCAGAAGGGACTGATTTCTCTAGACCAGCCACAGAGTTCCTGAGTCTCCTGTCCTGTGACCTGCTCAATCTTATTCACCCTTCAGAAACCAAATGAGTGTGTATTTTCTTGTTTCTCCTCAGCCTCTGGCTTGGTCTACTCCTCAAGGAGACCTCCTTTCTCTCTCATTTGGTGGCATCTACAGGAGGCATTGCTGGTTCAGTGGTAGAATTCTCACCTTCCATGCAGGAAGCCCAGTTTAGATTCCAGGTCAATGTACCTCATTCACGGCCATGACTCCTCATTTGTGTGTTGCTGTGATGCTGAACAGGTTTCAGTGGAGCTTCCAGACTAAGACGGACTAGGAAGAAAGGCTTGGTGATCTACTTCTGAAAATCAGCCAATGAAAGCCTTGTGGATCACGATGATCCAATCCGCAGCCAATTATAGGGATGGTTTAGGATCAGGCAGGTTCTGTTGTGCATGGGGTCACCATGAGTCATGGGCCAACTGGACAACAGCTAACAACAACAACAACAGTTTACACTAGTGATTCCCAAACTTGGATACACACCAGAATCACCCAAGAAGCTTATACAAATATGGATAATAATAGTTTATGCTTATTAAATTCTGGGCATTGTTCTAAGGAGTTTATGTATATTAATTCATTAAATATCACAGCAGCCCTGAGAGGTAGGAGTACAAAGATAATTTTACAGATTAAGAAACTGAGGCTCAGAGTGGTACAGTCATCTGCCTGAAGTCCTACAGCTAGTGATGTCAAGATTCAAAACAGAGAGCATAGCTCCAGAGTTCATGCTCCTAAACACTACACTACATTCTCAAGATTCTTCTTTTGAGAGTTCCACCTCACCTTGAGGTAAAGCCTGTTCATTGATATTTTTTAAAAGCACCACAAGAGATCTCCACAAGAGATGAAGATCATTGTATACCATTAGAACTAATTCTACACTTTGTCAAGGAAGAATATGTAGAATTTTCCAGGGAACAGGTAAATGCCCAGTAAGGGTCAAGTTTCTAGAACAGAGAAGACCTCACCTTCACCTTCTCCTTCTGTAAGACAGAGAATATAAGAACCTTTTGTTCATTTATTCATTCAGCAAAAAGTCACTAGAATCCTACTATGTGCCAGACACTATTTTAGAAGTTGGGGAAATTGCCTTGAACACAGAGCTTCTATTCTATATGAGGGAGGCAAATAATAAGCAAGTAAATATATGACATGCCAGGTAGTGATAAGTGCTATGAAAAAAAATGCAGGGTGAAAGGATAGCTGGTGAGTGGAGTGGAATGGGGATGTGTGGATGACTTTAGATGGGATGTTTGGGAAAGTCATATTTGAGCAGAGAACTGAATGAAGTCAGGAAGGTGTCTTAGTTATCTAGTGCTGCTATAACAGAAATACCGCAAGTGGGTGTTTTTAAGGAATGTAAATTTATTTTCTCACAGTTCAGGAGGCTAGAAGTTCAAATTCAGGGCACCAGCTCTAGAAGAAGGCTCTCTCTCTGTGGGCTCTGGGTAAAGATCCTTGTCTCTTTCAGCTTCTGTTGCCCCAGCTTTCCTTAGTTCCTTGGTGATCCTCACATGCCATCTATCTTCCCCTAGTTTGTTCTCTCTTCTAGTTTAATCTGCCCTTTTTATAACTCAGAAGTGATTAGGTTTAGGACATACCCTATGCTGATATGACCTCATTAACATAACAAAGAGAACTCTATTTCCAAACAGGATTACATCCACAGGCATAGGGATTAGGATTCCAACACGTATTTTGAGGTCACACAATTCAATCCATAACTCCAGGGAAGATCATTCTAGACAGAGAAAACAGCAAGTACAAAGCCCTGAGATGGGAGTGGCTTGGTGGGTTTAAGGACCGTAAAGAAAGCCAGGGAAGCTGGAGCACAGCAGTGATAGAGAAACTGGCAGGAGATAAGTTCCCAAAGGAAGCCAGGATATGTTCACACAGGGCTTTGTAGGTCTAGGTATGGACTTTATATTTTATTGTTAGTAAGATGGGGCAACTTGGAAAGGCCTTGAGAGAGGAGCGACATGATCTAACTTAGCTTTTAAAAGGATCAATTTAAAAGAAAATAGACCAGTAGAGCAAGAGTGGAAGCTACTGTAACAGTCCAGGTGAGAGATGATAAGGGCTTGGACCAGTGTGGTAACAGTGGAGATGGACAAAAGTGGTTGAATTCTGGATTTTTTAAAATTGTGCTTTAGGTGAAAGTTTACAGAGCAAATTAGTTTCTCATTAAACAATAAATACACATATTGTTTTGTGACATTGGTTGTCAACCCTGCGACGTGTCAACACTCTCCCCTTCTCGACTTTGAGTTACCCATTTCCATTCATCCAGCTTTCCTGTCCCCTCCTGCCTACTTGTCCTTGCCCCTGGGCTGGTGTGCCCATTTAGTCTCATATACATGGTTGAACTACATGTGTTATTGTTTGTTTTATAGGCCTGTCTAATCTTTGGCTGAAGAGTGAACCTCAGTTGTGACTAGTACTGAGTTAAGAGGGTGACCTGGGACCGTACTCTCCGGGTTTCTCCAGTCTCTGTCAGACCAGTAAGTCTGGTCTTTTTTTTTTTTTTTTTTTTTGCGTTCGAATTTTGTTCTACATTTTTCTCCAACTCTATCCGGGACCCTCTATTTTGATCCCTGTCAGAGCAGTCAGTGGTGGTAGCCAGGCACCATCTAGTTGTGCTGGACTCAGTCTGGTGGAGGCTGTGGTAGTCGTGGTCCATTAATCCTTTGGACTAATCTTTCCCTTGTGCCTTTGGTTTTCTTCATTTTCCCTTGCTCCAGACTGGGTGGGACCAGTAGACGTAACTTAGATGGCGGCTGACAAGCTTTTAAGACCCCAGACTCTACTCACCAAAGTAGAATGTAGAACATTTTCTTTATAAACTATGTTGTGTCATTTGAGCTAGATGTCCCCTGAGACCATGGTCCCCAGTCCTCAGCCCAGTAACTCAGTCCCTCAGTGAGTTTGGATGTGTCCATAAATCTTCTATGACTTTGCCTTGGTCAAGTTGTGCTGACTTCCCCAGTATTTTGTACTGTCTTACCCTTCACCAAAGTTACCACTTATCTATTGTCTAGTTAGTGTTTTTTCCTTCCCACCCCTCCCCTCCCTCATAATCATCAGAGATTGTTTCTTTTTGTGTGTAAACCTTTTCATGATTTTTTACAATAGAGGTCTCATACAATATTTGTCCTTTTGTGATTGACTTATTTCACTCAGCATAATGCCCTCCAGATTCATCCATGTTGTGAGATGCTTCGAAGATTCATCATTATTCTTAATTGCTGCATAATACTCCATTGTGTGTATGTACCATAGTTTCTTTATCCTTTCATCTGTGGATGGGCACTTAGGTTTTTTTCCATCTTTTTGCTATTGTGAATAACGCTGCAATGAACATGGGTGTGCATATGTCTATTCGTGTGACTGCTCTTATTTCTCTCGGGTATATTCTGAGGAGTGGGATTGCTGGATCATATGGTATTTCTATTTCTAGCTTTTTAAGGAAGCATCATATCGTTTTCCTAAATGGCTGTACCTTTTTCCACTCCCACTAGCAGTGCATAAGTGTTCCAATATCCCCACAGCCTCTTCAACATTTGTTATTTTCTGTTTTTTTTTTGCTTAATGCCAGTAACGTCGGGGTAAGATGGTGTCTCATTTCAGTTTTGATTTGCATTTCTCTAATGGCTAGTGATCGCAAGCTTTTCCTCATGTGTCTGTTAGCCGCTTGAATGTCTTCTTTGGTGAAGTATCTGTTCATATCCTTGGCTCATTTTTTTTTATTGTGCTTTAGGTGAAAGTTTACAGCTCAAGTTAATTTCTCATTCAAAAGTTTATACACATATTGTTTTGTGGCGTTGATTGCGATCCTCACAATGTGACAGCACACTCCCACTTTCCACCCCAGGCTCCCTGTGTCCATTCGTCGAGTTCCTGTCCCTTCCTGCCTTCTCATCCTGCCTTTGGAAAGGAGCGGCCCATTTCGTCTTGTACATCTGATTGAACTAAGAAGCACATTCCTCACGTGTATTATTTTTTGTTTTATAGTCCGGTCTAAAGTTTGTCTGAAGAGTGGGTTTCGGGAATGGTTTCAGTTCTGGGTTAACAGTGCATCCGGGGGCCAGAGTTTCGGGGGTTCCTCCAGTCTCTGTCAAACCATTAAGTCTGGTCTTTTTACGTGTTCTACATTTTTCTCCTGCTCTGTCTGGGACTCTGTTGTGTTCCCTGTCAGGGTGGTCATTGGTGGTAGCCGGGCACCATCTAGTTCTGGTCTCAGGCTGGTGGAGTCTCTGGTTTATTTGGTCCTTTAGTCCTTTGGGCTAGTATTTTCCTTGTGTCTTTGATTTTCTTCATTCTCCTTCACTCCGAGTGGGATGGGACTAATCAATGTGTCTTAGATTCCTTTGCCCATTTTCAAATTGGATTATTTGTCTTTTTGTTGTAAAGGTGTTGGATTTTCTTGTAGATTTTAGAGATAAGACCTTTGTCTGACTTGCAATGTCCAAAATGTTTTTCCCAGTCTGTAAGTTCTCTTTTTACTCTTTTGGTGAAGTCTTTTGATGGACGTAAGTGAGTAATTTTTAGAAGATCCAAGTTATCTAGCTTATCTTGTGGTGTTTGTGTATTGTTAGTCATGCTTTATATCCTATTTATGCCGTGTATTAGGGCCCCTAGCATTCACCCTATTTTTTTCTTCCATAATCTTTATAGTTTTTGGTTTTATATTTAGGTCTTTGATCCACTTTGAATTAGTTTTTGTGTATTGTGTGAGGTATGGGTCCTGTTTCATTTTTTTACAGATGAACATCCAGTTTTGCCAGCACCATTTGTTAAAAAGACTGTCTTTTCCTCATCTAATGAACTTTGGGCCTTTGTCAAAGATCAGCTGTCCATAGGTGGATGGATTTACATTTGGGTTCTCGATTCTGTTCCATTTACCAATGTGTCTGTCATTGTACCAGTACCAGACTGTTTTGACTACTGTAGCTATACAGCAGGTTCTGAGGCCAGGTGGTACGAGTCCTCTTACTTTATTCTTCTTCTTCGATAATGCTTTACTTATCTGGGGCCTCTTGAATTCTGGATATTTTTTGATTTTTCGGTGGCCGGTACTTAAAGCTGTGGGGCTAGACAAGCTCACCTAGGCAGTACGTATAGCTAGAAAAAAACAAGAAGTTCAAGGAGTACCCTGGGGCATTCCAAAGTTTAGGATAGGGAGAAATGAGTAGGATTCAAGGTGGAGACAGAGAAGGAGTGGCCAATGAAGTGAGAACTCTGTCAAATGCTGGTGAGAGGCTAACCAGATGAGATGGATCATGGATCACTGTGCTTGACAACATCGAAGTCATTTGTGACCCAGACAAGGGCAAGTTCAGTGGAGTAGGTGAGGTCAGAAGCCTGACTAGAAAGGGATCTGGAAAGATGGAAAGAGAAACTGGAGACAGCAAACTTAGAAATATTTCCTTTTTCTTTAACTGTGAAAAGGAGTAGGGAAATGGAATTGTAGATGGAGGCAGCTATGAGGTCAAGAGAGACTGTTAAACGTGGGCAACAGTTCAGGTGCCCTGTTGGCACAATGGTTAAAGCTCTCAGCTGCTAACTGAAAGGTTGACAGTTTGAACCCACCAGCCACTCCGCAGAAGAAAGATGTGGCAGTCTGCTTCCGTTAAGATTATAACCTTGGAAACCCTGTAGGGCAATTCTACTCTGTCCCATAGAGTCGCTATTAGTCAGAATCGACTCCATGGCAAAGGGTTTGGTTTTAGGTTTTTTTATATGCAGATAGTATTGCCCAGTCAGGAGGGGAAACTGATGGCTGCAGGAGGGGCATCTTTAAGGAGGTGTCAGTGGACGGAATTTGAAGGCACAAGTGGAAGAGTTGGCCATAGAGGGCATTGTAGGTAGATCCTGCACCAGGGAATATTGGGAGGTAGGAAGATTTGGCGGTAGACTCGTGTGGGGTTTCACTTCTGATGACTTCAATTTTCTCAGTAAATAAGAAGGAAGGCCGTGAGCTGAGATTGAGGAGGGGATTGTTCTAACGTATTCTACTTTATTGAACAGCCAAGACTTTTAATTTAAAAGTTGGCTTTGCAGCTTTTTCTTTTATAAACAACAGTAATCACTATGACATATTGATGTGACTTTTCAAGCACCAGTTTTGGGGGGACTCAGCAATCTCAGGTGTTCACAGTCCTTGGGGAACATTCTCTTCATAATCATAACACCCACTGAGTACAGACAGTTAAAAAAAACCGCGTTGCCATTGAGTTAACTCCAATACATTTTGGTTAGCAGCTGAGATCTTAACCACTGTGCCACCAGGGCTCCTCAGTTTACAACCGAAAATCCACTCCTCTCCACCAAGGAAACATCAAGTAGGGTTATGTTAACACCATAACATTAATCTGAAAAATAATTATTCTTCTCTCTTTATTCTGGTCTACAGCCGTTTTGCTTTTTTAAGATATTGATGGCATTCATTTCCTTCATTTTCATTTCATTTCAGAAATACTAATATGAGAAGTAACTACAGTTGTCAGTATATCCTATCCTATTCCTTTACACACTTGAAAAAAAAAATCTCCTTCAATTGATTCTTCAGTGGATATCCTTGCTTTATTTTTCCTAATACAATGGTTGTCAGACTTGAGAGTGCATCAGAATCACTTGAGGGCTTGTTAAAATACAGGTTTCTGGGTCCTACCCCTTGAGTTTCTGACTCAGTAGGTCTGGGAAGGGCCTGAGAATGTGCGTTCTAACGAGTTCCCAAGTGATGCTGGTGTTGCTGGTGGGAGGACCACACTTGGAGAACACTGCCCTAATAGATTCTACAATTTACTGGTTTCCAGTAGTTTTTGAGGGAGAGGCAGGCAGGCCTGTCTCTGGACCTGCAGGAGGCATGGGAGGATGATACAAAGTAGGACAACTCACAAGCTCACTCCACCCCTCTCTCTTTCCATAGAAGCTCCTGAGCTACCCCTGACAGACGCGCCCCTGGGCCGGGTGGACCTTTGGTCTCCCCAGCATGGTACCTTAGATAATTCTTGCGTTGTCCTTGTCTGAAGCGGTGGTGACTACAGCACCCCAGGGGGCTTTCATCTTTAATGTTCTGATCCCTGTGCCCCTTCCCACCCTCCTCTCACCCAGATCACCTCTCCCTGCTCAGATCCTTGATCTCTGGCTTTCCCCATCTGTTGCCAGTGAGCTCCTGGGCCAGGAGGGATGGGCCTTCATAAGAATCCTGGCAGGCAGCTGTGGGGCCAGGGCCTCCCCTTTGAGTCCTGTGTGTCTTTGATTTCTAGATAGATTAGCAACACACAGAAGCAAAGCCAAAGCCTCTCCATCGAATGCCTGGAGTAAAAGGACCAGCTCTCCACATGACACATGCCTGTAGTACACTGTGACTGGCAGGTAAGGGGAAAATCTATTTGCAGTGCCCAGCAAGCCAGACACTCGTTCTGAAGAGCCTGCATGGCCTAAAAATACCACAAAGGGTGGGAGGGAGAGAATGGAAACTTTAGCATGGAATATTTTCAAAAAATTAAAAATAGAAAGGCCCTTGGTAAATGAGTCGCCAGTTGCTGTCCACCTCACCACCTACAGAGCTTTTAGGATTTCTAGCAGACAGTAGCTGGTGTGACAGGAGCAGTGAAATTATTTAGGGGAATGAAGTCGGGCCACCAATAGATGGATGGCAGAGGCAAGTGTGGAGAAACAAAAGTGCCACGTGGTGGGCTGAATTGATTGGGATTGACAATAAGCCGGGCTGGGAATTAATGAGATCCAATAGGTGTGGGGTTCACCTCTGATTTGATGAACCACTTTGTCAGGCTTGCTTAACCTTGGTCTCAAATCAGCGAGACTGTGTAGTTTGCAACACGGCTCTGATTCTACTCCTCTCTTTGTTAGGATGCTAGGATGCTGCCTTAGATCGCTTGTACTCTCCTCTCCCTCCTCTCCCATTCAGCTCCTCCCCACAGCCTCTTCATTTGTTCTAAGCTCCAGAGGTAAATGATTTGGTTCGACTTCATTCTTATTGTCTTTCTTAGAAAATGCCTGGATTCATGAGGCAAACGAATGTGAATATAGCTCCTCACGGATGAATTGCCTCCATCACAGACCTCATATGTAGGTAGGTTGACCGACTCTAGCAAGATCTTGGGGCGAAGGAAGCTATGGAATTTTTGCATATCCCAGGTTTGCCTCATGTTTCCATACAGTTCTAGGAGAAAAATGATACCGGAAGAAGACCAGAATTATACCAATGAGGAAACTGGATTTCTGCTCTCTAAGGGGCTCAACAATTCAATCCATCAGAGTGGGCTCTGGTGGGAGGGGTTGGAAATAGGAGCACATGTTCTTGAAAAAACAGTTCCCTGGGGAACCCAGGGCAGAAATGTAGACTGCAGGCTCCTGAGACAGTCTGATTCATTTTCCAGTTACCGTGTAACAACGGAAGCAGCGAACTCTCAGTAAAAGTTTTTTGATTGAATAAATGGGTGATGAACTGGGCTGGCATTCATGCCAAACTATGAGTCTCATCATCAGGGCTGTTTTGTTTGGTTGGATTTTTTTTTTTTCAGTGAGGGGTACAATGAACTGTCTTAGGGTACTCGGAGGACTGGCTGGTTATTATCCCTACAGTGCCCTGGGTCACACATTCCCAGCTGTCAAGTTACCAACTGCATGCCAGGGGTCAGGGCCAGTTCCACCCAGAGAGACAGTTGGCAGGGCCACTGTGTCAGCAGTGTCACGTACCCAAGCATGACCTTAAGCTGCACTCACATTCCAGCCCCATCTTGCTCAGCCCATGAGTTTTATTATCAGGCCTGAATGTACTTTAGAACTCTCCTCGCATAGGATACATTGTATTGATAAGTACTAAAGGTTACTGAATTGCCGTGGCGCTCTCTGAGAATTTCAGAAGGCTCCCTATCATAGACGTCTTAAGATATTAATGTTGTATCATATAAGATGCACCAAAAACTGCTAGGGGTATATGGGGTTACTTAGATAAACAAATAATCTGGGGAGAAATTTGCCTCTGATGGAGTTGACTTTGGAGATGGAAGACCTGGAGAAGTTTTAGTGTCCTTTGAACAGCTTTGATGGTGGGGGCTTGGGAAGACAGTATCTTGGCTTTGGTCTTTTAAGGTATATCTGGGACTGGGAAGCATCTAGTTCAATATATTCAATTTATGGGGTCCAGAGAAGTTAAGTGACTTTCTCAAGGGCTCGTTGCTAGTTTAAGGCCTTACACAGTTAAAATTAGTAGCGCAGGCTAAGAATGGAAGGCAACTTCACTGGTCTTTCCATGGCACTATATTGCAGTTCCTCTTCATGACTGTATATACATGATTTCAAGAGCAGCAACGGAAGAAAGACTAGGGAAGAAATGTTATTAAGCATCTTTTGTGTGTTTTGCATGTTGCCAGGTACTTCATACACATGAGTATATTTAATTCTTAAAATTTTTCTTTCAGATGATTATTAAAATCTAAATATTTCAGTTAAGAAAACTAAGGTTCAAATCATTGGCTAGAGTAGCACATAAATTTAATTGCAAAGGCCATGTTTGGTCTACGTTATGACACAGAAAACTGACAGCCAGATTAGCCCAGAGAACTCAATGCACAGACCAAATCCTGTTCTTGTCAACAGACAAAGTGCAAGGAGTTAAGAGGAGGGAGATGTCACCGTGGCCTTGACACATAACATAAGCCTGCATATTCCTTCTTTGATGATCAGTAAAGCCATAGAAAAATTTAAAATAGCAAAGTTACTAGTAAAGAATCATAAATTACAATATCTAAAACCTGAAACAGTTTTTGCCTCACCCTAAGTCCCTAGCTGCTGCTTCCGTCCTTCTTAAATTCACCTACTAAATGATGAGAGCTTTCTCCAGTGTTGAAAGGGCTTCTATGATATTTACAGAATGACCAAAAGAAAAAACAAAAACAAAAACTTATTTTCAAGATCCCCAAAGGGCAAAAGAAAGACCAATATGTTGAAATCAAAAGAAGGCAGCTTCAAGCTAAAATGAAAGAACTTTCTAGCAAGTGCATCTCTGTGACCATGAGATGAGTTGCTTCATGATGAGCTAAGTTCTCTTCCCTGGATGCACTTAAACAGAGGTTTGGCAATAATTTTGGGATTTGTCATTGGATAAATGTTGGATTGGGTGATAGCTAAGGCTCTGTAAGGATCTGAGAGTCCATGGCATGTGGTACCAGTAGTGAGATGATCAATAGTTGACTGGACCCTTTGACTTTTTTAACCTGTCATTGTGTACTGCCTTTGCTTAGTTTGCTCATCATCAGCATCAATACTGATGGAAGCTGTTGTGAGCCTTAATCCATCTTCAATTAGAGACAGATTTAGCTCTTATCTGAGCCACCTCTGATCTGCTACTCAGTGCCAAAAGAAGGATTTTGGGAGTGAGACACAAGCTTAACAAATATATATGGCTCTACTCGAGGCATGGAAGATTTAAAGGAAAGAGTGGGTGGAAGCCACAAGGAGGCAGGACTGTCCTAGTCCTCTGGAGATAGTGACTTCTGATTACTAAAGTTGGTCCAGCTCAGGGCAGCAATGAATGGAGCTATGGAAAGACACAGATGTCCTGTGGGAGGTCAGGTCATTGCCTCTTTAATTTCCCTTCCAATTGACTCTATGGTTTTTAATAAGAAGTCATTTAGCTGGTGGGAATGTAAAATGGTACAACCACTATGGAAAACGGTATGGCACTTCCTTAAAAAGCTAGAAACAGGGATGAGACCAAGATGGCGGAGTAGTCAGATGCTTCCTGTGGTCCTTCTTAAGACAAAGACCAGAAAAAACAAGTGAATCAATTATATATGACAATCTAGGAGCCCTGAACATAAAAGACAAAGTTGAGGAATTGGACTGAGTGGCAGGAGGAGGGAGAGATGGTTCAAAAGCAGCAAGGAGTTGCCAGACCTGACCCAGCAGGAACTGGCACCCTGCAGGCTGGGTCAGATTGCATGAGTGGTGAGGCAAGCAGTGGCACTCAGGATGTGTTTTCTACATAGGGAGAGACCAAGAGGTGCAGTCGGCTCAAACCTCCAGATCCAGCGAGAAATGTGCTCGTTTGGCGAAAGATAAGTACAAGCATCTAATCCTACCATGCAGATTTAAAAAACCCTTCTTTTGGGAAATACCACTCTCCCATTTACCTGCTCTCTCCCCACTCTGCTCTGGGTCCCAGGTCCAGCTTCAGGGATTGCTGCACTCCATGGGCTGGAAGTAGGACCTATCCGGTGCCACGAACCATTCTCCCGGCTTTGGAAAGGGAACAAATTAACAAACAGGAGAAAATAATCTGCCAGCTCCTCTAAGCTGGGAACTCAAGGAAGGCACAGCCCCTTTGCCTAGGCACAGGCATAAGGGGTTCATGGACTTTGAATGCCTTTCACCCCTGTGTAGACCTGTGTGGATCCATTTAAACAGCATACGCCCTCATTAGCAAAGTATACCAGGGTATAAACCTGAAGCCTATTTTCATCTGTATCTGCTATACGGAGGAGTGGCAGATTCGTGACATTTGACACCACCCTGCACATTAAGCAGGGTTCTCACCTACCCACATCAGGGGCCTAAGGACTGGTGGCTCCACCCTCTCCACCGAGCCACCTGCGATAGGGGCCCAAGAATAAATGGTGACTCCCAGTCTTTACAGCCAACAGCATTGGGTGCCCATAGTCCAGCTGCAAAACCCACCTACCTCCATGCTCTAGGTAACAGGGATATGCCTTCCACCCAGACACTCAGGGGCAGCAGTCAGCCCCCTGCCTTGATCAACGCATGACTGTCTACTGCAGCCAGATACCTGTGCCTACTCCAATCACCCCTGCTCATCTAGGACCGTAGGTGAGAGCCTGCACCACACACTCAGTGAACAACAACCTGGATACCTGAGCTGAATCCACACAAGAAAAAGTAAATGGACTGTTGGGTTCACATACCCAGTAACAGCTCTAGACACCTGGAGACAGGATGTGAAATCTTCAAAGATACCAGTAATCAAACTAGCTCACACTAAAGCCTATTCGGGCATATCAAAACAAAACAAAACAAAAAGCTAGGACACAGTAAGCAAACATAAAATAAATAAATATAATAACTTACTGATGGTTCGGAGAGAGCAGTAAATACCAAATCATACAAAGAGGCAGACCATGATGGCTTCAGCAAGCCACCAAAACTAAGGATCAAAAAACCTTCTGGAGCAAGAGAGCTTCTTGGAATTACAGGAGGCAAAATTCAAAAGACTAATATACAGAACTCTTCAAGAAATCAGGAAGGAGATCATGTAAAACACAGAACAAGCCAAGGAACACACAAACAAAGGAGTAGAGGAACTTAAGAAAGTTATTCAAGAGCATGATGACAAATTTAACAGGCTGCAAGAATCCATAGAGAGACAGCAAACAGAAATCCCAAAGATTAACAATAAAATTTCAGAATTAGACAACTCAATAGAAAGTCATAGGAGCAGAATTGAGGTAATGGAAGTCAGAATTAGTGACATTGAAGATAAAGCACTTGACACCAACTTATTTGAGGAAAAATCAGATAAAAGAATTTTAAAAAATGAAGAAACCCTAAGAATTATGTGGGACTCTATCAAGAGGAATAACCTATGAGTGACTGGAGTACCAGAATGGGGGCGAAGGGGGGTGGGGGGGATAACAGAAAATACAGAGAGAATTGTTGAAGATTTATTGGCAGAAAACTTCCCTGATATCATGAAAGATGAGAAGATATCTATCCAAGAAATTCATCAAGCCTCACACAAGGTAGATCCCAAAAGAAAGTCACCAAGACGTTATAATCAAACTGGCCAAAACCAAAGATAAAGAGAGCAGCTAGGGATAAATGAAAAGTCAATTACAAAGTAGAGTCAAAAGACTAAGCTTGGAATGCTCAGGAGAAACCTTGCAGGCAAGAAGGCAATGGGATGACATACATAAAGCCTTGAAGGAAAAAGATTGCTAGCCAAAAATTATATATCCAGCAAAACTATCTCTCAAATATGATGGCAAAATTAGGACATTTCCATGACAAACACAAGTTTAGGGAATTTGCAAAAACCAAATCAAAATTACAAGAAATACTAAAGGGAATCCTCTGGTTAGAAAATCAATAACATCAGATAGCAATCCAAGACTAGAACACAAGACAGAGCAACCAGATATCACCCCAGATACGGAAGTCACAAAAATAAATCAAAGTTAAAACACTGCAAATAGGGAAGCAGAGACGTCAATATGTAAAAGATGACAACATTAAAACAAAAAAGAGGGGAGGGACTAAAAAATGTAATCATAGACATTTCATATGGAGAGGAAGTCAAGGTGGTATAAGGAAATAAAAGATTGGTTTAAACTTAGAAAAATAGGGGTAAATATTAAGGTAACCACAAAGGAAACTAACAATCCTACACACCAAAATAAAAACCAAGGAAAACATACTAAGCAAATACAAAATCAACAACAAGGAAAAAACGAAAAGACAATGTGTAAAGAAAAACGGCTCAGCACAGAAATTAAGTGGAATAGAGAAACTGTCAACAACACAAAAATAGACATCAAAATGACAGCACTAAATTCATACCTATCAATAATTACACTGAATGTAAATGCACTAAATGCACCAGTAAAGAGACAGAGATCGGCAGAATGCATAAAAAAACACGACCCATCCATATGTTGCCTACAAGAGACACACCTTAGACTTAAAGACACAAATGAACTAAAACTCAAAGGATGGGCAAAAGTATATCAAGCAAACAACACTCAAAAAAGAGCAGGAGTGGCAATATTAATCTGACAAAATAGACTTTAAAGAAAAATCCATCACAAAAGTTAAGGAAGGAAACTATATAATAATTAAAGGGCCAATTCACCAGGAGGACATAACCATAATAAATATTTACACACCCAATGACAGGGCTTCAAAATACATAAAAAAAAACTGTAATGGCATTGAAAAGGGAAATAGACAGCTCCACAATAATAGTGGGAGACTTCAACACACCACTTTTGGTGAAGGACAGAACACCCAGAAAGAAGCTCAATAAAGACACAGAAGATCTAAATGCCACAATACATCAACTTGATCTCATAGACATATACAGAATACTCCACCCGACAGCTGCCAAGTATACTTTCTATTCCAACGCACCCCAAACATTCTCTAGAATAGGCCACATATTAGGCCACAAAGCAAGCCTTAACGAGTAGAAAACATCGAAACATTACAAAGCATATTTTCTGACAATAAAGCCATAAAAGTAGAAATCTGTAAAAGGAAATGCAAGGAAAAAAAATCAAACATATGAAAACTGAACAACACCTTGCTCAAAAACTACCAGGTTATAGAAGAAATTAAGGACAGAATAAAGAAATTTACAGAATCAAATGAGAATGAAAACACATCCTACCAGAACCTTTGGGACAGAGCAAAAGCAGTGCTTAGAGGTCAATTTATAGCAATATACATACACATCCAAAAAGAAGAAAGGGCCAAAATCAAAACATTAACCTTACAACTTGAACAAGTAGAAAGAGAGCAGCAAAAGAATCCCTTGGGCACCAGAAGAAAAGAAATAGTAAGAATTAGAGCAGAATTAAATGAAATAGAGAATAGAAAAATAATTGAAAGAGTTAACAAGACCAAAACTCATTCTTTGAAAAGATCAACAAAATTGATAAATCACTGGCCAAACTGACAAAAGAAAATCAGGAGAGGAAGCAAATAACCCGATTAGGAAATGAGATGGGCCATCACAACGGACCCAACTGAAATTAAAAGAATCATAACAGATTAGTATGCAAAATTGTACTCTGACAAATCTGAAAACCTAGAGGAAATGGACAAATTTATAGAAACTCACTACCTACCTAAATTAACACAAACAGAGGTAGAACAACTAAATAAATCCATAACAAAAGAAGAGATTGAAAAGGTTATTAAAAAACTCCCAACAAAAAAAAGCCCTGGCCCACATGGCTTCACTGGAGAATTCTACCAAACTTTCAGAGAAGAGATAACACCACTTCTACTAAAGGCATTTCAGAGCATAGAAAAGATGAAATACTCTCAAACTCATTCTATGAAGCCAGCGTAACCCTGATACCAAAACCAGGCAAAGATACCACAAAAAAAGAAAATTACAGATCGATATCCCTCATGAACATTGACACAAAAATCCTCAACAAAATTCTAGTCAATAAAATTCAGCAACATATCAAAAAAATAATTCACCATGACCAAGTGGGATTTATAGCAGTTATGCAGGGATGGTTCAACATTAGAAAAACAATCAATGTAATCCATCACATAAATAAAACAAAAGACAAGAACCACATGCTCTTATCAATTGATGCAGAAAAGACATTTGACTACGTCCAACACCCATTCATGATAACAACTCTCAGCAAAATAGGAATAGAACGGCAATTCCTCAACA
>NW_004443982.1:16369643-16398335 GCF_000243295.1 Trichechus manatus latirostris | reverse complement strand
TCTTAGTTCAAGTAGATACACAAGACTAAATGGGCAGCTCCTGTCCAGAGACAAGATGAGAAGGCAGAAAGGGATAGGAGCTGGTTGAATGGACACTGGAAATCTGGGGTTGAAAGGTGGAGTGTGCTGTCACATTATAGGGATGGCAACCAGGGTCACATAACAATATGTGTATAAATGTTTGTATGAGAAACTAACTTGATCTGTAAACTTTCACCTAAAGCACATTAAAGAAAATAAATGAAATTTTAAAAAAGCTAGAAATAGAAATACCATATGATCCAGCAATCCCACTCTGTCATGGATGGAATTATGTCCCCCCAAAAATGTGTGTAGCACTTTGGCTGGGTCATGATTCCCAGTATTGTGTGGTTGTCCTCCATTTTGTGATTGTAATTTTATGTTAAAGAGGGTTCGGGTGGGATTGTAACACCCTTACTAAAGTCACATCCCTGATCCAATGTAAAGGGAGATTCCCTGGGGTGTGGCCTGCACTACCTTTTACCTTACAAGAGGTAAAAGGAAAGGGAAGCAAGCAGAGAGTTTGGGACCTCATACCACCAACAAAGCAGTGCCGGGAGCAGAGCGTGTGTTTTGGACCTGGGGTCCCTGCAATGAGAAGCTCCTAGTCCAGGAGAAGATTGATGAGAAGGCCAATAAGAGAGAGAAAGCCTTCCCTTGGAGCTGACACCCTGAATTTGGACTTTTAGCCTACTTTACTATGATGAAATAAACTTCTCTTTGTCAAAGACATCCACTTGTGGTATTTCTGTTATAGCAGCAGTAGATGACTAAGCACACTCTAAGGTATATATCCTAGAGTAATAAAAGCCATCACACGAATAGACATATGCACACCCATGTTCATTGCAGCATTATTTGCAATAGCCAAAGATGGAAATAATCTAAGTGCCCAACAACAGATGAATGGATAAACAAACTATGCTACATACACACAATGGAGTACTATGCAATGATAAAGAATAATGATGAATCCATGAAACATCTCACAACATGGATGAATCTAGAGAGCATTATGCTGGGTGAAATAAGTCAACCACGAAAGGACAAGTATTGTATGAGACCACTATTATAAATAGTCAAGAAAATGTATATACACAGAAAGAAACATTTTTTGATGGTTACCAGGGTGGGAGGGGGTAGGAGGGAAAATCACCAACTAGAGAGTAGACACGTGTTAACTTTGGTGAAGGGAAAGACAGTACACAATATGGCAGAAATCAGCACAACATGACCAAGGCAAGGGAAGACACTCAGAGGTATGCAAGAATAAAAGGCAATGACGGTAAATACTCTAACATATACAATCCTGCAAAAACAGTAATAACAAACGATAATTTATGAGTGGATACATAGGTAGATTTGCATGCTGAATAGATGTGGGAGGGTGTATGGGAGTACACCCAAGTGCATATAGAGGTTTGACTGTGGATATTTCTATGTACATATTTGTACGTACAGCATGTATATTCATATACATAACAGAGCACACAGTGGGCACAGTCATGGAAACATTCTAGACATAAACAAACACCTCGCAGGACTGAGTTACTTGGCTTGAAGGCTAAGGACCATAGTCTCGGGGGACATCTAGGTCAATTGGCATAACATAGTGCATAAAGACAACGTTCTACATCCTACTTTGGTGAGTAGCATCTGGGGTCTTAAAAGCTTACAAGCAGCCATCTAAAATCCAAGAATTGGTCTCTTTCCATCCAGAGCAATGGAGAGTGAAAAAAACCAACAAATCAAGGAAACAATAAAATAAATAAATAAATCTAAGGACCAAGTTTTAAAAAAAAGAAAAAAGAAGAAGCCATTTAGAAACATTTTATCTTTGGAACCTCCATTTGCTCATGAATAAAATGGTGAGCATTCATTCATTCACTAAATATTTACTGAGTGCTTACTATGTACAAGGCACTGAGTTAGGTGTGTGGGAGACACAGATAAATCGAACAGACTCAATGGGCACACCGACCTCACAGAGCAGAGAGGCTCCACAGAGTTAATTAACATGTAAAATTGCATCATAAGGAGAAAGCTCTTCAGTATCACAAGAATTTGTTATTAGGACATGACAATTATAGTAAACACCCGATTCAGCGCAACAATGTAATTCTTTACCCCAGGAAATTAGTACTTTTGCTAAAATATTATTCTCTGTATTCTGTGTATACAAACATTTGCATCTAATAGGAAAATTTACTCTGTACTTATATTTTCAATTTCAAAAAGCACGTTTTGGTGTTAAAGTGTTATGAATTGAGAAAGATTTAACGTATAACTTTGTGAGTTGGATATAATACAATTATTCAACATTTGGAAATCAAATGTGTTTTGTGCCTACTTACTTTTCCATGTGCTGGAAAGCTACAAAATGAGTACGTAAGTCATTGTCTTAGTTATCTAGTGCTGCTGTAACAGAAATGACACAAGTGGGTGGCATTAAATAACAGAAATTTATTTTCTCACAGCTTAGGAGGCTAGAAGTCCAAATTCAGGGTTCTGGCTCTAGGGGAAGATTTCCTCTATCGGCTCTGGGAGACAGTCTTCTTTGTCTCTCTTCAGTTTCTGTTCCTTGGTTACTTGGTGATCTTCAAGTGGTGTGCCATCTATCTTCCCCCATCTCTACTTGCTTCCAAGTGCCTAATCTGCTCCTTTTATATCCCCAAGGTGATAGGCTTAAGATACACCCTACCCTGATTTGGCTTCAATAACGTAACAGAGTGTTTAAGTGTTAAAAAGCAAAGATGTCACTTTAAGGACTAAAATGCACCTGGCCCAAGCCTCCATGTTTTCAATCACCTCATATGCATTCGAAAGCTGGACAATGAATAACGAAGATCGAAGAATTGATGTCTTTGAATCGTGGTGTTGGCGAAGAATATTGAATATACCGTGGACTGCCAGAAGAGTGAATAAATCTGTCTTGGAAGAAGTACGGCCAGGATGTTCCTTAGAAGCGAGGATGGAGAGACTTCGTCTCACATACTTCGGACATGTTATCGGGAGGGACCAATCTCTGGAGAAGGACATCATGCTTGGTAAAGCAGAGGGTCAGTGAAAAAGAGGAAGACCCTCAGCAAGATGGATTGACACAGTGGCTGCAACTATAGATGCAAGCATAACAACAATTGGAGGGCGGTGCAGGACTGGGCAGTGTTTCGTTCTGTTGTACATAGGGTAGCTATGAGTCAGAACCAACTTGACGGCACCTAACAACAGCAACAACATAACAAAGAAAACCCTATTCCCGAATGGGATTACATCCACAAGTATAAAACCAAACCCATTGCCGTTGAGTTGGTTCTGACTCATAGCGACCCTGTAGGACAGAGTACAACTGATCCATAGGGTTTCCAAGGCTATAAATCTTTATGGAAGCAGACAGCCACATCTTTCTCCTGCAGAGCAGGTGGTGGGTTCAAACAGCCAACCTTTCATTTCGCAGTTGAGTGCTTTAACCACTGTGCCACCAGGGCTCCTTTCCACAAGTATAGGGTTAGGATTTAGAACACATATTTTTGGGAGACAGAATTCAACTCATAACAATCACAAATGTGAAAAGCAAGTATAGTACAATACTGTTTATATAGGGTTTTAAAACATGCAAAGACATAACTTCTTATGTATTGTTTCTGGACGCATGCATGCACATGAGTGATAAAGTGTAAAGCCACACCTGCCTATAATCAGCATAAAATTGCAGAAGAGCAATGTCTTAGATTAGGTGCCCCACAGCAGAGCCTGAGGCCAGAACTTGGGTGCAGGGCATTTATTGGAGGGTGATCCCAGGGAGCAGAGACAGCGAGATAAGAAAGCGGAAAAAGCCAATAAAGGGTGTGTTAGTGAGGTCACTGCTGTAGGTCAAGGGGTTCAACTCCACTGGGAACTCAGCCCTGGTGATGCAGTGGTTAAGAGCTTGGCTGCTAACCAAAAAATGTCGGCAGTTCGAATCCACCAGCCGCTCCTTGGAAACCCTATGGGGCAGTTCTACTCTGTCCTATAGGATCACAGCCCTAGTTATCTAGTGCTGCTATAACAGAAATACCACAAGTGGATGGCTTTAACAAAGAGAAATTTATTTTCTCACAGTCTAGTAGGCTAGAAGACCAAATTCAGGGTATCAGCTCCACGGGAAGGCTTTCTCTCTCTGTCAGCTCTGGAGGAAGTTCCTTCTCATCAATCTTCCCCTGGACTAGGAGCTTCTCCGAACGGGAACCCCAAGTCCAAAAGACACGCTCTGCTCCTGGCGCTGCTTTCTTGGTGGTATGAGGTCCTTATGTCTCTCTGCTCCCTTCTTTCTTATATATCCCAAAAGAAATTGGCTCAAGACACAATCCAATCTTGTAGATTGAGTCCTGCCTCATTAACATCATAGAGATAGGATTTACAACACATAGGAAAATCACATTAGATGACAAAATGGTGGACAATCACACAATACTGGGAATCATGGCCTAGCCAAACTGATGCACATATTTTTGGGGGACACAATTCAATCCATGACAGTCGCCATGAGTCGGAATTGACTCGACGGCAACGGGTATGGGCATTTATGTACCTGCTCTTGTCCCCATTGTTTGATGTTGCTCCTTGGGATGTTAATCCCCTATAAGTCTATGATGTGCCTGTGAGGGTTGAGTGAGCTCTGGAGGGTTTTGAGTAAAGCCTTCTAGTAGAAAAGCAGAGACTTGAGGCAGGTCTTGGAGGTGGGATATTGTCAAAATCCAAACCAAGCCTTTTGCCAGTATGGCTGAAATCAGAGGTGGGCTGAGGGCATGTGACGTGGCGTACCAATTGCATCTGCTCCAAATGCTTGTTGTTAGTTGCTGTTCAGCTACCCCTGACTCATGGCGACCCCATGCACAATGGAATGAAACACTACCTAGTCCAGTCCTGCACCATCCCCCTGATGAGTTGAGCATTGGACCATTGTGGTCCATAGGGTTTTCATTGGCTGAATTTCAGAAGTAGATCACCAGGCTTTTCTTCCTAGTCCATACTGGTCTGGAAGCCCTGCTGAAGCCTGTTCAGCATCATAAAACACAAAGGTCTCCACTGAAATATGGGTAGTGGCTGCACATGAGGTGCATTGGTCAGAATCAAACCCAAGTCTCCCACATGGAAGGTGAGAATTCTACCAGTGAGCCACCACTGCCTTCTCCAAATACTTACCCCTGGAAAAAGAGGGAATGGAATGGGATATACAGGATGCTTCAACTGAATCTCAATTTCTTAAGAAAAAGCGTGAAGAAAATATGGCAAAACGTGAATCTTCAACAAAGCTGGGTGGCAGGTGTATGCATGTTCATTATATTATTCTTGATACTTTTCTGTATTCTTGAACTACTACAAAATATAAAAAAATTAGGTTGCATCAGCATTAATTTGTTTCAGGGGAGCTCTGATTGAATAATTATGCAGAGCAGTAACTTGTCAAATAGTAATATAATTTGCCACTAGTTCTTAAGTTAATGTACCTAAGCATAATTTCGATGGAATTTGACTAACAAAATATTGAGTTTTATCCAAAATGTCATAGTTTAATTTTTTTCTAGTTGAGAGATCTCATTTGATAAACTTTTGATTATATTTCCAGTTGTCTTACCAGAACACTTTGTAAACAGGGGGTGATTTATCCATTTTCTGGTTGGGAAAACCGTAACTCAGAGGAATTTAGTAATTCATTCAAGATCACTCAGCAGTAGAAAGGCAGAAGAACAACGCAGGAACTCTGCCCTTTTATTTTAATTTGTGATAACTTCCATGGTTTAACCAAATCTTCACAAAATGAGCAGCAGAATAATCTAGCAAACGCAGTGGTTCGGGCACTGCGTAATTGTCTGGGGTGCACATGCAGGTGATTCGGTCAACACAGAGTCATGGGTTGAGGTTACAGTCTCTGATCTCCAAGGTTTTATAATCTGGTGGCAATATGAATAAATGTATCAGTCTGACCAGCTTTCTCAAATATGAGGAAATGGTCACAGTGGGTTTTCCCTACAGACATTTAACGGCAGCAGCCACTACCACACAGTTGACTAAGCATCCACTGTGTGCAGGGACTGTTGTTAGCACTGTTCCTTTCCAGACTATCCTAAGGTTACAAAGTTCTTCTTAACCTTTCCTTAGATTTGTGTACACTGTGTTTTATCTCCTAGGGTCAACGGCCCTTTGTTCAAGGGCAATTTGTTTATAGCAGGAGGTGTTCTGAGGAGCAAGCAAACTAAAACCCAACAGTCACAATAATAGCCACAGAAACCAATACATCCCCAACCTCGAGGAAACTTTCCTTTTGTGAGAACGCTTTTGAGACTTCATGGCTCCACTCAAGCTAAACATTTTAAGTGGTTGAACTTGGAACTTGCAATTTGGACTCAGAACCTTGTTTTCCGGAAGAATCTTGATCAGCTGTTTAAATGGTCAGCGGGGTAAATACTGCAGAATAACAGCTGCAGACCTCTGGGCTTTTGACACTTATGACTGATGGAAAACGCTGCTTGCACCCCTTGATTTACATGAAAAAAGCCCAGTGCAAAATTACAGCTAAAGGGTTTGTTTTTCTTTCTGCCTCTTCTAGCTGAATGGCATTTTAACTGAGGCATTCTTGTGGCACAAAGGCAATCCTCTTGGTCTCCTCTATATACTTACCAGACCCATCACTGAACCCATGAATAATTAAATACCTCCTTCCATCTGGGCCCCCTGAGTGCTGCACCCTAATTTCCCAAACGGCTCTCCAGCAGTTGGCAATCCCAGCCTTCCATTTGGCCTTTGAGTTGTCAGAACAGGCAATATCAAAACTAGGGAGCTCAAAGTTCTCACAGAAAAGCCAGGCTCGCTGACAGCAGTAAGTGCCTCACTGGCTCCAGTGGGAACCCAGACAGAAGAAGCTGGCTACCCTGGGGGTCTGTATGTCTTGACCTCTCTGTATTTCTTACCACTGCTGACCCTGTTATCATGCGGTCTCGGTTTTTCTCCTACTTCTCTGGCCATGCCTTCTGCCATCTTGGTGTTCCTCAGTCCTTTCTGGCAAAAATTCTTACCAAGGGGTCTATGAGCCCTGTAGCAGATGTTCTTAGTGCCCCCAGCTATGTCCCCTGGCTTCTCACCATTGGGTGCAATCTGATAGCTTCTTTCTGCAAACACCTGAAACTCTCTGTCTGAGAGTGTTCTCTGGACACTGGACCATGTGGGGTGTGAGTTTGCAGGAGGTACGGACAGGATGGGGAGTGTGTGCCAGACAACTGGAAGGGACATAGAGTTTATGCCTCCATGAGTGACTGTCAACCAGTGAGAGATGGGAGATTGTAGACAAATTGTCCAGCTTCCATGCACCTGTGGGACAATTCTAGGGCATGTTCCACAGGATTTCTCAGAAAAGCCCTAGCAGGATTGAGCCCCAGTTGCCCACCTGCCAATTGATGCACCTTTATTTGCTTTCTCCTTTCCCTGCTCATTTCCTCACTCCCTCTCCATGCTTTCTGAGAGCACTTCCCAAGTAAACCTTTTGCACCCGAATTCAGCCCCAGGATCTGTTTTCAGGGGAACTCAAACCAAGAACTATGACAAGCCTCTGAAAATTCATGCTAAATTTTGTTTATAGTTGTGAATGTGGAGAACCTTCATCAACTTTTCAAAAGAGCCTATGATCCCAGGAAGGCCAAGAACCTCTGCACCTAACCCCCATCCCTAGGTCATCCTATCTACTCCTGAGATCCAGACATGGAGGGCTAGATGCTTTCTGTATGTCTCCCACTGCAAGTCTCACAAGCATCTCACAGTTAAAAGTCTGCTGTGGACACTATGCTACACCACCATCACCCCCATTAGAACTGAAGGCCTCAGCTGCTAGGAATGTTGTTGGCTGATGGCTCAGCTGTCAACCCTCTCCAGGAATTACCCTCAGCTGAGGAGATCTGTATCATCAAGGTTCCATACCATCCCCAGGGATAGCTGTATCCAATGGTTCGGTGATGTGCGTGGACAAAGGCCTGGTTCCCTTGCTCCAACAGAGGACAACTCTGCAGGGCCATCCCAGCTTCAGAGCTCCTGGTGGGTTTGGTCGAGACTTTTGTTGAGACTGCATCACGGTCCAACTTCTCCCTCACCCCATCTTGTTTCCTTCCCTTTCCTCCAACAGGGGTGAATCCAGAGAGAACTTTCCAATGAACTTCCTGCAGGTCAATCTCTGAATCAAAGTTGGCTTCTGGGGAATCGGACCTTTGACAATATCCAAAGTTGCACTTACCTGATTCTCTTTCCATGCACCCTATATTGGTGAATGGTATCAGTAGCCACCCTGAGTTCAAGCCAGACATTTGGGAAACATCTCTGCCTCCTGCCTTTCTTTACCCACCCCATATAATCATTCATTCAAAGCTTGAGTCTTACTGATTATGACTTTGGAACATCTCTTGAATTCATCTGTGTTCTCCCTCTCTACTCTTACTCTTTCTTCTCAGTTACGGCCTGGATTACTGCTCCTCTCGAACATGTTCTTCCCATTGCAAACAGTGATCTTTCTAAAGAGTAAATCTGGTCTCATCACTACCTTGCATATAACCCTCCAATGGCTCCCTATTGCCATGAAGATAAAGTTCTTAATGTGACTGAGAGAACTTCATGACCTCTGTCCCTGTCTTAGTTATCTAGTGCTGCTATAACAGAAATATCACAAGTGGATGGCTTTAACAAAGAGAAGTTTATTTCTTCACAGTAAAGTAGGCTAAAAGTCCAACTTCAGGGCGTCAGCTCCAGAGGAAGGCTTTCTCTTTCTGTCGGCCCTCTCATCAATGTTCCCCTGGACGAGGAGCTTCTCACTGCAGGGACCCCAGTTCCAAAGGACGCACTCTGCTCCCCGCACCACTTTCTTGGTGGTATGAGGTCCCCAACTCTCTGCTTGCTTCCCTTTCCTTTCATCTCTTGTAAGATAAGAGGTGGTGCAGGCCAAACCCCAGGGAATCTCCTTTTACACTGGATCAGGGATGTGACCTGAGCAAGGGTGTTACATCCCACTGTAACGCTCTTTAACCACAGGCAGAGATTATGATTTATAACACACAGGAAAATCACAAAATGGAGGACAACCAACAATATTGGGAATCATGGCCTAACCAAGTTGACACATATTTTGGGGGGACATAATTCAATCCATGACAGTCCCTATTGGCCCCTTCAGCCTCACGTCTCCCCCACATCCTGCCATATGTGTGCTGTGCTCCAGCCAAACTGGACTACTTGCTCTTTCCCAAATTTACTATGTACTCTCTCAGCTTGGGGCCTTGGCTTCTGCTCCTCCCTTCACTTACAGTTTTGCTCTCTCACCTCCACCAAACACACGCACAAACATGTGCACACACGTACATGTACACACACATGCACATGCACACACATGCACACAATGTACATACACACTCTTACACATACACAGGCACATACCAACATTACTCCTTCTTAGAAGATTTCTCTGATCCAAGTGCCCTCCCAGGAGCTTCCAAAATCCCCTTTGGTGTTCCACATTGGAGCATGTCTTAGATTGGGTTTGCCAGAAATAGACCCTAAAGTGAAGATTCCTGGGAAAGTGATTTAAAAGGAAATATTTGCAGGTATAACCACTAGGGGAGTGGGGGAAGTAGGAGACTGAAGGAAAGGAAGCCAAGCCAGGGTGTGATATTAAGCCAAGTCCCCCAGAGGCTAAGTAACTCTGGGGAAGCTCTGCAGACAGTTAAGGCCACACCTCAAAACTATCCCAAACAGGGGGGAAAGGAACTGAAGTTTTCATACTTACTTGTTATACTTTATACTTATGCTTATTGACTATTTATACACCCACCAGTCATTGGTTAAAGACTCCCCTTGAGGGGAAGGGGAAGGAAAATTCCCAAGGACTTCTGGCTTTCTTTGGTGCAGACAAAGCAGACTCCAGAAGTTTGAGGGCAGGCAGCCTGCTGACAGGGACGCAGGTGATCTCTGTGGTAGTGAAAGTGCCTTTAGCGTGGAACTGGTAAAGGGGTCCAAGGGAATGTAGACAGAGACTGGCAGCATCTACTATGGGATTGTTGGGTTATGGACCCATAGCCCCCAGCCCCACTCCTACTAGGTGAGGAGCGCCTTGCTGTCAGGGCTTGTGTGTTCACCTTGGTAAGCCCAGCACCTGCTTACAGCACCTGGCTCATAGCAGATGCTCACTAAATGTTTGTCGAGTGAATGAATGAGTGGATAAGTGGAAGAATGACCAAATGGGTAGCTGACTAATATTCACTTTCTAACCAAACAAAACCAAACCCGTTGTCGTCGAGTCCATTCCTACCCATAGTGACCCTATAGGACAGAGTAGAACTTCCCCATAGGGTTGCCAAGGAGTCGCTGGTGGACTCGAACTGCTGACCTTTTTTTGTTAGCAGCCAAGCTCTTTACAACTGTACCACCAGGGCTCCACCTTCTAACTGTAGCTTTAAAACAGGGATCTTCTACAGTGAGAGCACCAGCAGACAGGTGAAATGTTCCTACATTTGAAAATAGTTTGTCTTTCTTGTGAGAGGGAGATGCATACATATCCAGAAAAAAGGATCCTGTTTTGCAGGGACTTGAGAGGAGTGGGGTTTATGCTTCATGTCAACCACATGCTTCACTGAAGTCTCCCCTTCTCAGAGAGACTTGGTGTTAGTAGGCAGCAGGAACATCAGAGCTGGTGATGAAAAAGCAGTAGACATCTCTGGGTGTTTGCAGCCCTGGAAGGGATTATTGGAAATAAATCTACCACCTGCATTGTTTCATTTAACACTGAGGGTGAAAGAAGATAAATTCCTTGACCAAAGCCTCGCAGACTGGTTGAACTCTCAAAATGATGGATGGCAGAGCCAGGTTATTACCCAGGCTGGACCTCCTCTCCCGTTGACCATCACTTGTTGTTGTTAGTTGCCATTGAGTCAATTCCAACTCATGATGACCCCATGTGTTACAGAGTAGAACTGCTCCACCGGGTTTTCTTGGCTGTAATCTTAACAGAAGCAGATTGCCAGGCCTTTCTTTCCTGGCTCTGCTGAATGGGTTCAAACCACCAACCTTTAGATAAGTAGTCGAGTGCAAACTGTTTCCACTACCTAGAGACCTTCAACCATCATGTACTATCACTCACTCATCAAAACTCTCTCCTGTCCTCTGAATTCTGCTGTTTCTCAAAACACTTTTTCAATATTTTTTTTCAAAATCAACTTTATTGAGGTATAATTGACATAAAGTGCACAAATTTTAACACACATTTTGAAAGGTTTTGATCAATTTATAGACCTATGTAAGCACCTCAATCAAGATCAAGAACATTTCTATCACTCTCCAAATTTCCCTTCTGTCCATTTGCAGCCAAGTCCACACTCACTCTAGCTCCTGCCCCTGGCAGCCGCTGTGATCTACTTTCTGTTATTATGGATTAGTTTTGTCTGTACTCAAATTTCTTATAAATGGAATCACACAGTATGTACTCTTTTTTGTTGTCTGGCTTCCTTCATTCAGCATAATTATTTTGAGATTCATCCATGGTGTTGTGTTGCATATATTGATAGTTTGTTCCTTTTTATTACTGAGTAGTATTTCATTGTTTGGATGTACCAAAATGTGTTTATCTGTTGTCCTGTTGATGGACATTAGGGTTGTTAGTAGTCTTTGGCTATTATGAACAAAGCTGCTATGGATATTCTTGAACAAACCTTTGTGCAAACATATGTTTTCACTTCTTTTGGGTAAATACCTAGGAGTGGAATGGCTGGGTCATATGTTAAGTGTATGTTGAACTTTATAAGAATATGCCAAACTGTTTTCCAAAGTGATTGTTCCAGTTCACAGTCTTATCAGCAATGTAGGTGAGTTCCACTTGTTCCACATTCTTGCCAACATCTGGTGTTGTTAGACTTTTCAATTTTAGTCATTCTACTGGGTATGTAGTAATAGCTCATGGTGGTTTTAATTTTCATTTTAACTAATGATGTTGAGCACTTTTTAATGTGCTTATTGTCCACTTGTATTTTTCTTTGGGGAAATGTCTGTTCAAATATTTTGCTCATTTTTTTCCTTTGGCCTTATGTGGTTTGTGTTTATTTTTTATTGTGGAAAATATATATGTAAAAACATTTGGCATTTCAACATTCTTCACATGTACAATTCAGTGACATTAATTATATTTATCATGTTGCTCAACCATCAACATTATCCACTTCCAAATTTTTCCATCATCCTTTTAATTGACTTCTTTGTTTTATTGAGTTGTACGAGTTCTAGATTCTGGTTACAAGTTGTTTGTTGGATATATATTATTACAAATATTTTCTCTCAGTCTGTGGCTTATTTTCTGGTTTCTTAATGGTGTCTTTCAAAGAGGAGAAGTTTTATATTTTGATCAAGTCCAATTTACCTAATTTTTCTTTTATGGTTCATGCTTTTTGTTTTGCCATCTAGGAATCTTTGTCTATCCCACAAAGATTTTCTCTCTCTTTTTTTTTTTTCTAGAAGTTTTATTCTTTTGACTTTTATGTTTAGGTCTATGATCCATTCTTAAAGCCCTTTAACCCCCAAAAACTAGAAGAGGATTTCCATGCTGATGGCTGAGGAGCTGATTCCAGAGACTGATGGGGATGGATGTAGGGACAACTTTCCATTAGGATTTTTTTCTTTTGAGGTCCTCAGTGCACCTGGAATCAACTTCCAGTAGCATTTGTGTCATATCCCTGGAAATGCAGAACTGCAGAATGACATTTAATGAGGGCCTCTTAGAGGCCATGGGGTTCACTGAATGCAGCGTAGCCATTTGACTTCTCTGAGGTTGTGCTTTCATCTGTAAAATGGAGATGATAAGATCTATGCTGCAGGGCTGTTGCCAGGATAAAATGAGAGAGCATGTATATAAAAAAAGCACTGAGCAGGGTCTTATTCACAGGAGGCCCTCACTAAGCAGGAGATTCTCTTATTGCCGCTGCTGTTGTTGCTGATGTGTTGCCTCAGCATTATGTGAAGGCCACACAGACAGTCTGGCCTGAGTTTTTATAAAACTGTGTTGATGACATGTGTTGATGACTTTCCGTAAGCTCATTTGAACCTTTTTAAAAATAGGGCTCCTGCTATATTTGACAGGTCACTTCTCTGGTATGAAGGGACTTTTAGGGCCACGCTGATGAAGCAGCTAAGCATGGCTCAGGAGTGGCTACCAGTCAGCTATGAGTCAGGACATATTTTGGCATGCTTCTTGCAAGTGTTTTAAAAATGAATAAACAGAATTTTCTGTTTATTCTCTAGAGCAGGGACAGATGGGAGTTTTGGCAAGGCCTGGCTCTTTGCTCTGTTAGTTTATGTGGCCAATTCATCTCCTCTCTAGCCTTCCACAGAGTCAGAGACTATGCCACTAAGTGTAATTCAACAGAGGAAACAGGATAGAGGTGCTTATGGGTAGATTTTAAGGCTTATAGTATTATGTTTTGGACCTACTTTCCCCTTACATTTTACCTGTGCAGCTGAATACACATTCTTTCCAGAACTACTTCTGGAAAGTTATGTTTTAATACTGGAACTTCTGATTGGGTGCTTGGTTTAGTTAGCCCTGTGTACACAAGGACAACACACAAACCCACTAGTGATGTCACCCCTCTGTGCATCAGTTTTCGCTTCAGTAAAGTGGGGATAATAATAATACCTCACATATTTGTTGTAAGGATTAAATTAGTTACTACAAATGAAGTGTTTTGAAGAATGCCAAGCACATGGTAATAAACACTATTATATAAGTGCTATTTATTATTATTGCTGTTTTATTCCACTTGAAATTGCCTTTTTCCTCCCCGCCTCTGTGAGTATGTGTGCACAAACATTGAGTAGCTGGCTGTCTGTTTGGGAGGATTTTATCCAAACTTACATTTTTCCTTTGATCAACTGAGCATCGATTTTGGAAGTCCTTAAGTAGTAGGCGATTAGCAATTAACAATAGCCAGGTTTCCTCTTAACCTTTATTTAATGTACTGAAGTTCTCTTTGCTTCAACATTTTGTGGCTTTTTTCCCTCCAAGCAAGTTCTTGAGAGCTTCAGGAAGTTTGGGTTGAATAGATCAAAGGAACCTGAATTCCTGTCACATCCTGGTGCAATGTACCTCTTCAGCCTTCTCAGAACTCTGTGTCCTCCCCCTGTGTGCTCCCCTCCCTTCCCTGCCCGTTCCCTTGGTCTGATCAGCCAAGCCTAGCCCACTTCCTCTCTACCCTCTAAAATATTGCTCAAGTCAAAGCAGCTGGAGAAGTGAGAAAACTGTAAGTGTGTGATTGAGGGGAGGGGGGAAGGGAGGAGGCTAATGGTTTAGCCCCAGAGTATCAGAGACAAGTAAGAGTAGCTAAGCTGTGGTGGAGAGGGCTGGGGTGTTGCAGCAAGATGTTAGAGCTCTTATCCCATACTACATTCAGGAAAGCATGCTCACCGTGAAGAGGGGGACCAGAGCTGAGGGTTGTATTCAGAGCCTCAACCAGAATCTTCTCACCCTAGAGTGGTAAAGGCAAAGGCTGCCACCCCACTCTGGTTCAGAAGTCACAGGTGCCTAGACATGTGATCAATGCAATCACATAGGGCCCCACGCTCAGAAGGGTCTCACTCTTGGGGTTTAATGCCATGCAGTTGCCATCTTGAAATTCTTCATAATTTTATAATTTTGTCAATGAAGTCCAATGGGATAGTGCAGCACAACTGTGCTGGGCGCTTGGAGCCTCGGCTCCCCTGTGGTCCTGTCTCCTGCTGCCTCCCTACTTCCTCAGGATGGGTTCTTGGCTGACCACTTTCCACCTCATGGTGCCTCCAGGGTCTATCCAGCTTCCTCTTCCCTGCCCCCATCCTTCGATCCCTGCTGCGTTTTGTCTTTAGTGGGGCCTGGGGTGCAAGTACAGGAAGAGTTGGAGCCAGGCACATGTGCCCCACTGCATCTTGGTCCAGGCCATAGCAGTGACCATCCCTGCCTTGGGCTAAAAACCCAACTGCATGTTTGGTGGGCGACTTGGTGGGGATGAGAGGTGCCCAGCTAGGGGTGGGGAAATTGAGTTAGGCCTCTTCTATTCCCATGGATCCAACACCCCAACCCACAATTGGCAGATGGGAAACTTGGCAGGCAGGGGCCATCCATGCACATGCATGCCTGCGCCAAGTCACTGTGCTCAAGAGAGTCTGGAATTAAATAGCCAAAAAAAAAAAAAGAAAAACCCAAAGCAAAACACCATGGAAGGTCAAGAAGAAGACCACGGAAGAAAGAAAAAAACTTTGTATTTTAGGATCTTTAACAGCACTCTTTTCTCCGCTGCTTTTGAACAGAGGACTTTGCATTTTCATTGTGCTCTAGACCCTGCAAATGATGTAGCTGGTCCTGGTGCCCAGGTCTAAACAGGCTTGGCAATTTTTGGCTTACTGTTTCGATAAGTCCCAGCTGGTGGGGAGGGAGAAGAGAGTGCGAATGAAGGGCTCCCACTGTCTTCAGTTGCCAGCTGGAAAGGGATGCACATCACTAATATCCACATTTCATTGGCTAGAACCCAGTCTCATGACCACATCTAACTCCAAGTGAGACTGGAAGATCTAGACTAGCTGGGTATCCAGGAGCATGAGATAAATACCAATGTTGATGAGCACTGGCCATCTCTGCCACATCCCCCAAGCCCAGGTCTCTTCTTGGTGATGGTACCACCATCCATCTAATCATGGAGGCCAGTTGTCTCACTGGACCTATTCCTCATCCTTTTATGGCCAATGCATGATCAAGCCCTGACAATTTTATCTTTGCACATCTCTTTAATCTGTCCACTTCTCTCCATCTCCACTTCGACCATCCAAGCTCTCAGTGATTTCCAAACACTTTGATCATGCACCATTATCACTAACACATTTTGAGCACAGGTTCCAAATATATGTACCTTTATTTAGCTCCTCATGCTGATGATCTCTGGCCTAGAAACCTACAATAGGAATTTGGTTTGTTCCTTTTACTTTCACTCTTACCCTCATCTAATCTCCTTCTTATAGCCATTTTGTTCATTCATTCACAAATAGTTACTGAGAGACCACTGTGTGCCAGGCACTATTCTAGACAATGGAATATACAACAAGACTGACAAAGTTCCTGCCCACATGGAGCTTATTCTAGTTAAGGCGATTGGGAGACAGAAATGAAATAAATGCCAGGTACTGGTAACTGCTCTGAAGAAAAATAAAGTGGCAGGGTACTATTTTAGAGAAGACCTCTCTGATGGGGAGACACTGGAGTCTTAAATGAAGTGAGGTTGAGAGCCACATGTCTATCTGGGTGTTATGGATTGAATTGTGCACCCTCCCCTGTTCCAAATTATGTGTTGGAATCCTAACCTGTGGATGTAATGCCAAGTAGGAATAAGGTTTTCTTTGTTATGTTAATAAGGCCATATCAGCGTATGGTGTGTCCTAAGGCTCATCGCCTCTGAGTTACAAAAAAAGTGAAATAAACTTAGAAGAGAGCACAAACAATGGGAAGATAGATGCCATGTGGAGATTGCCAAGGAAGTGAGGAACTCTGGGGGCTACAGAAGCTGAAACAAGGACCTTCTCACAGAGCCAGTAGAGAGAGAAAACCTTACCCTAGAGCTGGTGCTCTGAATTCCAACTTCTAGCCTTCTAAACTGTGAGAAAATAAATTTCTGTTCTTTAAAGCCACCCACTTGTGGTATTTCTCTTACAGTAGCACTGGGAAACTAAGACACTGGGGAATGGGAATTCCAGGCAGAAGGAACAATAAGCGCAAATACCCTGATGTCAGGGGTAGATTAACCAGTAAGCAAGGTACACAGGGGTTTAATTGTGTTTACTTACTAATCTGTAGTGCACAATTTCACATGGGTTTTGCCACGTCTTTGATGTGATGAAAAACAGGTGAAATTGTGCAGTACAGATTAGTAAGTAAACACAAGTAAGCCCATTCGTACTTGCTTATTGGGTAATCCATCCCTGCCTGCAGTGGGAACATGCTCAACTTGTGTATGGGATAGTAAGGAAGCCAGTGACCTGGAGCAGAGTGAGCAAGAGGGAAAAGGGAAGGAGTGGGGTGGGGACGCAGGCAGCGGCCGTTTCCCACAAGACCTTGTAGACCACTGTACAATGTTCTGAAGATGATGGGAAGACCTGAGAGTTGTGAGCAGAGGGAGGACATGATTGATTTTACACTTTAGAAGGATCACTCTGGTTGTTATGTGGAGAACAAACTGTAGGGTAAAGCTGTGGATGGGAGAAGAGAGGCCACATGGGAGGTGGTTGCAGTAATCAGGTGAGAGGTGATGGTGGCTTATACTAGGCTTGTGGCAGTGAGGGTAGGGGGAATGATCAGTTTAGGGTTGTATTTTGAAGGTAGGGTCAATTCTGATAATGTCTCCCTCATACTCAAAATACTTCTATGGCTTCCTAGTGCCTTTGCTCTCGGGATGAAACCTAAAATCATTAACAAGGTCTACAGGGCCCCTCAAGAGGTAGCATGTGACCAAGAATCGATGACATTGAAGGAAGAAGTCCAAGCTGCACTGAAGACATTGGTGAAAAACAAAGCTCCAGGAATTTACGAAATATCAATTGAGGTGTTTCAAAAAACGGATGCAGCACTGGAGGCGCTCACTCATCCATGTCAAGAAAGTTGAAAGACAGCTACCTGGTCAACTGACTTGAAGAGATCCATATTTGTGCCCATTTCAAAGAAAGGTGATCCAACAGAATGCAGAAAGTATCGAACAATACCATTAATATCACACTCAAGTAAAGTTTTCCTGAAAATAATTCAAAAGCAGTTGCAGCAGTACATCAACAGGGAACCGTCAGAAATTCAAGCTGGATTCAGAAGAGGATGTGGAACAAGGGATGTCATTGCTGATATCAGATGGATCTTGGCTGAAAGCAGACAATACCAGAAAGATGTTTCTTTACCTGTGTTTTATTGACTATGCAAAGGCATCCAATTGTGTGGATTATAATAAATTATGGATAACATTGCAAAGAATGGGAATTCCAGAACACTTAATTGTGTTCTTGGAAAACCTGTACATAGACCAAGAGGCAGTAGTTCAAACAGAACAAGGGGATACTGTGTGGTTTAAAATCAGGAAAGGTGTGCATCAGGGTTGTATCCTTTCACCATAATTATTCAATCTGTATACTGAGTAAATAATCTTAGAAGCTGGACTATATGAAAATAACTCAACATCAGGATTGGAGGAAGACTCCTTTACAACCTTCGAAATGCAGATGACACAACCTTGCTTGCTGAAAGTGAAGAGGATTTGAAGCTCTTACTGATGAAGATCAAAGACTACAGACTTCAGTATCAATTACACCTCAACATAAAGAAAACAAAAATCCTCACAACTGGACGAATAAGCAACATCATGATAAATGGAGAAAAGATTGAAGTTGTCAAGGATTTCATTTTACTTGGATCCATGATCAATGCCCATGGAAGCAGCAGTCAAGAAATCAAAGGACGTGTTGCATGGGGCAAATATGCTGCAAAAGGCCTCTTTAAAGTGTTCAAAAGCAAAGATGTCACTTTGAAGACTAAGGTATGCCTGATCCAAGCCATAGTATTTTCAATGGCCTCATATGCATGTGAAAGCTGGACAATGAATAAGGAAGACTGAAGAAGAATTGTTGCCTTTCAATTCTGGTGTTGGAGAAGAATATTGAATATACCATGAACTGACAGAAGAATGAACAAATCTGTCTTAGGAGAAGTACAGTCAGAATGTTCCTTGGAGGTGAGGATGGCAAGACTTTGTCTCAAGTACTTTGGACATGTTATCAGGAGGGATCAGTCCCTGGAGAAGGACATCATGCTTGGTAAAGCAGAGGGTCAGCGAAAAAGAGGAAGACCCTCAATGAGATGGATTGACACAGTGGCTGCAACAATGGGCTCAAACATAACAACAATTGTGAGGATGGTGCAGGACCAGGCAGAGTTTTGTTCTGTTGTACATAGGGTCTCTGCGAGTGGGAACCGCCCCACAGTGACCCTATGTACCTAACAACAGCAACAACAAGGTCCCTCAAAGCCCAGTCCCTGCCCACGTCTCCACCTGGCATAGCGTTCCCACTTGGGTTCTGTATTCCATCCCCTCTCCCCCCATTTTTTTATTATTCAACCCATATACTCTTTCCTCTGGCTAGAATGTTCTTCCCCCTTTCCCTGGTTAACTCTTGCTCTCTTTTTTTCATATCTCGTTCTTAAGTCAGAAGAGAGTTCTCTGACCTCCCTTACTAAGTGGTGTAGCTTTGACCTATTTATTGCTGCTCTCTGAGCATCACGTCTGGAGCCATTCTTCTTGGTAGTGTGGTTTACATTCCTTTGTGTGATTATGTTATTCTCTATCTCCCCTAATAGACTGCAAGCTTTATGAGGGCAAGGACTCTATTGTTTTGGCTATCATTATACCTCCTGCCCCAACTCATTGCCCAGTGCACAGTAAGCTCAGTAACTATTGTTGAATAAAAATGCAAATGAGGAAGTGGGGATGGAAGAAACAGAGGGGCTTCTTGTGGAGCACACTTGAGTCAGTACCATGAGGAACTCCCCAGAATAACTTGGGGAAGGGGGAACACTTTCAAGGGCACTAATTCTAGCAATTGGATTCGTGCAGGCCTGTGCCCTAATTGAGTAGAAGTTGGGGCTGCAATCTTTTTTGAAGTCACAGGCTAGCAGAGGCCTGTGACATTCATTATAACTTGTATTTTACTTGTATCTGGACTTGGATGGGGAGGTATGGAGAAAATAATTCATTCTTCCTTCCACTGCCTTATCAAACACGATTTCTCGGATAGCCCTTTCTCACTTCTGGAAGAAATCTCAGGCAGGTCTCATAGGTTTTCAATCCCCTTCAGTCTCAAGCACGATCTAATTTCAGTAAATAAAATATCCCATCTAGTCTAACCTGAAAACTTCAATCTTTTATTCAATTTCAAGTCTCTTCCCTCCCCATCCCCAGTTCCAGCCTGCCTCTGGCTGGGATGTGCACAGTGGGGAGGGGGAGGCATGGTTGATGTCCTCTGTCCTATCTTTTCCTCCTTTTACTCCCTTTTTGTTATTTTGACACCTTTCATGGTTCCTCAGGGACTTTACATTGCTGAGAATCTCTCACTAGCAAGGCTACTGATGAGGGTGAGTATCCTTGTCTGACTTCTCCCTCAGCCCCCTGGCTTTGAGGCAGTCCACCACCTGATGGGGTCAACTGCCCTACAAGTGGTCCTCCTGCCCAGAGGCTGCTTGGGACCACTCAGTCCAGGTCACTTCCAGAGGACTACATCTAGCTCATGGGAAATGATCATGCATTCTAGACTCTCCAAATACTAGAAATGCTGGTGGCTTCCAAGGTGGCCAACTCTCCTTATGTGGCTTCCAGGGCAGCTGGTCAGTCAGAGGCTTGCCCCTTCATGCTTCCACAGGAGGGAGTCAGATGCCCTTTTATGTCCCTCAAGCTCCAGGGAACATAGGTCAAGCTGTCAGTGGTTCTCTTAAAGCCCTTATCACCTTGTTTAAGGTGAAGAGGAAGTACCCTTCTCTCCTCACTCATGATGGGAAGCACCAGCATTCCAACCACTCTCCCCTACCTTCAATTTCTAATTAATTACTGAGCTTTTCTTGTATAGCCTGAAGTTGGGTAGTAGGTAGGGTAACCTTATAATTTACCATCCAGAAAGGGTCACTTTTATTTGTGTTTTTTTTTTCACTTTATGTAAACATATTATTGAAGGGTGACATATAGCAAGATGAACAAATCATAAGTATATAGCTTGATGAATTTTCACAAAGTGAGCTTACCTGTGTCACCAACACTTAGATTAGAAAAAAAAAAGAACATTCCCAGCACCTCAGAAGCCCCTTAAAGTTCTTCCCAGTACCACTCCTCCCTCAAGGATAACTACTGTTCTGACTTCTAAAACTACATATTTGTTTTGCAAACCAGAAAATTTCTGAGAGTGAAAAGGGGCGTGTGGTACCTTGTTCCCAAAGATGGCCATCATCAATTCCTTCTTTTCCTATAAACACATTAACAGGTTATGTCTCCGTTAAGAGGTGGTGACCATTCTTACACTCACTTAAATCTGGGCTGGTCTGTGACTACTTTGTCAATATAATATTGCAGGTATGGTGCTTTGCCAGTTGTTGGCCTAGCCTTTAAGATGACTGGGAGTTTCTAATTCTAGCCTTGACCCTGAATTTCCATGTAAGAAGTCCAGACTATAGGCAGTCCCCAGATAACAAACGAGTTCCATTCCTGAATCCGTCTTTAAGTTGAATTTATACGTTAGTCAGAACAGTTAGATACAGTTAATATCTAACGCCAGTTATTCAAATGTATGTCTTAGTATATAGTGTACCTTTCCATGCATAAAAAACATTAAAGACACTTCTGGATACACTAAAACATATTTAACATAATAATACAGTAATAATAATAAAATATTTTGACGTGTATCGCAAAGTAGCACCCATTTGTTATTACGAACCATAGTATGTACCTAGAATTTTTAATATAACAGGCTTTATGGGGGCTGATTTGTAACTACAGGTTGTATGTAAGTCATACATTCGTAACCAGGAGACTGCCTGTTCCTGCATTTTCTTTCTTCAATTTCTGTATTTTTTTAGTGGCCTTCACCATTTCTTTATATTTTCCTTTTCTTGTTGTTAATAAATTGCCACTAAAGACGGACATCAACAATTCCTCCGATCCTGCATGTATATCCTGCTCCTCTCATCTAGAAGTAGAATCTATTTTCCCTCCCCTTGAATCTATACTAGCCTTGTGACTTGTTCTGACCTTCTGTTTTCATGCTTTTGGAGCCCTGAGAACATCATACTGTAAGAAATTCTGAACTAATGACATGAAGAAGCCATATGGAGAAAAAGGATGACCAAACTGATAGCTCTAGCTCCGCCATTAGCTGAATGTAGTCACATGAGCGACTTGAGCCAACACCAAATAGAGCAGAAGAGGCACCCAGCTAAGCCCAGCCAATCCATATAATCATGAAATATAATCATTTTTGTTTTAAGCCACTAAATTTCATAGTGGCTTATTACATAGCAATAGATCATTGAAACATTTTATTAATTTCCCTTTCCTTTCTTTCATGTTCTTCACATTTCTGAAATGCCTTCCAGATAAGATTCAGAAAGAATGACTTCAGATAACAGGAAAATAGGTGAAATGCATCATAGAGTACAGATATACGTGATACAACAGGCACCCTGAACAATAACAGTACTTCAAAACATTGATGCCTTGTGTGCAAGGTATTTATTTGCCCTTAGCAAGTTTAACCAGTGATAAAATGCCAAATGAACTTTGGATGTGAATTGCTCCCCTCCTAGGATATGACATGCTACATTCACATTCTGCAAGCATGCAAATATTGATAAATGATAAGTTCTGTAGTTCAAATAAAAGAAAGTTCCAAGTGGTAGGGTTATGGGCTAAGAAGGCTAATAGTAAAAATGAATAGGGATTGATATGACATTTCATACCTGATACTATGGAACAATAGATCCCAATAACTACTGATATCCTAAAACTATTTTGTATATTTCTCCTACAATTAACCTACACTTCTTACACAGTTTTGAAAAAAAGAAAGTTATGCAAGAGGAAGGCCCAACTCCAAAAGAAAAAGTGCCAGTCAAACCTAGAGGTGTTGCTACCTCTCATCAAGACCTAAAAGCAAAAGGCACACTCTCAGTTTCCAGAAAGGAAAAATGGCTCTTCTCCAAGGGATGAATAGATTCTACCACTGGTTCCTGTCCAGTTTTGGCTAAGCCTTCCTTAGTTCCCACCTTTCTTGAGTTCTCTGGGGGCATTTGCCTAGCAGTCCATCAGATATTTGTCTTGGAAGGGTGGAGAGGAAGTAGGGAGGGGCTCAGGCAGAGCCAACAGTCACTGTTTATTTACTCTTCCCCCATGACATTGCACCTAAGCCCATAAGAGCTGCCCCTGAGTCTTCACGCAGAAGCCCGGTATCACTGAGCTTCTTACCACAGTCTGTCATTTGGGTAACTTTTGTCTGCTTCTGAGAAGATGATATTCTATGTTTAGTGTTCATAGTAAATGACTGAGGCATCCTCATTATGGTTGATTGCCATTAGTCTACAAGTTTTGCCTGTTTGCTTCATGGGATAAACATAAAATGGTCTTCATTCCAAGGATCTGAAGATCAAATAAGAGTTGAGGCTTATTTGGGGAGGCAGAAGACACCTGCGGAAAAGGAGCGAGTGAGTAATTCTGCCCTAAGGAGACACCATGTCTACACTTGGATGAGTTATAGGAGCTCTGGACCAAAGAGACTTTCTGCTTAAAGATCCAAGAGTGAGAATGTCAGCATTTGCAGTTAGATGGCAGCTGGAGCAGGAGTCATCTGAAGACTTGACTGGATTGAACATTCAATATTGGCTTCTTGGATTAAATGTCTGGCAGCCCACTGCTCCTTCACATGGCTTCTCTCTCCAGCAGAATACATGCAGTCCCCGGGTTACGAACGTCTGACTTATGTATAATCCCTAGTTACGAACCAACCCCTGCAAAGCCTATTATATTAACAATTCGAGATACATACAGTGGTTAGTAATAACAAACCAGTGCTACTTTGAGATGTGCATCAAAATATTATTATTATTATTATTAGGTATTGTTATTATTATTAGATATTGTTATGTTAGAGATATTTTCTAACTGATGTTGGAAACAAACTGTACCTAACTGTTCTGACTTATGTACAAATTTTTCGTAAAGACAGATTTAGGAATGGAACTCTTTGTTAATCTGGGGACTGCCAGAATATAATAGGAATAATCTTCAAATATTCATTCATTCATGTGTATATCCCTAGCATTTAGCATAGAGTCTGGCATATAAAAACCCATTGCTATTGAGTTAATTCTGACTCATGGTGACCCAATGTGTTACAGAGTAGAACTGCTCCATAGAGTTTTCTTGGCTGTAATCTTTATGGAAGCAGATCACTAGGCCTTTCTTCCAAGGCACCACTGGGTGAGTTCAAACTGCCAATCTTAGATTAGCAGTTGATTGCAAACTGTTTGAACCATTCAGGGATGGTGTCTGGTATATAGAAGAATTCATGTGTGTTAAATGAATGAATTTGATAACACTTCTGTGGCAGAGAGCAGACCCCTGGTGGTGCAGTGATTAAGAGCTCTGCTGCTAACCAAAAGTACTCCAGTTCAAATCCATCAGCCGCTCCTCTGAAACCCTATGGGGCAGTTCTACTCTGTCCTATAGGGTCGCTATGAGTTGGAATCAGCTCGATGGCAACGGCTTTGGTTTTTTGGTTCTGTGGCAAACTGACTAGCTATTCACCAAACTCATTCCTCCTCTTCCTAGGCACACTGACAGACTACAGTTTCCAGCCTACCAATGACTTGTGAGTTCTAGCTGGTGGAATGTGACTGAAAGCCCCATTTCCAGGTCTGACCCATAGAAATCACATGTTATTCTTTTCTTCTTCTGGATTCCTGGAATGGAGACAACCTCCAGGGTGGTCTTGGAAGCCATGTTTTGAAGATAGTGGAGCAACAAGATGGAAGGAGCCTGGGTCCCTGAATCACCATTTAGAGGAGAACCACCTGATCAGGAACACTCACATTGCATAGTTATGTTAACAATAAATAACCTTGAAACCCCCAAATTTCCCCAAAATAAGCCATTGAAATTTTGGGGCTCATTTGTTATAGCAGCCAGTGTTGTCTGAAATAATACATCTCTATCTCCCAACCCTCTTACAGTTTCAAGGGCTATGATAAAGTTCAAATCTCTTAGAACTGATGGTGTTAAGCTCTAATTGATGTGGTGAAAAGCATATTTGGAATCATACTGTGTGGTAGACAGACTTCTAAATGGCCCCTAATGATTCCTGCCTCCTGATATTCACGCCCTTGTGTAATCCCCTTCCCTTGAGTGTGGACTGGTCCTAGTGACTTGTTTCTAACCAACAGAACATGGTAAAGATGATAAGATGTCACTTCCAAGATTAAGCTACAAAAGATTGTAACTTATATTTTGTTAGCAGGCTCTCTCTCTTGCTCGCTTTGATGAAGCAAACTGCTTTGTTGGAGAGGCCCATGTAGCAATGAACTGAGGATGGCCTTCAGCCAATAGCCAGTGAGGAACTGAAGTACTCAGACCAATAGCCGTTGAGAAACTGAAGCCTGCCAACAACCACATAAGTGAGCTTGGAAGTGAGTCCTTCCCCAGTTGAGCCTTCAGATGAGAGCACAGTTTTGGGTGACACCTTGATTACAGCCTCACAAGAGGCCATGAAGCAGGAGACCCAGCTAAGTAGTGCCCAGATTCCTGATCCACAGACACTGTGATATAATAAATGTATTGTCTTAAGCTTCAAAATTTCGGGGTGATTTTGTTATGCAGCAATAGATAACTAATATACCCACAAGCCTGTTTTTTAATTTGGGGTTCACCTGAAATCTGTTGACACTGGTAACCCTCTAGTTTCAAATCGATAATCTTAGAAATAAATCCATGTTGAAGTATTGCTGGCTGTCATGGGCATTTTAAAACCATAAACTTCTGGAAAAACTACTCTATCTTACTCTTCTCATCACCTAATCCAATATTTATTGTGATGAAACTGCCACGTGATTGTTTACAAATCTGCTTGGTTTGATGTTTGAAACTGTTGCAGAAAAAAAGTCTGCAAGAAAAGAAACAGAAAGAGACAGACAGAGCTGAAACAGGAGTGTTGTGTTCCAAATGACCTAGGCTGAAGAAATCTGGAACATTCTCCAACCATCTGAAACACAGAAGAACCAACAGATGCTCATAGAGTAACAGGGAAGCTCTGGGAAAGCAATTTGTGCCTTCATCATGATCAACAGCCTGGTTTAAGCAGATGAGTTAAGGTCTGTGGAAAGAGTGTAAAACAGCCTATCGGTAAAAGAGAGAAAAAGAGAACTAAATGCATTTGGAAGGTCTGGCATCAATGGGTTCACAGTCCTTCAAGACAACCATTGACTAAAGCTGGGGGGAAGCTGGCCCCTCTAGATGGAGCTTGTCCCGTTATTTCCCTACTGCCCCCAGCATTGAAGCCATATCTCAGTTACCATCTTTCATCCTGCCCATAGTGTTTCTTTTTCCTATAGTTAGAAATATTTTTTCATTTCCATGTCTCTATCAAAAGTAGGGGCTGGGGGAGCTATAATACAAGGGCCATGTGATTTAAAAAGACAAATGAACAAAGGAAGGCATATTTCTTAGTGGAAGTGAAAATCAGGTGTTTAAAAAGAAAACTCAAGGCCTGCTGTACTTATTGATGTTATCTACAAGGTCCTGGAAGGCATTTGATTGTGGACTCCTGATTTAATCTCTTTGCACTTAAATTTCCTCATCTAAAGAAGGGATTGAGCTAGTTTAACCGTAAGGTCTATGGTTGTCCTGAAGCTTTATGACTCAACAACTATGATGGTGGAAATTTCAGGCCAGAAGGAAAACCCATTTAGAAGGATTCTTTAAAAAGAGATACGTGGCTGATGGGAGAAAAAAATTCTAATTAACTTGAATGATGATACTGTAAGGCAAGTTGGAATTATGCTAGATGATACAGATTCACCTTAACTGCATTTTTAATATAAACCTGATATCATTGTCACTTGGCTAAGCGAACTTGCCTTGTTGTGACAGCTGAACCTAGTCCTAAGAAAAGATCAACTGGAATCAGGCTTTCCCCCAGTGACTTGGCACTTCTCAAGTGCCGAGTCACTTGGAAGAGACTGAGGGTGCTGAAAATATCCATTAATCAGACTTTGAAATATCAAAGAGCCTTCTTAATTTGACACTCTTCTATGAGCAGATCCTACCAAGAGCTATCCTTCCAAAGGGATTTGTTGCTGAAGAGGTCTGTTGGATTTCTTTAGATTGCAGCATTATCCATGTTCCTTTAAAAAACAATCTCTTGGTCACACTGTTTTATTTTTCTCCTTAGTTTTGGTTTTCACCTCTCCAAACAGGCCATATCCACCTGATATTTAGACATAGAAAAGTCTTTTGTTATTTACATTCAGTAGGTTAACAAGCATTGAACTATTGATGTTCCTCAGGGCCTCTTGTTTTTCTTTTCACTCGGTATACTTCCCATGACTTATTTTATCCCAGGGTTTCATTTACAATCCATATGCAGCTATCTTCCAAATGTATCTCTTCTGTCACGTATTTTAAACTGCACCTCCACTTTAATCACCTCCAGGCCTCTCAAACTCAGGCCCCTCAAACTCAACATGTCCCAAAGTGGAATTCATCATTGTCTCCTTCCTGACTTCCCTATTTTGGTTAATGGCACCATCATTGACCAGGATGTTACCTAAGACTCTTCCTTTTTCCTTACTCTCTACACCTAGTTACCATATTCTGACAATTTTCCTTTTAACTATTTCTTGTATCTGTCCCCGCTCTGACTCTTATTTCTTTGTTTCAACCTTTATAATCTCTAATCTATACTATTGCAGTGGATCCCTGGGCATCCTCAGGCCACGTAACCCCAGGATGAGGGTAAAAATCAGGACCAGAATATCTGTCACAAAACTGTCTTTCTCTTGCTCTGCCCCCAGTGATCTGCTGGAATTCCAGATCCCCTCAAATGGGTTCTGGATGGTATTCTCCAGGGGATATTTCACATGTGGTCTGGGAACCAGTCTTCTTGGCTACTACACAGAAGTTTCCATTTTCCTAATCTCCTACTTTGGCTTGTGCTGGTGATGTGCATTATTGTCATCATTGCTAAAAGTAGCAGATACCTCACTGCTGCTGGCATTCACCAGTGCCCAAGCCATGACTGCTGATGCTCAAGGCCTTGCCCACTGAGCCCACTGTGGTGCTGCCATTGATGCAGGTGCCTAGGGAATTGCTCCTCATCCCTGTGGAGATTGTGGACACCAGTGCTGCTGAAGGCCAAGTTCCTGCTGCCGCACAAATATTTTAGTGAACTGGATCCTTTTAAGATTTTATTTTTTCCTTATGGTAGACTTTTCACCTTGGTTCTTGCTTATGAATTCCTAAAGTCTGAGACAGAAGGAAATCTGAGTGACAAACTTTATCTTTCCTTAGAATTATTATCCCCTCCCTTACAACTTTGGTCTATTGTCCTTGAATAGACATAGTACCTCTCTTATTTTTTCCCTTAGGGGGAGTTCTTTCCAACGATGCACTTCAGTCCCTCAGATGCATTCTAGATTAAGCAGTCTGGCCCCCCTTCCCAGCCCTCCAACAAAGCAGGCCTGAACTAGGGGAAGAACACAGCATATGCTCAACCTAGGAGGCTTTGGGACAACAGTCCACTCTCCACACTGTGGTCAGAGTCATTGTTCTAGAAAGCAAAACAGCTCATGATTAAAACTCCCCTAATTTAAATCTGAAGTGGCTTCCTAATGCCTAAAGAACAGTATAAAATCGACAAAGCATGCAAAACTCTTCAGAATCTAGTCTTAGCCTCCTTCTCCAACACTGCCCATGCAACCATAAAAAGTTCCCCAAACACGGAGTAGGAAGCTGATGATAGGGAACACAAAGTAGAGTAAGGATATTGTTGATGTGTTGTGAGATTGTTAACCATTGTCATAGGGCAACATTT
>NW_004443982.1:16359340-16369473 GCF_000243295.1 Trichechus manatus latirostris | reverse complement strand
AAAATATTAAAAAAAAAAAAAAAGTTCCCCAAACACAACAGGTTCCTGATTATTGTGTCCATGAACCATCTGCACTGTTAGGTTAAGAACATGGACTATAGGTTCAGATAGGTTAAGATTCAAGTTCTGATGCTGCCTTTATTAGCTGCGTGATTTTTAAAAATTTAGTTAGACAGTTAGATAATTAACTTATCTGTAAAATGGGGATAATAATGGTACCTATGTTGTGGAGTTGTGGTCAGAAAGAAATGAAATAGAATGCATATAAGGGCAGCTCCTGATACATAACAAACGCTCAATAAATAATAACTAGTGTGATTACCTGTGATACCATACCATTTTTCATCTTCTTTAACAGCTGAACAATTATTCATTCTTCAAGATCCAACTCAGCAGCGTTATTCATAGTAGAAAAAAGGTGGAAACAATCCAGCTGTCCATCAACTGATGAATTGATAAACAAAATTCATATATTCATACAATGGAATGTTATTCAGCCATAAAAAGGAATGACGTATTGATACAAGCTACAAAAGTGTATGAACCTTGGAAACGTTACGTTAAGTGAAAGAAGCCAGAGACAGAAGACCACATATTGCACTGATATAAAATGTACAGAATAGGCAAATTCATAAAGACAGAAAACAGATTATTGGTTACTAGGGGCTAGAAGGGGGAGGGAGACTGGGGAAGGACTGCTAATGGGTATGGAATTTCTTTTTGGGGTGATGAATATCTTCTGGACTTAGACAGTGGTGATGGTTATACTACTTGGTCAATATACTAAAAACCACTGAATTGTGCACTTTTACAAGGGTGAATTGAATGAAATATGAATTATATTTCAATTTAAATAAATGAAAGAAAGATAGATCCAATTGAAATTCTAACTCCTTATTGAAGCCTTCCAGATGCCATGAAGTCACTACCATTTCTGTGTCCCCAAGGAACTTAGTACTTACCATCGCTCATGGCATTCATCCAGTAATTACTTGGCTTACGTGACTGTTGCCTTCATTAAACTTTAAGCTCCCTAAGGGCAAAGGTGCTTTATATCTGAAACATTTTTGTCTGCCCAACATACTATTTCCTTTTGGAAACTGTCCATTCCTTACTTGATGGGCTGCCAATTATAATGTCCTACATTTCCTTCCACAGATTAGTCACATGACCTAGGATAGCCTATCTGAGAACTCTATCTTACTGACACTGACCATAGTAGTTGGTTCAGAGATGAGCATGTGACTCAAACCAGGCCAGTCAGAGTCATCTCCAGGATTTTTGTTTTGTTCATAAAATATAAGGACTATGTAAGCCTACAGTACAAGTACCTATCTTTGCCACCTCACTGTTACAGCTGTCTAAGAATGAAGCAGTGTGGAAGAAGGCGGAGCTGAGCTGAACAGTATTCTTTTTTTTTTTTTTAATGTATTTTAAATTATGCTTTAGGTGAAAGTTTACGGCTCAGGTTAACTTTTCCTTCAGAAATTCCCAGATTTTTTGGTCGTGTAAGACAATTAATTCCCATGTTTGCTTGAAATAGTTTGAGTTGGTATTCTGTTACTTGCAACCAAAGTAACCCTGAACTGGTATAATATGTCTTGTGTCTTAGTGTTCAACCTAGCTGTTTTAGGGCCTGTAATATGGAATACATTCTCAAACAATGTTTTTGGATGGGTATAGGGTCTTGGTCTTTGATACAGTATGTTCTCAAGCCCCCTGAACCTTTTACTATAAGAAGAATGAGGAAAATATTTAGTAGCAATAATGGTTTCTGCCTTTCTTTTCTTTTGTCCACCCACCACACCCCCTGCCATGGGAAAAGCAGAAGAACAAAATACAATGTTTCCCAAAGATCTTAGCATCATTTATAGACCTCCAAAGTGAAAAATCAAAATAACAAGTTCCTCTTTTTCTCCTCATTGCAAATACTGACTTCTGACCTCCCTCTTCAAATCCCTAGCCCCTCTTCTCTTCTGCCCAACTTCATTTATGGTTGAAGAAACAGTAATTTTGCTTCTCTTAAAAGAGTTAGAAGGGAAGAGTTGGCCAGAGTCTGGCATTCTCCATTCTCCCAATTTCATAACAATGTGCTCACACTGTGCCGTCTTTCCCCTGGGATCATCTTGCTTCCCATGGTGGAAGCACTCACATGATGGTGTTCTCCACATTCTGCCAGCATCTACTCAGGACAGCGTGGGATGTTGTCTCAAAAGTGGGCCCATGAATCCCCATGATGTCTCCCACTACATAGACTTTCTAGGGGTGACAGATAATCTACTCTCTCTCCTCCAGGTTTACTCTCCAATACCCCCATTTTCTCATGTGATGATCTTCCTTTTCCGCTGTCTTCTAGAGGGAAGTTTTCATTATTTATTTGACTCCTGGGGACTGGGCTGGCTGCTTAGGGTAAGCGATAGAAAGGAGAATGGCAGCTCACTATTTGTGAGCACAGCTGAAGTAGGAGAGGAAGGTGGAGGAAGAGAGTAAGACAAACCAGCATGTAGGCTTGGGCTGGAATGGGAGGGGGAGAGGGAAAAGAGAGAATGACAAACAGATGGATTTTGGAAAGAGTGGTGTGTGAATGAGATTTTTAATTAGTCTTCCTATATGTTTCATGATCTAATTCCCCATCTCTATCACCTCAAGAGGACTTCAGCACTTTTAAAGGCTACAGGGAAATATATTTTTGTTTCTTTTAGATGAATGACAATGCTGAGCTAGAGATTGGCCTCAAGGCAACCCAATTTTATTTGTGTTACACTTAAAACAATCCGGTTACATACGATTACAGGGTAAATGACCAGTTTCTTGCCAGGGGAGCAAAATTGTGATGGAGGTGAATATAATTCATATAATTTTCTCATTCAGCAATTTCAAAAGTTGTATTTAATCTTTTAATTTAAGAATTTAGGATTAAAGTCAGACTCCCTATGTTCAGGTCTTCACTCTTTCACTTACTAGCTGTGAAACCTTGAGAAAATTATTCAAACTCTTTATATCTCAGTTTCTTCACCTGTAAAATGGGAAAATAGTGGTTTATTTCACAAGGGTTGTTGTGGAAATTAAATGAGTTTAAACATGTGGTGCTTAGAACAGTTCTTGGCACATAATAAGCACTCCACAAAAGCTAGCTATTATCGTATTTTTTAGCTATCTTTCTAAATATCTGATCAGTTCAGAGTATGCAAAAGACATTGAAAGTTACATGATACACATACATATATACATACATACTGAGAGAGCATACTATAGTAATTGCCCCTGAGAGATACGTCCAACATTTATTTATTCATTCATCCAACAGATATTTGTAGCACTCCTTCTATGATCCAGGCTAGAAAGGCAAGACTCTAAGTACATGCATACCAAGTGTTGCAGTCATTGAGGACAGCACCATTTCAGAGCTTGGAAAACACTTCATGATGTTAACAGAAAAACAAAGAAAGGTCTGGGAAGAGGATGAAGGGAGTTGGTCTGCCTAGAGCCATATGTTTTACCAGCACAATTTTGAATACAGCAGGTCAATCCGCTAGTCCTTTATTCTCCCAGCTTCTCCACCTGTGTGATGGAAATGCTCACAGCAGCTTCCTAAAGGGATTGGGAGGATTTGTGAGTTAAATAGGAACTCTTGCTGGCTTAAGGATCACCCTCTATGTTCCCTAAAACAACCTTGGTTTTGAGGCAAAGGGATAATGACAGAGGGCACATTTTCTATGTGCCCTGCATAGCTGTTATAGTCACGTCCCGTTTCTGGTTAGCACTCATTTGGAAGTGCCCTTGGAACTGCCTTGCTGGTTCTGTAGCTGGGGTGGGCTCTGTTGGGGATGTGGTGGGCAGCTACAATTAAATCTCAAGGGTAAGGACAGGAAAGCAAGGGTGAGAGTTCTGCAAACTATTGATGCGTTGAAGGCCAGCCACTTGAATAATGTATATGTGGAAGAAACCAATCAGCTAGTTCTCTGGCACATGCATCCTTTATCAGCATCCTGTCTCTTGGTGTGCTTGTGAGAATGTACGTGATATCTGTGTGTACTCAGAATTCTTGCTTCGACACAGCTAGAGGTATGTCACCTCCCAGCCCTGGTTCATTCAGAATCAGGCTCAACTCTGTGATAAAGTTGGGGAGTGAAAAATGAGAACTATGTTCATAAAATCTTGACTGTGGTATCCTCCTGAAAAGATTGTGTTCAGGAGAGCACAACCAATACTGCTTTTGCAGTTCCACACCTGAAGTGGGTATGTTGTCTGGGAAAAGGTGGCAGGGGTGGTATTTGCTTTCAAGTTGTATGGACAGAGAAACAAGCCCATGGTTTCTCCTGCTTTCAATCAACACCCCTCCCCAACTGCTGCCACTTGTCTTCCTGAAATGAAAATCTCATCTGTGTCATTGCTTTGCTTAAGAAACTTCGATGGCTCCCTTTTGCTTTTGGCATTAGAATTTCTTTACATGGCTTAGCACAGCATACCCTTCCAATGTCACCTCGTCCCTCTCATAATCCAACCAACCAGGATGACTTGGGAATTGAGTGAAGCAGTCCCCATGGTGGTTCAGATCATAGGTTTGAGAACCAGACACTCTTGGTTTGAGTCCAGGATCTGCTACTCACTAGCTGCGTAGCCTCAGACAATTTACTTACCCCTCTGTGCTTCAGTTTCCTTATCTATAAAATAGGAGCCCTGGTGGTGCAATGGTTAAGCACTTAGCTGCTAGCTGAAAGGTGATGATCTGGCAATCTTCTCCCGTAAGATTATAGCCCATGAAACACTATGGGGCAGTTCTACTCTGTCCTATAGGGTCGCTATGAGTCGGAATTGACTCGATGGAACACAACAAAAACAACAACATCTATAAAATAGGGGGAATAATAGCACCTTCCTCATAGGTCTATTATGGGGAGCAAATGAGTTAATCCAAGTAAAGTGTTTAGAATAGTGCCTGACACATAGCAAGCATCATAAAAGAATTAGGTGCATTATTATTATCATCGGTTATGGCATTCTCATTGGCACCTCTGTGCCTTTGCATGTACAGTTTCCATAGCCCAGAATACCCTCTCTCCCTTCCATGCCTAAAAGCTAATTCGCTTTCAAGACCTCTTTCCAGTGTCATAATGTCTCTGTCAGCAGCTGGTGGGGCTCCCTCTGTCTTTGCACATACCATCATATGATACTTATCACAGTAAATCATCATAACTTTTAAAAATACATCTTTCTTCTTATACTACAATTAGATTGTGAGTTCCTTGAGGGTAATTATTATCTTCATTTTTATATCGCTACATCCCAGGGATTTGGTGTGAAAAGAGGCCTAAAAAATTACTGATTGATCCACATAAAAACTTGCACACAAGTGTTCACTGCAGCACTATTCACAATAGTCAAAAGGTGAAAACAATCCAAATGTCCATTAGTGGAAGAACAGATAAACAAAATCTGGCATATCCATACAATGGAATATTATTCAGCCATAAAAAGGAATGAAGTTCTTATATATGCTACGACATGGATGAACCCTGAAAAAATTATGTTGAGCAAAATAAGCCAAACACAAAAGATCACATAATGTATGATTCCATTGATATGAAAAGCTCAGAATAGGCAAATCTATAGAGACAGAATGTAGATTAGTGGTTGCTTAGAGCTGGGGAGAGAGAGGGGTGGGGGGAATGATAGCTAAAGCGTATGGGTTTCTTTCTGAGCTGATGAAACTGTTCTAAAATAGACTGTGGCGATAGTTGCACATATCTGTGACTATACTAACAACCACTAAATTATATACTTTAAGTAGGCGAATTGTATGGTATGTGAATTACATATCAATAAAAAACAACAACAGTTTCAATTGAGTATACTGACTCATGACAATCCCATGTGTGTTTGTGTAGAACTGCGCTCCAAGGGGTTTTCAATAGCTGATTTTTCCAAACAAGATCACCAGGCCTTTCTTCCAAGGTGCCTCTGGGTAGACTTGAACCACCAACTTTTCGGTTAGCAGTCACGAATGTTAACCATCTCAGCAAAGCTGTTACCAACAAACAAACAAAAAAAAGTATTGACCTCGGACACCCTGCTAATTCAGAACTGAAGCCACTCCCAAAGTCCACTTTCAGCCAAAGCTTAGATAGGCCTATACAACAAATGGTAACACACGTGAGGAACGTGCTTCTTAGTTCATGCAAGTATATGAGACCAAATGGGCAACACCTGCTGAAAGGCAAGACGAGAAAGAAGGAAGGGACAGGAAAACTGGACAAACGGACACAGGGAACCTGGAGCGGAAAGGGGGAGAGAGTGCTGACACAATGTGGAGATTGCAACCAATGTCACAAAACAATTTGTGTATATATTTTTGAATGGGAAACTAATTTGAGCTGTAAACTTTCACCTAAAGCACAATAAAATTTAAAAAAAAAAGGATTGGTTGAGTGAATGGACACATGAGCAAGAGTTGTTCTGCGTTTGCCTTGAATGTAAACACATGCAAGAGCCAATCTCAAGCTGCTCAAGAGCAGCGGCTAGTGCGAAGGCCCCTTGCCTTCCTGCAGCTGCTGCTCCCCACCAAGGACTTTGTTCCTGCTTGCTCCTCCTAGCTCCTTGATCCCTTTCAGTTGCCCGTTTTCTCTTCTCCTTAGATTTTCTTTTCCTCCTTCATGTGCAGCTGGCCCCATCAGGACAGTTTATTAGAGACCGTGAAGGACAGGGGGCCTTCTTTGTGAAACTGGAACATGAGAGTGCAAAGGGACCCTGGAGACTTCATTTTACAGATAAAGAAATGAAGGCTCAGAGAGGTCAAGGACGTTACTTAATCTCACACACTGAATTAGTGCTGTTACTAAAATTAGACTCCGAGTCTTCCTTTTACCTAATCAGTACAAGTTTCACTTTCCTATGCTACCTGCCTTCCTCACGACCGAAGTACCTCCCCCGTGACCAAAGTACCTACTTCCAGGCTGGAATGATTTGCGTGCTAAAACAGGTGGACCTAACAAGGATCCCAAACCACATACTGAATGGCTCACTCGGTAACAAGCACTTTTGTTCAATCTCTTTCCAGTGCTTTCCAGATACAGATATCTCATCACATGGAATTTCAAGAGATTTAAAAATTTCTTTTCCTGCACTTCATTTTATTTATTCAGAATATATGGTATAGTAGACAGAACACAGGATTAGGAGTTTGGGGATCCAGACCCCAGTGTCCATTCTGTCACTTAACTGTGTGACTTGAGCAAGATATTTTACCACTCCGGGCCTCACTTCCCGATCAACTGCTAACCAAAAGGTGGGTGGTTCAAAACCACCAGTAGTTCCGTGGAAGAAAGATGTGGCAGTCTGCTTCTGTACAGATTTACAACCTTGGGAACCCCATGGATCATTATGAGTTGGAATTGACTTGAGGGCTGTGAGTTTGGGTTTGGACCTCAATTCCCAAAATTATGGGTTGGGTTAAGTTACTTCTTTGCTCCCTCCCTTCTCTCTCTAAGGTTCTATAATTTGATAACTACAGTTTGAAATAAAAAGACTATCGGCTGTGACTCAGGACTCTCTGCAATGTAAAGATTTTCTTGCAGAGATACTTGCGGTAATTGGATCTGACCACTATGAAGAGTTCTTCAGCAGCATGAGAACACACGGATAATTGAAGAGGCATTTTTGGTTCAATCTAAGTATCATCATGATGTTTCAGGACATGACTGCTATGATAATAGAGGGATTAGAACCAAGGCACACTAAAATGAAGGCAAGAGATATGCCAGGCACCTTGTATTTCACATTTAAACTCCTGCAACACCTTATAAGGAAAGGTGTATACACCCACTGTACAGATGTGAAAAGTGAGGATTGGAGAGATGACCTAACTTTCCCAGGGTCAGAGTGGATTATGGGAGCCAAGGAGGTAGCACCAGGTCTGCCTGACTCCCTGAATTATGTTTTTCTCTGCCCCATTGGCCTTCCAGAGCAGCAATTTTGTAAATAATGGGTGAGGGATGGGAAGGCCTGTATTTTGGAGTCTAGATTGCTGCCACTCTCATTACCTTTAATGCTTCAGTCCTTCCTATAAAATACTTAATTGATTAATTATGTTCCTTGGTCCCAGCTAATTTCTAATATGAGATAACCTCTTGTGGCATTGATTGACCTAGTTTGGCTGGGCAGAGTTTGTGGTTTAAGTGAGAACTGGCTAAAATCTGCCTGTTGTAATCATGAATTAGCATCTGGAATCCTTTGTGCCACTCAAGGCGGTTAGGCTTACTGCAATTGTAGACCTAATATGAGAACTGCCAGTGAGAGACACATAATCTTACTAAGAAGAGATCCTTCTCTGGGGAATTTCCTAAAATTTGCAAATTCTTTTTGAAAATGCCCTAAATCACAACACACACAATTCGAGTATTTCCTGTCATCCTGTAGCTTAACCTGGGACCCACAGAGGGGCTTCATGAGATGTTGAAGTGTTTGAGATAATATGCACTATTTTGTGCATGAGAGTTTGTTTTTCCAGGGTGAATATCCATGGTTTTCATCAGACTCTTAAAGGGCTCCATCAACCAAGAAACATAAAAATCGTTAGGGCCATTCTTCTTGCAGAGTTTGTGGTTTTCTTCCTTTAAGGGAAGGAAAACATGTGCCTGCATCAGCCACAACCTTCCTGGAGGCCTGGTGGAGAGAGAAGATGAAGTCAGGTCAATGTGTGCTCAAATCCCTACTGTGCCACTTTCGTCTTGTGTGACTGTGGGCAAGTTGCTTAACTCAGACTATGGTCAGCAGATAAGCATAGGTACAACCTTCCCGGCCGTTAAAATATTGAAATACTTAGCTTCCATTTGTAAATAGCTGCTTCCTCATTCTCCTGGGCTCCTCCCTAGCACTCAAACTAATCCAGAAACTAAGAAGTTAATATGTAGCAGGCATGCCCTCAGGACCCTCCTCTAGCTCTGCTCACTCATTCTGATTGGTCAGTGTCCCTGCCATTCTACAGGTTAGACATTATGAACATTATCCCTAATTCAACCCAAAGCATAGTTTCAAAATATGAAGACATGGCAACATACATTGGTGCCGTAAGTTAATTAGCCTTGAAACTGACTCAGGAGGCCCCCATTTACCGCCCAACTACTCCTCTAGCATTGCTTGGTGTTGGGGATTAAATCGTGTTCCCCAAGAGATATGTTGAAGTCCTAAATCCTATACCCGTGAGTATGACCCTATTTGGAAATAGAGTCTTTGAAGACGTTATCAGTAGTTAAGTAAACATGAGGTCATACTGGAATAGGGTGGGTCCTAATCCTATATGACTCCTGTCCTTATAAAAGAGAAGATTCACAGAAATAGGAGACAGAGGAAGGATGCCCTATGACACTGCAGCTACATGCCAAGGAACACCTAGAGCTACCAGAAGCTAGGAGAGAGGCATGGAACTGATTTTCCCTCAAAGCCTCAGAAGAAATCAACTTGGCTGACACCTTAGTCTCAGATTCCCAGTCAGACTCTGGTAGTCTGTCTGAGATATATAGACAGAGAGAGAGAGACATGGGGATAATAAGTACCTTGTAGAGTTGTTTTGAGGGTTTAATGGGACAATTTTAAGAGCCTGGCACATCGTAGGTCCTCAGTAAACATAAGAGTACTTCCCCTTCCTCTGCTCAGTGTGGTGCCAGATTATTCTGTGTACACATCTATTATAGCACCTGCTATGTTGATTTGTATCTCTTCACTAACCCCCTTGACTGTGAGTTTATGGTTATACTTGGGGTTCTTTGAAGGCATTGGCCATGTTTTAATTGTCTTGGTGCTTCTGGCTCCTAGCACAGTTCTGGGCACCGAGGAAGAATATGTTAGCTATTTGGGAATAAATGAATGAATCTTAGGAAATGCTAGACCATGTCTACACATGTTTGATCAGGGCCATCATGTAGGGTTGCTCAGTTTGTGTACTGCACAAAGACACCTACGCTCTACTTTCTAAGCTATGCACCCAGGCATGGAACTGGGTTTGCCTGGAGTTAAAAAAAAAAAAAAAAAAAAAAACCCGTAGCCATCAAGTTGATTCTGACTCACAGCGACCCTATAGGACAGAGTAGAACTGCCCCGTAGGGTTTCCAAGGAGTGGCTGATGGATTCGAACTGCC
>NW_004443982.1:16315518-16354517 GCF_000243295.1 Trichechus manatus latirostris | reverse complement strand
ATTGGAAGAGCGTAGTCGATGTCACTGAACTGTGCATGTAGAAATTTTTGAAATGGTGTATCTTTGGCTATGTATATTTTCACCAAAAAAAAAAAAGGTCGAGAAGGGAGAGGGTTGACATGTCATGAGGTCGTTAACCAATGTCATGAAACAATATGTATACTACTGTTTCATGAGAAACTATATGTTCTGTAAACCTTCACCTGAAGTACAATAAAAATAAATAAATAAATAAAATGAATTTAAATAGCTGCAAGTGGCTGGTGGCTACCGCATTGGACAGCCCCATTCTAGACGATGTATCTCTGACTGTTCACTGAACAATTCTTTCAATTTTTGTGTATGTTTGAAAAATTTCATAATATAATGTCAGGGGGCATAAAGCAAGGTTTATGTTTTAGTTGGTTTGTTGTTTTTTATTTGTTTTTGTACTTGAAGTCTGATTCTAATTATGGTCCAAAGGAACACACTGGTGGATTAGACAATTGGATGTCTTTGTAAGATCTAATCTAACATATAACTATTTTCTCATTGACATATGGATCTAAAATATGCACTTTATAGCACACACTGTTGGTGGCTGGCTTATGTCCCATCAGCACTCACTGTCTTGTTCATGCCAGTGACATCTTCCTGCCTGTACCAGAGGCTCTCCACGAGGGGGCTTTCTCGAAGGCCCTACTCACATGGCAGACTGAGACTGCTGGGGAGTTACCATCCCTGGGAGCAAATCTCAGTCAATACTGGGTGGAGTGGACTGTAAGTACTCTAGCTTCCCCCCTCTCAGGTAGGATAATCTGTCCATATTGTCTCCCAGAGGTCCCTAAAAGGGCTGAGCCACAATTTCCCACTATGGTAATTAGTGAGCCCTGTATAGGCTTCTTTCCTCTCCCTGTCTCACTCCCCCACTTTCCAACCCACCTCAAAAAACTACCTACCCCTAAATCCTTTTCTTGGGGTTGACTTTAGGGGGAACCCAGGCTAAGACACACTTAAAATAAATATTTACATATATGTAAATGCACATTGTATTTTATAAATGTGGGAGAAGAAAATTTCTCATATACAACCTCCTCCCCAACATCAATAAAAAGGCAAATTGAGAAATGTGAGATTTAATATTCCACAGTGGGCTGTCAGCAATTTCAAAGCCCGAAGATGTCTGATAAAACATGTAATTTATTCAACCTCATTTCCTATGATCCTTCAATATTTGCTTAACTGTATTAATACTGTGGGACTCATCTGCCTTAGTCGGAAACCCTCTCCTTAAATTCTTTTTTAAATTAACTAACAAAAACTTCTAACAAAAACCTCTGCCTCTGAAATATATTTCATGCTATATTGTTCTATACTCTGAAAAGAACACATAGAAGGAATAGTCCCATATTTCTTATAAGATAGATTTTCCCTCTCACTACCTTGTCTACCCTTTATGAACTTTTCCCCAGCCTTGCCTTAGCATCTGTCTGCTCACCTGAAGAGATATAATTTAACATGTCTTCATCCATGATGCTGGACTCACAGTTTAAGTTTCATTTTACCCATGATTGAAGGCTACTCTTTAAAATTTGGCTATAGCTACCCAAACCAGTTTACTCCTTCTGGGAAACCCATCTCTTGCTTTTTATGGTTGATGAGGCTGTTATGATTATATCCAAGTCAGTGCCATGCGTGTGCTTACCTGAAAGAAGCAGGGATTTCAAGAAAGAGCAACAAGAACGGGAGATGTGAATTGGATGATGTTTAGGATTCTATTCCTCATCCATCTTTCTACTCTGGAGATGTCCAAGAAAGGTTAATATCATGGACCTGCATTGCCCCAGGTAATGGATTGAATTGTGTCCTCCATCCCTGTAAATATGTGTCAACTTGGCTAGGCTATGATTCACAGTATTCTGTCGTTGTTCTCCATTTTATGATCTGTTGTAGTTGTCCTATGTGTTATAAATTCTAATCTCTGCCTGTGGTTAATGAGGCAAGATTATCAGACCCACTGCCATCAAGTTAATCGACTCATAGCAACCCTATAGGACAGAGTAGAACTGCCCCATGGGGTTTCCAAGGCTGTAAATTTTTACAGAAGCAGAATGCCACACCTTTCTCCCATGAAGCAGCTGGTGGGTTCGAACTGCTGACCTTTCAGTTAGCAGCCGAGCACTTAACCACTGCCCCACCAGGCAGGGCTCCTGAGGCAAGATTAGGTTATGTTGAAGAGGATTAGGGTGGGCTGCAACACCCTTACTCAGGTCATAGCCCTGATATGATGTAAAGGGAGTTTCCCTGAGGTGTGGCCTGCATCACCTTTTATCTTACAAGAGATAAAAAGAGGAAGAAGCGAGCAGAGAGGGAGGGACCTCATTAACACCAAGAAAGAAAAACTGGGAGCATAGTGCATCCTTTGGGCCCAGCATCCTTGCACTGAGAAGCTTCTAGACCAGGGGAAGATTGATGACAAGGACCTTCCTCCAGAGCTGACGGAGAGAGAAAGCCTTCCCCTGGAGCTGGCACACTGAATTCGGACTTCCAGCCTCCTAGACTGTGAGAGAATAAACTTCTGTTTGTTAAAGCCATCCACTTATGGTATTTCAGTCATAGTAGCACTAGATAACTAAGACAGAATTTGGTACCAGGAGTAGGGTGCTGCTCTAACAAGATACTTAAAATGTGGAAGTGGTTTTGAAATTGGGCAATGGGTAAAGGCTGGAAGAGTTTTAAAGCTCCTAATAGTAAAAGCTTAGATTGCCTTGAAGAAATTGTTGGTGGAATTATGGAGGTCAAAGGCAATTCTGGTGAGGGCTCAGAAGGAAGTGAGGAGAGTTATAACACCAGAGACAGTGCAGACAGCAAGAAGCAGCAGCAGAAAAATGGTGGCAGCAGAACCAGGAGACTGGTGCGAGACAGAGCAGGATTGGACCAGTGGAGCGAAAGAGCTGAATGCCTTCAGGCCAATGCTTCCAGGTGGAGTGGGATGCCTCTAGGCACTTATCAGTAGAGCTGAAGAGCTTTTTAATACCTGCTTGTGTAGGCCAGAGGCCAGACCAACCCAAGAGGCCCGAGGGGCTGAGGGACGAGAGGCCAAGGAATCAGGAAGCAGATGGTGAAGAGACAAGGAGTACGGGAAGCAGAGCTGCTTTAGTCTCAAAGGGTAGAGCCATGACCTCTGGAGTCCCAAAGGATGGGACCATGGCCTCTGAGGTTTCAGAGGGTGGGGTCAAAGCCTCCTAAGTTTCAAAGAGTCAGATCTTCACTAACTCAGTTCTGGAGTGTGGGGCTATCTTCCACGAGTTCCTGGGGAATGGGACCAGATCCTCTGCTCAAAGCTGAGGGGGCAGGGCTGCCATACCTAAGGGGCAGAAGAATGAGGCCTACCAAGGTTGAGGGGGTGGGGTAGCCGCTCAGACTAGAAGAACGGGGCTGCCCAAAGCCACTGGAGCAGAGTTGCTGTCCCAGTGGACCTGGAAGGTGGAGCTGAAGCCCATGGCTGAGGGACCTTCACCCAGAATTCAGAAAGCATGACCAACACCCAGAGTCTGAAGGGCAGGACCACTGCCTACGTATCAGAGAAGAAAGGATTATTTTCAAGCCTTTGAGAGCTAATGTAAATTGTTCTGCCGGGTTTTTGACTTGCTCAGTGCCCATTATTCCTTCTTTTCCTCCAATTTCTTCCATTTGTGCCTGTTCCACCATTGTACTTTGGGAGCAAATAACTTGTATTCTAGATTTCACAGGTTCACGGATGAAGACGAATTTTGCCCTAGGATAGAATTTGGACATGGACTTGATTTAAGACTTTTCGGATCATATGATTGAGTGGAAGTGTTTTACATGTGGAAAGGACATGAATTTTTGGGGTCCAAAGAGTGGAATGTCATGGATTGAATTGTGTCCTCCAAAAATATGTGTCGACTTGGCTAGGCCAAGATTTCCAGTTTTGTGTGGTTGTCCTCCATTTTGTGATCTGATGTATTTGTCGTATGTGTTATAAATCCCAATCTCAGCCTGTGGTTAATGAGGCAAGATTAGGTTATGTTAAAGAATATTAGGGTTGGATGCAACACCCTTATTCAGATCACAGCCCTGATACCATGTGAGGGGAGTTTCCCTGGGGTGTGGCCTACATCACCTTTTATCTTACAAGAGATAAAAGGAGAAAGAAGTGAGCAGAGAGGGAGGGACCTCATTACCACCAAGAAAGAAAATCTAGGAGCCGAAAGCTTCCTTTGGACTCGGCATCCTCGTGCTGAGAAACTCCTAGACCAGGGGAAGATTGATGACAACGACCTTCCTCCAGAGCTGTCAGAGAGAGAAAGCCTTCCCCTGGAGCTGGTGCCTTGAATTCGAAATTCTAGCCTCCTAGACTATGAGAGAATAAATTTCTGTTTGTCAAAGCCATCCACTTGTGGTATTTCTGTTATAGCAACACTAGATAACTAAGACACCCCAACACGATCCCAATGAAAATCTTGTTTATAAGATTGGCAATAGCAAGAATTTCTTGGGGTGTATGTGTATGTGGTTAGTGGAGTGTGGGAAGAAAATGGAAGTATGCTGGCAAAGAAGAGCCACAATAAAGCTCTGTTATTATCATCCTTATTTTAGAAGTAATTGAGGCCTGTATCAGTCAGTTATTGCCACAATGATGCTGCATAACAAATTACCCCAAAACTCAGTGCCTTAAAACATTAATCACTTATTTCTTGCTCAGGTGTCTGTGGGTAGGCTACAGGTTAGTTGATCCGGGCTGGGTTCAGCTGAGTTTGGTTCCAGGCTGTGGGTTGGATCTGGGTCTGCTCCACTTGTCTCTCCTCCTCCTTGGACTGTGGAATCTCCATAGTATGTTTTTCTTATGGCAATGAGAAGTACAAGAGGGCAAGCCCAACTGTGCAAGCTCATTTCAAGCCTCTGTTCATGTCATGTCTGTTAATCTCATTGGCCAAAGTCAGTCACATAGGTAAGGCCATGGCAAGGGTGTATGTAGGCATATAATAACAGAGGAGAAAAATTGGGATCAATAATTTGGCCTACCAAAAGCCCTCATCTGAGTACCCAGCACTTTAAACATGCTGTCACTGGCACTACTGCACTGCCTTAGCATTATGTGTTCACATTTCTGAATCAGCTGATAAATTGAGAGGCCAGGAGTGGGCTTTATTTATCTTTGAATCCTGAGATCCTAGCAAAGTACTCAGCACGTAAGACCAAAGCAGGCCAACATAAGCACATGGATGTGCAATAAATGGAGTCTTTGGAATAGAATAGAATAGAAATTACTTGAGGAAAGCTTTGCAAAATGTGTCTTTTATCCAGCCATCAGACATTTTTCCCTTAATATGGTATGCATAATGTACCTACAAGTTTCATTTGAATCTTCTTACATTCACAGTAAGATGCAATTTTAAGTCATCTATCAACTAATCTTTCTTTTAAACATGAGATATTTGAATGGCAACATAAAAGAGTAATTTTGAATGTTGACTTTCCCAGCCTAATCTCATTGTTCAATTTGTCTAGCCCCCAATTCTCTTTTTATTCCCCTTTGGTAAGAACTATTATTCCTTATTCTTGAACAGTCAAAATTCCACAGTTCATCCTTTTTAAAAATAATTATTTTATCATGTCAAATTTGTTTCTAAATCATGCACCATTATATCTATCCCAGAAAGCTTTGGTACCTAGTACTTTGATTACTTATAATTCATCTACTCCCATTTTATTGGTTTGCATAATCTATATACCCTTTAAAATTGTAATAGCTATATTTAGCACGAGCTGACTATGTGTCAGGCACTGAGTTCCACCATATGCAGCTCATCATGTGATGAGGAGACTGAAGATGGGGTATGTCAAGTACCTCCCCCAGTCAGTAAGTGGTGGTTTCACACTCTTGGCTGTCTGATTCCAAATCCACACACTTAATTACTAGACTGCATTATCTCTAGCTCTTTTTTATTGTGGTAAATATATATATATAACAAAACATTCGCCATTTTAGCATTTTTTACATGTATAATTCAGTGACATGAATTATATTTATCGTGTTGTACAACCATCACCACTATCCATTTCCAAATTTTTCCATCACCTGTAACAGAAACTTTGTGCCCCGTAAGCAATTATTCTCCCTTATCCCTACCTCCTGTCCCTAATAAACTTTAATCTATATACTAATAAACTTTAGTCTATATACATTTGTCTGTTCTAGGTATTTCATATAAGTGGGATCATACAATAGTTGTCCTTCTGTGATTGACATTTCATTTAGCATAATGTTTTCAAGGTTCATCCATGTATCATGTAACAGGACTTCATTTTTGTTTACGGCTAAGTAATAGTTCATTGTATGTATATACCGTATTTTGTTTATCCATTCATCTGTTGATGGGCATTTAGGTTGTTTTCACATTTTGGCTATTGTGAATAGAGCTGCAGTGAGCATTGGTGTATTACCCAACGGATAGTTTGTGTTCCTCCTTTCAGTTCTTTTGAGTATATACCCAAGAGTGGAACTGCAAGGTCATATGGTAATTCTGTTTAACTTTTTGAGGAACCTCCAAACTGTCTTTCACAGCAGTTGTACAATTTTACAATCCCACCAGCAGTGAATGAAGTTTCCAATTTCTCCACATCCTCACCAACGCCTGTTGTTTTCTGTTTTTGTTTTTTCAATCATAGCCTTCTTAGTGAGAGTGAAGTGATATCTTATTGTGATACTTTATGAGGGAATCGACTTGATGACAACAGGTTTTGGGTTTGGAATGACTAAGAACTGAGTATCTTTTCATGCTCTTGTTGGCATTTATATGTCTTCTTTGGTAAAATGTCTGTTCAAGTCCTTTGCCCATTTTTTGATTGGATTGTACGTCTTTTTGTTGTTAAATTGTAGGAGTTTTTCATATATTCTGGATACTAAACCCTCATCAGATATATGGTTCCCCAATATTTTATCCCAGTCTGTAGGTTGTCTCTTCATTTTGTTGATAATGTCCTTTGATGAACAAAAATTTTTAATTTTGATAACATACAGTTTTTCTATTTTTTCTTTTGTTGCTCGAGCTTTTGATGTCATATCTAAGAATTTATTGTTAAAAACTAGATCCCAAAGCATTACTCATATCTTTTCTTCTAAGAGTTTTATGATTTTACTTCTTACTTTCAGGTTCTTGGTCTATTTTGAGTTAATTTTCATATATGGTGTGAGGTATGGGTCCAACTTCATTTTTTTGCAGGTGAAAATCCAGTTGTCCCAGCACCATTTATTAAAGAGACTATTCTTTTCCAATTGAATGGACTTAGAACCACTGTCAATAGTCAATTGACTAGAGATGTATGGGTTTATTTCTGAATTCACAATTCTATTTCAATGGTCTATAGGTCTACCATTATATCAGTACTAGATTGTGGTGATTACTGTAACTTTACAGTGTATTTTGAGATCAGGAAGTGTGAGCCCTCATACTTTGTTCCTCTTTTTCAAGATTGCTTTGGCTATTTGGAGCCCCTTGCAAGTGTCATATGAATTTAAGGATTGTTTTTTCCATTACTACAAGGAAGGCTGTTGGAACTCTAATAAGGATTGTGTTGAATCTATAGATTGCTTTGGGTAGTATTGACATCTTAACAACACTGTCTTTCAATCCATGAACACAGAATGCCCTTCCATTTATTTAGGTCTTCTTTAATTTCTTTCAGTAATGTTTTGTAGTTTTCAGTGTACAAGTCTTTCATTTCCTTGGTTAAATTTATTCTTAGGTATTTTATTCTTTCAAGATGCTATTGTAAATGGAATTATTTCTTTAATTTCCTTTTTAGAATGTTCATTGCTTATACATAGAAACCCGACTGATTTTTTGTATTAACCTTGTATCTTGCCACTTTGTTGAATTCAGTTATTAGCACTTGTAGCATTCCTGTGGCTTCATTGTGATTTTCTATACATAGGAACATACCGTCGGAGAAAAGGAATTATTTCACTTTTTCTTTTCTGATTTAGATAAATTTTCTTTCTTCCTTTTTTTTTTTTTTTGCCTAATTCTGGCTGAGACTTCTAGTACAATGTTGAAAACAGTGGTAAGAGTGGGCATCGTTGTCTTGTTCCTCATCTTAAGGGGAAAGTGCTAAGTCTTTCTCCATTGAATATGATGTTAGATGTGGGTTTTTCATTAATGCCCTTTATTAGATTGAGGAATTTCCCTCTTCTCCTAGTTTGCTGAGTATTTTTATCATGAAAGGATGTTGAATTTTGTTAAATGCCTTCTCTGCATCAATTGAGATGATCATATGGTTCTTTTCCTTTGGTCTGTTAATGTGGTGTATTACACTGATTGATTTTTTAATGTTGAACCACCCTTGCATTCCTGGGATATATCCCACTTGATCATGGTGTATAGTCCTTTTAATATGCTTTTGGGTTTGGTTTGCTAGCATTTTTTGAGTATTTTTGTGTTTGTATTGATAAGGAATATTGGTATGTAGTTTTCTTTTCTTGTGGTATCTTTGTCTGGCTTTCGTATCAGAGTAAGGTTAGCCTCATAAAATAAGTTAAAAACTGTTCCCTTCCTTTCTAGTTTTTGAAAATTTAAGAAGAATTGGAGTCACTTCTTCTATAAATGTTTGATAGAGTTATCCAAGGAAGCCACCTGGTGCAGGACTTCTCTTTGTTGGAAAATTTTTGATTATTGATTCAATCTCTTCGCTTGTTATGGGTTTCCTGAGATCTTCTATTTCTTCTGGAGTCAGTGTAGGAAGGTTATATATTTCTAGTAATTCGTCCATTTCGTCTAGGTTATCTGATTTATTGGTGTACAATTTGTTCATAGTATTCTCTTATGATCCTTTTTACTTTTGCAAGATAGGTTGTAATGTCATCATTTCTGATTTTAGATATTTACATTTTCTCTCTCTGTCTTTGTCTTTATTAATCTTTTCAAGATATGCACCCTGAATAGTTTGCTAGCAAAATCTATCCTATTTACTTTGGAGACAGAGATCAGGGCACTTCCCAGTGCACAGGAGAGCCATGCATTGACTAGGTGTGGCTCCGCTGCAACTGACCATTTGTCGTGCCACGTTGGGACAGTGGAAAAAGAGATTACCCTACTGGTTGAGATTTATTTTTATCTTAATTCAGTTTGCAGGTCCTTGCTGAGGTCCTTTGCCCACCTTTTCAGAGTCCTTACCGGGTTGAGTACAGACTTCTAGTTGCTTTTCTTGGTGTTCGGGCAGGGAGACTTGGGCTCTTAAACTTGCGCATGCTCCGTTCTTCCCATCATCCTCTGTCTCTAGCGCTTTGATTTCAAGAATGTTGAAAGAGCATGTACCATGAGGCAGGAGACAGCTCAAGTCCTCCCTTCTGATTCTCTTTGTGACCAGGGTAAAAGCATTCAACCTTTGTGAGCCTCAGTTTTTTCTTTTGTAAATGGGAGCTCACAATGGCCTTATTTGTTTTGCAAGGGAGTTGTAAGAAGCGAAAGAGTTTGTGTGTGTCAAAACACTTAAAAAATGTAGCATCCTACTCACTTTTTAAAGGGATCTTTATTGTATTCTCTTCTAGTGTCCCCTAAACTCCTGGGCTGACCGTCCTTTAATCAGAAGTGATTTTGCTTCTTGTTTCCTCTCCAGATTTGCTGACAAGGCACATTTGGTCTTTTGTCCTGAGAAATTTCATTTCCCTTGAGCCTTCTTATTTGTTTGTTGAACAAACCACATATCACTAGCAATGTCATATTCCCACACTTTCTCGATATTTCTTGATTAATTTTGCCCTTGTCCTTGGGGTTTCATTTCTTCCCCCAGACTCCCCCCTCAGAAGAGCTGAAGATCATGTCTGATTGTGTCTACACTTGCCAAAGGCCAAATGGGGATTTGAGAACTTTAGTTATTTTTTTAAGAGTTGATACTTTGTCTAACTGACTCCAAATATTTGATTATTTTGAATAGATAATAATCTCTGATTTTTTCTTTTTTTTACCGCCTTATAGTTTCTGTATGGAATTTTCAAATGTCTCCTTTGTATCCCTCCCTTGCTGGGGATAATGGTGAAACTAAACAAACAGAGTCCCTGTCCTCTTGTATTTTACAGTCTCACTGTGTGTGTGTGTGTGTGTGTTTATGATTAACTGACACTAAGTAGTTCTACTTAACTTATCTTAGGTCTATTAAGAAAATCACAAAGGCTGACCTTATATGTAAATGAAGCATTTGGGCCAAATGCACATTGCTTGTAATTTGAAAATAATTTGCAAAGTCCTGGGAAAATTGAGCCATTGTTTGTCTTGTGGTTGTGTGGGCATAATGTCCACTCCTATATTCTTAGTGTCAGTTGTAATTTAGTTTCAGCAAAACCATATTATCCATTACTTTAAACCAAGGTGTTAATTAAAATTGTACTGGCATTATAGTTCTATTTACACTAATTTGTAAATGTTTAAGGACTCCAGAGATGTAGAATCTGTGGTCTTATGTTTGCACATAATAAGTAATATTTTAATTAAATATTTTATGTCAAGAGCGTGCACCCAAGAGATTTGTTTTTCTTCAAAAGGGTCTGTATATTACTCAAATTTGAAAAATACAGAATTTTCTCCAAAGCACCATCAATAGTAGATAACAGTGAAGGTATGTAACTATCTCTGCTCCTGCCATCACCTTGATGTATCTGGGGGAAGGGCCCACAAACTTGACTTATCTTTGAAATCTCTGGCTGTATCTCAAAAGTTATTTTTGAAAAGTTTTACTCTGTAACATACAGTAGAATTGCATCATACACTCATTTAACTTACTGGAGTTTATATGTATTAGGCATTCCTACCTGGAAAAGTAAGAGATAAACATACACGTGTATACACAGATAAGCGTGTGCGCACTTTTGCACATGCACACACACACACAGAGGCAGGTACAGAGAGAGAAATTACAATTTGAATAGTGTAGATGATTTGAAGACACCTCCTGTGCACTACTTCAGATTCTTCTCAGGTCCGTATCTTGCTCCATCCCCTGCTGTGGCAACCAGTTCTTTGCTGCCTTTGACTAGCTTCAAGCAGTTGCAATGAAGATAGTGCCTATCCTCTGCTCATGAAGTGTACCTGCCCCAGGTCTTCTCCAACACTGTAGTGTAAGATGCTCACAAAGACCCACTCTGCACTCATACATGCACTATTGGAAGTATAGGGGAGCTAATGCCTTTGGGTTGTACTTGACCAGATGAATGTTCCTCTCTTTGTCCCTTGGACAGGCAGTTCTGAGGTGTACATGTCATAAGGCTCCTCCAAAAGTCTAGCAGTCTAGAGCGCCCATTGCCTGTCCTGGTGGCCAACTCTTTATGCATCCTTATTAAGGTTTGCCCTTCCTCCCTGTTTCACTACCTTTTATCCTCACTCTTGCTCCCAATAAACTATCTGCACACAAGCCTTTGTCACAGGCTCTGCTTCTTGTGGGAGGTGGAAGAAGGTAGGCTAAGACAGGTGCTAAAAACAAGACAACCGCTTAATCTGGTACTCAACAGAAGAGAATATTTTAAAACAGGAGTTATTAATTCTTTATTTTTTATTACTTTATTATTCTATCTCTACCTTTTACTATAGAGAACTAAATTGTATATAATGTGGTTACCTATTACTATAAATAATATACACATACACATGCATATTATTATATATACAGTATACATATATAAGTACATGTTACAGTACAGAGTTGCATACCCCAAAACATGTGTATGGTACTTTGGGGGATACCTTGAGAGATTTTTCACAAGAATTTGACTACCGCTTACATACTGGATTTAGAATCCCCATATATGATGTGACTGAACTCTGTTTGCATTTAATACAAATCATTGCTAGCGGGAATGAAAAATGGCAGAAACACTTTGGAAAACAGTTTGGCAGTATCTTGTAAAATTAAACCTAGACTTATCATATGATCCAGAAATATCACTCCTAGGTATATACCCAAGAGAAATGGAAACATGTTCACACAAAGACTAGTATACAAATGTTTATAGCAGCTTTATTCATAACAGCCCAAAACTTGAAACAACCTAAATGCCCATCCACAGGAAAATGTTTAAAAAAATTGTGGTATGTATGTGCAATGAAATGCTACTTAGCAATAAAAAGGAATGAACTGATACACAAAACAACATGGGTGGATCTTAAAACCGTTATGCTGAATGAAATAAGCCAGACACAAAAGAGCATATAGTGTGTGATTCCATTTATATGAACCTCGAAAAAAGACAAATCTAATTTGTAGTGACAGAAAGCAGATCAGTGGTTGCCTGGGGCTGGAGGGACTATTAACTTTGAAAGTATAGAAGGAAAATTTTAGGGGTGATGAAAATATTCTGTAATTTTATTGTGGTGATATTTATACAAGGTACATAAGGAGCTCTGGTGGTGCAGTGGTTAAAGTGATTGGCTGCTAATTGAAAGGTTGGTGGTTTAAACCCACCAGCCACTCCGAAGGAGAAGGATGTGGCAGTCTGCTTCAGTAAAGATTACAGCCTTGGAAACCCTATGGGGCAGGTCTACTCTGTCCTATAGGGTCACTATGAGTCGGAATCAACTTGAAATCAATGGGACACATTTGCTAAAACTAATGAACTATACACTTAGAATCTCATTTTATGTTAATTTTACCTCATAAAGTTGATTTTAAAAACAGAAAACTGTTTCTGAATTAAAAATAAACAATGTTTAAAATACTTGTCATTGAGATCAATGCATTTGAAAGATGTGCTATGCTTATCCCTGTGATTCACGCATGCCTGGTATTCCTCTGTCTTCCTATACCCTTGTTTCAGAAGCACAGGCCTGGTGTTTACTTATCTTTTCTCAAGCAACAAAGCCAGTGGCCAAAGTCAGTCTAGGACCCCTGCCACTCACTTTGCTTCCAGCCTGGTTCCCAGATTTCTCACCTTTACCTTTGTAAAAGGTTTCCCTGCTTTCTCAACCAATGCCAAAACAGACCTTCAACTGGTTGCGCTTGGAACTGCTACCCAAAGCACTCCAGAGCTGACTAAGGTAGAAACATCTCTCGTTTCAATTCAGAGCCAGCACCCAATGGCTGTTTGTGTACATGCATGGGTTTAAACCCAGATTTTTCATCCAAGTAATGATTAATTTTTAATTAATTTACTAGAATTGCCATTCTATACCAGCTTTGTTTTGTGTGAGTCCTAGGACCCAGGTTGACTTACACCAGTGTTCTTTGCTGCTGGGTTTGTCTGTGAGCCCAGCCATAATGGGAGCCGTTCTGACATTCGTGTCCCTTGGTACTGGAAGGTAGACTTCTTGATGTGTCATGTGCAATCTTTTCCCTTGCTTGCTGTCTTCTTTAGCAAGGAGGACTGCTGACAGCTGAGCAGGCGGCCTCATTAGAATTCACTGAATGAACCGATTCTCTGTTTAACTGATGAAAGAATTCTTGCACCAAGGGGTTGGAGGAGAAGTTCATTCTGTCAGAAAGCTGCTTTCTTCCTGCTTTGCTATTGGGAGAAGGAGGTGGCTGGTAGACAATCTAAAATGGCCTGTACAGGAAACCCCAGGAAACCCTAAATCACTCCCCCACCAATAAACAGTCAAAATCATTCTGAAAGATCTGCTTATTTCATCATGTCACACACACCATATCTTCCTTTTCAAAAATGGCAACTACTCTTTATTCCCCTCAGAGAGTACAAAGTCTATGCCAAGTTGACATTTCTTTTCTCCTAAAAGCTCCTTACCCATTGCCATCGAGTTGATTCCAACTCATAGCGACCCTATAGGACAGAGTGGAACTGCCCCATAGGGTTTCCAAGGAGCTGCTGGTGGATTTGAACTGCTGACCTTTTGGTTAACAGCATAGCTCTTAACCACTGTGCTACCAGGACTCCTTATACACAGGACTTTTGGTCCTTCAGTAAAGGGGGTGGAGGAGGAGAGAATGTCCCTTTAGGTCACACTTAACCTTTAGCATTCTATCTGTGATCGATCACAACTTAGAAAATTCCTTTCCACCACTGATTTGTCTAACATGTTGCAAGGCAAGACCTGGGCTTGTACTTTAGCTTCCAGCATTGAACTGTATAACTAGAAGAGGACTTCAAGACTATCAAGTTAAACTCTTTTGTTTTATGGAGACAGAAGCTAAGATGTGAGATGAAAAATGCCAATTTCAGAACACAAGATGCCCCAAGGTCCCTTCTGATCCAAGATCCTAAAGACCAAATTCCTAATAGGGAGGGTTGACCCTCTCCAAAGTCACACCACAGTGATTCCAGATTCTAGACTCTAAAGCAATTGCTCCTCTTTGTTCTTTGCTAAGCTTGAGCCAAGTCAGTTTACGACAATGGCATGGCAAACTGAAGAGTGCGTGGACACGTACAGAATGATTTATCAACCCCAAAGGAAACCGAGCTCTTGTCTCCAAATCTCTGAAGGACTTTGCCTGTGCTTGCAGCTGTTTGCAACAGGATCCGTGAGATGACAGGAGGCATCAAGGAGAGGAAGCTGAATAGTCTATGACAACTCAAGTTAAGTATAGAGCAAGGAAAGCTTGTTTTTGAGTCTAGTGATATGACAAGAGTGCAGGGGATTATCCGCCTTCTTTTTAAAGACTTTCTTCTTTAACTTTTTCATGTTTTTCCTTTTATTTTTAAACTAAAAAAGGAAACACATGTTGGTTATAAGAAAATCAGACAATAAAGAAATGCACTTTCTACCAGTTGTGTACTGCTATGTAACTAACTACCCCAAAATCTAGTGGTTTAAAGAAACTACACATATTTTGCTTTTGAATTTGCAATTTAGGCAGAGTTCAGCAAGCAGGAATGACTCGACTCTTCTCCCTGAGATGTCTAAGAGGGACCTCAGCTGAGAATGACTCAAAGGCCTGGGGGCTGGCCAGGCACCTCTCTGTCTCTCTGCATGTGGTCTCAGGACTTCATGCGGTGACTTCATGTGTCCTCTTCAGCACAGCAGCCTCAGGGTAGTCAGGCTGCTTGCATGGTAACTGGTTTCTCCCAGAGTGAGCATCCTAAGAGACCTGGGAAGAAACTGCAAGGCTTTTCATGATCTACCCTGGAAAGTCTCAGAGCATCACTTCCACCCACATTCTATTGGTCAAGCAAGTCACTAAGGCCAGTCTATGTGCAACAAGTGGAGCATTAGATTCCCATTTCTTGATGAGAAGAATAGCAAAGAAGAATTTTTGGTCATCTTCAGTCATGGTCATACTCCACGACCTCGAAGTGAGTTAACTTCTGTTAAGACTTTGGTGTGCATTCTTTGAGCACATGTATTCTTTGAAAGTGTAAATAACACTATTCCACATGTAGGAATCTAGGCATTGGGTCTGAGTTAGATTTTGTTTCTGCTTTATTGGGTGTGGTAAGGGCAGTGCTGTAATTTTATAATTCTGCTGCTGGCATTTGCTTCTCCCAATTCTAGTGCCCTGCCTCAATGGTGCGATTGCCTTGGGAGTTTTATCTGTAGCTGAGCACTGTATTGACATCAGCATTCACAGTAATTTAAAGAAATTCACAGCAAGTTCTCTGAGTAGCTAAAAGTGTTATAATCCCATACATCATCTTATTTTGTCTTCCCAGCAGCCCCATGTGGTCAGTATTGTGGAATTGCAGCATACTTACTTAGGCAAATTCAACTGATAATACTTTTATATTTTTAAATATTTTCCATATGAGTTCAGAGAGTTTAGGTAACTTACCAAGGTCACTTAGCTAGTCACTGGCAAAGCCCATCTTGGAATCCCAGTCAGCCTGGTGCCCATACCCATGCACTGAAACTCTTCCATTCATCCCAATTTTATATAAGGAAAGACTAAAGGTAAGAATGTTATCTGGCATGTTTCATTTCCCAGAGTGGTTGCAATTGGCACAGAAACATGACCATCCAATTCTGACATTCTGGAGTGTTACCCTCTCATGAAGTATGTTTTATGTTTGGCTATAGCAACAAAGTTTATCACTGCTTCCACTTGTGGAAACTATGTCCACAGGCTTAACATCCTGAGTAATCTAAGAGCAGTGGAAACATTATTGAGTGACTGGAAAAATCCAGTGGATTTTCTAATAAACTAAAAGATGAACTGAGAACAACTGGATCTTAAACTGAGAGTGCAGACTATATAGTTTAGGAAGTAAGTAACTTAAGCATAGACACAAACACAATTTCAAGCCATAATGACAGAGCTTTTTTTAAAAAATTTATTTAAATTATTGCTTCTCTCCCGCTAGGGCTATGAGGAAGCTACGGATGCATCACTGGTCCGATTCTGGAACAGACCCTCTTTATCTTTTCTCACCTGTTTCTGCATTGTGTTTTGTCTTAATTCAACATTCATATGCCACCAGTTTCATTCGGCTAGAAGCTGGACTGGTCATGTTCCTACTGACAAGTCAAGCCATTAAGATCAGGGAGCTTTCTGGCCCTCTGTTAGCAACTGTGCAATGTGCAGACCAGAGGCCTTCCCCTTTGTTCTGTGTGGACTTCCCCAACTGTGTTTCTATTGCCCTAGCTCTTTCTATCCCCATGCACTCTTGCTTAAATCCATGCAGGGCTGGAGCGGAGCTCTCAGTGAAGACACAATCTACAAAGGTAATGAACTCGGCTGGTGCCTTCTGCAAAATGCTTTCTACAAAAAATGTCTGCTGCCTCTGGTTGTCTATAAATGGCCTTGACCCACGAATGTCTGTCACTGATAGGATGGAATGAGATTTGGCAGATATCTCTGGCTTTAAGAGTAAAAAGAAAAACTTTAGTCTAGAATGCTGCCTAGAAAACTTTCTCCCATTATTCATTAATCCTTTCACCTATAGCTTGTTGCTTTGTTATTACATTCTTTCAACAAGCATTTTTTGGGACCTTATTCTATGCCAGGGACTGGCTGGATAGATACTAGACCTCCAAGGTCAAATAGAAAATGGTCCCTGGTCCTTCTCTCTGGCAGCTTACATCATAGTGCTGGGGCTTCTTTTCTCCAGCTTTTAGGTATTTCTTTGTTCCTTTCCCTTTTTCTTTCCTAGCCTCTTCCTTCTGCCCATTTTTGCTGAAGCTGCCTCACTTAGGTTTTGCTGTTGAACTACTAAACTCACTCTAGATTTCAATTATTGTATTTTTTGTTCTTACAAGTTTTAATTTTCATTTTTATTGTTATTTTCAAATCAGGTTGGTCTTTAGTCATGTTACCCTTTAATTTCATTATAGTGTCTATTTCTTCTTTTATCTCTTTAACCATTCGCGGGATATTTATTTTATATTCTTCTTTGTGTTGTTTTATTATTTCCAGTGGTTGGGTTATATTTTCCTCTTTGTTGCATCTAATTACTACCCCTTATGGTGGTTCATTTCCTTGTGTAACTTGCGAACTTTTATTGTGAGCCTATCTTCAGCTTTTCACTCTATAGGGATCCTGTGAGACCTTTAGAGTGATTTCAGATTTACTTTTGCCAGAACCCTAAGGTTTCTAAGTCCCTGGACCAGTTTTTATATTCATTTCACAGTTCCAGGTTTCTATACTCACAGGTAGTGTTAACTTAGGCTTCATATCTGCAAGGAGTAAAGACCTGGGCTCTTGATTTTTTTGTAGATTTTTTTTTTCTGTTTACCTGATTAAGGCCCAAATACACAATAAGCATCCTTACTGCTTCGCAGAGCCAGTGGATAGAGTAATTCTGTACCCTTTTAATGGACAGGGAAGATTTCTGTGGCTTGAAGCTCTATTGCAGGTGACTCATTTTGAGCTCTCTCACTTTGCATGGGCCTGCAGTCTCAGCTCCTGGGTGTGGGAGGACATTAAAGATCCCGTCTTAGTCCCTAGAGACTCTGTCTGGGCCGAAGCTCCTGTGGGACACCATGACATCAGTGTGTATTTACTGCTCTAGCTTTGGCTTCCCTCTTCTCATCAAGCATATGAGGGTTTCCTTTTTTTCTTTCAAGCCAAGCTCTGTGCTTTTTATGTTTAAAATTTAGGGAAAGGTGGTGCTATGTTTTACCAAGACTTTCTATGTGTTATAGCAGGAAAGGGGCTTTCTTGTCCACATAACTTCAATTTGCCACATTTCAGGAAATTCCCCTTTATTTAGTTCTATGGAGTCCCTAGGTAGTGAAAATGGTTAACGTGCTCGACTACTAATAGAAAGGTTGGAGGTTCAAATCCATCCAGAGGCACCTTGGGAAAAAGACCTGGTGATCTACTTCTGTAAAAAAAGCCATTGCAAACCCTATGGAGCACAGTTCTACTCTGCCACATATGGGGTTGCCATTAATCTGGATGGATTCAATGACCACTGGTTTTACTGATAATATTTTTAACACATATTTTGATCGCTTATAATATTTCAGGCACTGTGCCCACTTATATATTGTCATCACTTTGAGCTTATATACTTTTTCTAACGTATTTCTTTAGAAACTACAAATTAGAAGGTGGGGTGGCCAGTGCTGCTGGAGATAGCAGCAAATAGAGCTAATAGCTGATAGCAGCAAAGACGTGAGAAGAAAGCTATTAAAAACAAACAAACACAGAAACTCACAAAACATGATGGTTTGGGGCTCAATAGTGTGAACAAATCGATTGAAATACCTATAACAAATGATGGCGTCATCTTATTATATTACAATATGATAACTGATGTTTGCAATGACGTCTCTGTAGAGCAATCTACCATTGTCTTCCCCTAGTGGAAACTGTAGCTGCTGTTGTTGTGAAGTGTTTGCCGGTGAGAAGTTTGAGAGCTCACTCACCTACAGGTGTGGGAATGGGAATGGTATGTGGCGGTGGTGGGGAAACTTAAATGAGAACATGAGTGGGAAACGATCTGTTGATGATCATTCTTTGGGCTTAGGTTGTTGTCATGGATTGAATTATGTCCCCCCAAAAATGTGTGTATCAATTTGGCTGGGCCGTGATTCCTGGTATTGTGTGATTTTCCTATATGTTGTAAATCCTGCTTCTATGATGTTAATGAGGGAGATGGGTGGCAGTTGTGTTAGTAAGGCAGGGCTCAGTCTACAAGATTGGATTGTGTCCTGAGGCAGTCTCTTGAGATATGAAAGAGAGGGTGAGCAGAGAGACAGGGGGACCTCATACCATCAAGAAAGCAGTGCTGGAAGCAGAGCACGTCCTTTGGACTGGGGTCCCTGTGCAGAGAAGCTCCTAGTCTGGGGGAACATTGATGAGAAGGCCAACAGAGAGAGAAAGCCTTCCCCTGAAGCTGACGCCCTGAATTTGGACTTTTAACCTACTTTACTGTGAGAGAATAAATTTCTCTTTGTTAAAGCCATCCACTTGTGATATTTCTGTTGTAGCAGCACTAGACGACTAAGACAGCTGTGTTAATCACATCTGTCCTGCAAATGAACTGGGAACCAGATGCTTCCTTTTACCTGAAAACTGGAATTGTATGGGAGGCTCAAAAGGTGGCACTGGTTTTAAAATGGAAAGAGATAGAATTGGGGGTGGGTAGGGATAGTGCTGTAAAAAGGAGCTGAGGACAGCTTCAAGAATTCTAGGGAACATGGCAAAGCTTCCATTAAAGTTACAGGCTGCTGGCTAATAGGCCAGAAAATACCTTGGCAATTGGCAAGTGAACTCTTTTCAGGCAACTGGAACAAGACAGACAGAAGGCGTCAAGAGGGAAGGGAAGACTTCCAGAGGCCAGAAGATCATTGACCTCAGGGGAGGAAAGATTGTAACTGCCAAGGCATTGGCAGCCAGCTAGGATAGTACTTTGCTCAGCCAGAAGCAAAGAGCAGAGGAGGATGCTCTAGTAGAAGGCTGCTGCAGAAGAGAAGGGAGGTGACATTTTGAGGCTGAGAGGTGTCTAGGGAGGATGCACTGAGTCCCTTACCCAGAAAAAAGTGAAGAGACGGCAGCTCTGGGAACTGAGTTGGGGACCTGGCTTGGTTGGCTCTAGGTAAACTTTTGAAATGAGAGAAGTTTGTTTCTAGCAACTTCTTTCTCTGCACTTCCATCTCTTGGGATCCTCTCTTCCTATCCTTAGTTCAGCTCCTTCAGTTTCTCTATGGCTGTATTAAACTCCTCTTCACCCCACCACTTCACTGAAACTGTCCTCTCTATAACATCACCAACGAATGACAAATCCAGTGGAAACTTCTGAGTGCTCATCTTATTTGACTCAGTGCTGAGATTGGCAGTGGGACTGCAGTGGGTTGAGAAGAAAATGAGAAGTGAGGGTGTGGAAATGATAAAGGCATTTTATGTTTTTTTTTTTTTTTCTGAGAGGACAGAAGAGATTTCTTCTACCTGCATTTGGAGAACTGGGGCCTCACAGAAGCTAGGGTTTTGAGTTTAACTTGGCTTTAAGTGGGGCTGCTTCCTCCCTTAAAACATGTCCTGGTGGGGGAAGTTAGAAATATAGCAGAGGATAACTCTTCCCTCTGGGGAGGACAGGACTCAGAGACCAGAAAGAGGTCCACTCCAACTGGCTCCCGCACCTGTTTCAAGTAATATTAAATAATACTAATTATTTCCATTTCTATAAATTACTTCTAAGTCTTGTCTTTTGCCTTATGAAACAATGCAATTGACAGAAGTTGTTAAATGGAAGTCAAATTAACTTTTTTGTGAGTTCTTTTGGATTTCAACCTTAAATTCTGCCACTAAATATGGTAAATCACTTGAGAGAGTTAGCTACATGACTGTTGAAATTAGAATAGGAAATATGAGCCCTATTCCACTTAGACATTTCAACTCATATATTTCCATCAATCCAATATTACTCATAACAGCCAAAAAACAACCGAAATGTCCATCACAGGTGAATGGATACACAAATTGTGACATAATGATAAAATGGAATACTACTCAGCAATGAAAAGGAATGAACTACAGATAATGAATACTGATAAGAATGAGCTCACAGCATGAATAAATTATAGAAATGCTATTTTGAATGAAGGAAACTTGAACAAGAAAAAGAAATAAAGGGCATCTCAATTGTTAAGGGAGAAGTAAAACAATCCCTATTTGCAGATGATATGATACTATACATAGAGAACCCAAAGGACTCCCCAAGAAAACTACTGGCACTAATAGAAAGATTCAGCAGAGTAGCAGGATACAAGATAAACATACAAAAATCAGTTGGATTCCTATATACCAATAAAGATAATGACAAAAAGGAAATCAGAAAACAACACCATTTATAATAACCCCTAAAAAAATAAAATACTTAGGAATAAATCTAGCCAGGGACATAAAAGACCTATACAAAGAAAACTACAAAACACTACTGCAAGAAACCAAAAGAGACCTACATAAATGGAAAAACAAACCACGTTCATGGATAGGAAGACTCAACATTGTGAAAATGACAATTCTACCCAAAGCAATCTAAAATACAATGCAATCCTGATCCAAATACCAACAGCATTCTTTAACAAGATGGAAAAACTAATCATTACCTTTATATGGAAAGGAAAGAGGCCTCTGATAAGTAAAGCACCACTGAAAAAGAATAGTAAATTAGGAGGACTCGCACTGACCTCAGAACCTACTATACAGCTGTGGTAGTCAAAACAGCTAGGTACTGGTACTACAAACATATTGACCAATGGAACAGAGTTGAGAACCCAGACATACATCCATCCACCTATGGTCACCTGATCTTCAACAAAAAGCCCAAAGTCCATTAAATAGGGAAAAGACAGTCTTTTTAACAAATAGTGCTAGCAAAACAGGATGTCCATCTGTAAAAAAAGGAAACAAGACTCATACCTCACACCATACACAAAAACTAATTCAAAATAGATCAAAGACCTAAATATAAAACCAAAAACTATAAAGATCATAGAAGAAAAAATAGGGTCAAAGCTAGGGGCCCTAATATATAGCATAAATATGATACAAACCATAACTAACAGTGCACAAACACCAGAAGATAAGCTAGATAACTGGAATCTTCTACAAAATAAACTTACGCTCATCAAAAAACTTCACAAAAAAAGTAAAAAGAGAGCTTACAGACTGGGAAAAAAATTTTGGCTATGAAAAATATGACAAAGGTCTAATCTGTAAAATCTATAGGAAAATCCAACACCTCTAGAACAAAAAGACAAATAATGCGATGAAAAAATGAGCAAAAGATATGAACAGACACTTCACCAAAGAAGACATTCAGGTGGCTAACAGACACATGAGGAAATGCTTGCGATCACTAGCCATTAGAGAAATGCAAATCAAAACCATAATGAGATACCATCTCACCCCGACATTACTGGCACTAAGCAAAAAAACAGAAAATAACAAATGTTGGAGAGGTTGCGGGAAGACTGGAACTCTTATGCACTGCTGGTGGAAATGCAAAATGGTACAACCATTTGGAAAATGATATGGTGCTTCCTTAAAAAGCTAGAAATAGAAATACCATATGATCCAGCAAGCCCATTTCTAGGAATATATCCTAGAGAAATAAGAGCCATCACACGAATAGACATATGCACACCCATGTTCATAGCAACATTATTCATAATAGCAAAAAGATGGAAACAACCTAAGTGCCCATCAACAGATGAATGGATAAACAAACTACGGTACATACACACAATGGAATACTACGCAACAATAAAGAACAATGATGAATCTGCGAAACATCTCACAACATGGATGAATCTGGAGGGCATTATGTGAATGAAATAAGTCAATGACAAAAAACCACTATTGTAAAAACTCATGAAAAGGTTTACAAACAGAAAGAAACAATCTCTGATGGTTACTAGGAGGGGAAGCGTAGTGAGGGAAAAACACTAACTAGACAATAGATAAGTGGTAACTTTGGTGAAGAGTAAAACAATACACAATACTGGGGAAGTCAGCACAACTTGACCAAGGCAAGGTCATGGAAGCTTCATAGACACATCCAAACTCCCTGAGGGACCGAATTATTGGGCTGAGGGCTGGGGACCATGGTCTCGGGGGACATCTAGCTCAATTGGCATAACATAGTTGATGAAGTAAATGTTCTACATTCTACTTTGGTGAGTAGCATCTGAGGTCTTAAAAGCTTATGAGGGGCCATCTAAGATACTCCACTGGTCTCACCCCATCGGGAGCAAGGGAGAATGAAGAAAACCAAAGACACAAGGGAAAGATTACTTCAAAGGACTAATGGATCGCAACTACCACAGGTTCCACCAGACTGAGTCCAGCACAACTAGATGGTGCCCGGCTACCACCATTGACTGTTCTGACAGGCATCAAAATAGAGGGTCCCGGACAGAGCTGGAGAAAAATGTAGAACAAAATTCTAACTCACAAAAAAAAGACCAGACTTACTGGCTTGACAGAGACTGGAGAAACCCCAAGAGTATGGCCCCTAGACATCCTTTTAACTCGGTACTGAAGTCACTCCTGAGGTTCACCCTTCAGCCAAAGATTAGACAGGCCCGTAAAACAAAACGAGACTAAATGGGCACATAAATCTAGGGGCAAGGACCAGAAGTCAGGAGGGGACAGGAAAGCTGGCAATGAGGAACTCGAGGGCGAGAAGGGGAGAATGTTGACATGTCATGGGGTTGGAAACCAATGTCACAAAACAATATATGTATTAATTGTTTAATGAGAAAATAATTTGCTCTGTAAACCTTCATCTAAAGTACAGTAAAAGAAAAGAGCAGATTAGACCTAGAGATACCCACACATGGGGATGGAAGACAGATGGCAAGTAAGCATTGTCTACAAGCCAAGGAACCAAGGAACACCTGGGCTATTGACAAGGAAAGTATGACACAGCCAAGACCCTGATTTGGACTTTTACCTCTAGAACTGTGAGAAATTAAATTTCTGTTCTTTAAAGCCACCCACTTGTGGTATCTCTATTACAGCAGCACTAACAAAATTAGGATAAAGTTTGTATAACAAGTAAACCCCCAAATTTCAGTAGCTTAACACCCACACCCATTGCTGTCGAGTCTATCCCGACTCACAGTGACCCTACAGGACAGAGTAGAATGGCCCTATAGAGTTTTCAAGGAGCGCCTGGTGGATTTGAACTGCTGACATTTTGGTTAGCAGCTGTAGATCTTAACCACTCCACCACCAGGGCTTCCAGCTTAACATAAAAGAAGTTTATTTCTTGCTCATTTAACAGTCTAATGAGGTTGTCCCTGGTTGGTGGGAAGCTTTCCTCCATGTGATCATTCAAGGACTCAAGCTCTTTCCATCTTAAATTAAAAAAAAAAAAAGGAAGAAAGAAAAGAAAGAAACCTTGCATAATAGTGAATACAGTATGATTTCATTTATATGAATATGACTTTCTAGGATAGAAAAAACTAATCTGTGATGGGAAAAAAATCAGAACAATGGTTTCCTCTGAGTGTTAGGTGTGGGGAGTGACTGGAAAGGGACATGAGGGAATTTTATGGGTGATGGTTATGTTCATTATCTTGATAGGGGTTTGGGTTGCACAGTTTTACGCCTTTGTCAGGATTCATCAAATGATGTATTTAAGATGTATGTGTGTTTCATTGTATGTAAATTTAACTTCAAAAGAAAAAGTAAAGAACTGTAAACAAATACAGAACTTTAGTTAATGATATGCACATGGACATATTTACGGGGTGAACTGATGTCTGCAACTGACTTCTAAATACATACAAAATAACATGGGGTGATGAATGGTGCCTTACTCACCGAGTGCTGCTCCAACGGAAATACCACAAATAGATGGCTTTAACAAAGAGAAGTTTATTTCCTCACAGTAAAGTAGGCTAAAAGTCCAAATTCAGGGCATCAGTTCCAGAGGAAGGCTTTTTTTCTTTGTTGGCCTTCTTCTCAACAGTGTTCCCCCGGACTAGGAGCTTCTCCTCACAGGGACCACGGGTCCAAAGGACACGCTCTGCTCCTGGCACTGTTTTCTTGATGGTATGAGGTCCCCAATTCTCTGCTTGCTTCCCTTTCCTTTTATCTCTTATAAGGTAAAAGGTGGTGCAGGTCACACCCTAGGGAAACTCCCTTTACATTGGATCAGAGATGTGACCTGGCTAAGGGTGGTGTTACAATCCCACCCTAATCCTCTTTAACATAAAATTACAATCACAAAATGGAGGCCAACCACACAATTCTGGGAATCATGGCCCAGCCAAATTGACACACATTTTTGGGGGGACATAATTCAAACCATGACAAATAGATAAAGGGATGCGTAGAGGGATAGATATGTGACAGAACAGCTGTAGAAAAATGTTAATTGTGTACATAGACCAAGAGACAGTTGTTCAAACAGAACAAGTGGATACTGCATGGTTTAAAGTCAGGAAAGGTGTGCGTCAGGGTTGTACCCTTTCGCCATACTTATTCAATCTGTATGCTGAGCAAATAATCTGAGAACTGAACTATATGCAGAGGAACGCGGCATCAGGATTGGAAGAAGACTCATTAACAACGTGCGATACACAGATGATGCAACCTTGCTTGCAGAAAGTGAAGAGGACTTGAAGCACTTACTGGCAAAGATTAAAGACTACAGCCTTCAGTAGGGATTGCACTTCAACATAAAGAAAACAAAAAATCCTCACAAATGGACCAATAAACAACATTATGATAAATGGAGAAAAGATTGAAGTTGTCAAAAATTTCATTTTACTTGGATCCACAATCAACTCCCATGGAAGCAGCAGTCAAGAAATCAAAAGACACATTTCATTGGGCAAATCTGCTGCAAAAGACCCTTTAAAGTGTTAAATAGCAAAGATGTCACTTTAAGGACTAAAGTGTGCCTGACCCAAGCCATGGTATTTTCAATTGCTTCAATTGAAAGCTGGACAATGAATAAGGAAAACTTAAGAAGAATTGATGCCTTTGAATTATGGTGTTGGTGAAGAACGTTGAATATACCATGGACTGCCAAAAGTACAAACAGGCGTGTCTTGAAAGAAGTATAGCCAGAATGCTCATTAGAAGCAAGGATGGCGAAACTTCATCTCAAGTACTTTGGACATGTTATCAGGAGGGATCAGTCCCTGGAGAAGGACATCATGCTTGGTGAAGTAGAGCGTCAGCGAAAAAGAGGAAGACCCTCAACAAGATGGATTGACACAGTGACTGCAAAGACGGGCTCAAGCATAGCAGTGATTGTGAGGATGGCGCAGGACTGGACAGCATTTCGTTCTGTTGTACACAGGGTTGCTATGAGTTGGAACCGACTTGATGGCACCTAACAACAACAACAACAGATGCTGACTATGTGGGTGTTCACTGCCAAATTCCTTCTACTTTTCTCTGTGTTTGAAATATTTTTCCTAATAAAATGGGAAAAGAGTAAACTGATTCAAAATGAACCTCACTCAGGGGCAGTTTGTTTCTGGCATTGTGATGGAGTTGCCATCAGTGTCTACATGTGTTTTCTGCCCCCTCTTCCCTTCTGTCATTGTTATAGTCCAATTTAGTCATCTCAACCACCTAGGCAACCTACTTAAGCCAATTTTTATCATCAGGCATACCTGGGATCATCTGTCCTGCCTGCCTTTCTTCCAGTAGATCTGTAGATAACTTACAGATGTACAATTGATGAACAGAAAATATTGGGAAATACAAATGTTTCCTTGCAAGTTGTTGATGACTACTCTTGATGGTTTGAAAAGAGAGATGCAGGAATTTGTTGTTGTTAGGTGCTGTCGAGCCTATCCTGACTCATAGCGACCCCATGTGACAGAGTAGAACTGCCCCCATAGGGTTTTCTAGGCTGTAATCTTTACGGGAGTAGATTGCCAGGTCTTTCTCCTGTGGAGTCACTGGGTGGGTTAGAACTGCCAACCTTTTGGTTAGCAGCCAAGCACTTAACCATTGCACCACCAGGGCTTCTTTGCAGGAACTTAGAGCTTGATATGGAAACCCTGTTGGTGTAGTGGTTAACTGCTATGGCTGCTAACCAAAAGGCTGGCAGTTCAAATCCACCAGGTGCTCCTCGGAAACTCTATGGGGCAGTTTTACCCTGTCCTATAGGGTTGCTAGGAGTCGGAATTGACTCAACAGCAACGGATTCAGTTTCAGTTTGGTTTAGAGCTTGATAAATTGGCAAATACAACTTCCACCTCCATCCTTCCTGGCCTCTTCCCCTGCACTCTACTGAATTTGTAATGACAAAATCTTTCACCTATCTAAATTGTATCGTAAACCCAGAAAACACACATTCTCTGGAATTGGCATTCCCATCTCATGCCCTCATTTGGCCAGAGGCTCTGCTGCAATTTGCTCAGAGGTTCACATCCCCCTGCGTGGGCTGGGATGACACCCCATGATCTTCCCACCGTTGCAATCTCTTGCACATGTACATTACACAGAATGCCAAGTGTAGGTGAAAAGAGTCTGCCAGGATAACATTTGGGGGAAAACAAAAAGCTTCCGTCTTTGCCATGCTTGTTAGCTTGAAAACAGAATGCAGCATTTGGTATTTTTCCATTGCTGTCAGAAACCTTTTGTACAAGGAGATGAGGCATAAATAAAAAAAAAAACACACAGGTAAACCTTTATATTGAGGCAGGGAATAGTAAGTTAACTCCTGCCTTAGCATGTGAAGTTGTTTCTGCCAGGTAATGTAGTTAAGATGCAGGACACTAATTTATTTGTTCTCATCTGGGCCAAAGTCGCTTGAAAAGAAAGCTGATGGCTTTCTGTTTCTAATGTAATCACAAAGCATTTGTGCTGATGGCCAAGATGTGGCCTTGAGTACCTCTCTTTCTGAGGATCAGAGTTGGCCTTGGAAGGAAAACCAAGTTTCCATAAGGAGGGCCAAATGCATTTGCATTACATAACACCTGAGGACAGGCATGAAGCCTTGCTTCTGTGGCTGGGCTACTTTGTATTGATTCATTCAACGAATATTTATTGAGCACCCACTATGTGCTAGGTATGGTTCTTGGGCTTTCAGGCCCCTTTATATGGCTCTGTTATTTCTGTGTAGTTCAGTTCTTCTGCCAAGTTTCAGTACTTTTGGTTGCGTTTTATTTTTCCATCCTAGCAGTTTTTTTCCACCTCCGTTGTCTTACTGGGTGAGTTAACAGGCCTCTTATGGCTGGTTATATGCAGATGTTCTGTTACTGTGACCAGAGCATAGAAATGACCCACGTGACAAACCCTGGGAAGGTAGCAGCAACAGCAGCTGTGAGCTCGGCCTCCTGCCAGTTGCCAGCTGCCAACTCCCCCTTGAAAAGCCAGTCAGTACCTGGTGGCACCAATCCAAGAGATACTAGACACTGGGAAGAGATGAACATTCTTTGCTGTAACCTGTGATTTTGAATAACTACCTACTGTTGGCCAGTCAATTGACATCCGTCTGCACACACATTGCTAGCTTGTTCAGGTGGTGGGCAGTGGTCCTTATGCCTACCAGCCTGAGTGAAATGCCTCAAGTTGACTCATTGATAGCAGTTCATTAGTGGAGCACTGTGACCTAGTGCTCAAGTCTGGGATCTGACAAGGCCACTCGGCTTGTGCAGGGATCCAGACTCCCTGGGTGAGAACCCTTGACTCCTCATTATTTTGCAATCTCCTTTCTTTGCTTAAAGGCTTACTACAAACCTCCCCACAAAAGCCAGCCAACAGTGGTGCAAAGGACAACTATTAGCTGGCTGTAAACTAAAACCAGAGCAATACTTGAAATCCTTCCTTGAGGACCTAGCTCTTCTTGAGGCCAACTTCATGTGCTTAAAGAGTTTTATAAAAGCCAGTACCCTTTCTTTTCCCTGAGCTTGTTAAGTCTGAGGATGTTTAAGCATCTGTGTACATTTGTGTGTGTTCTGGTGTGTGCATATGAGTTTGCATGAGGAATGACTTTTCAAGGTTGTAAGAGTGATGAAGAAGGGAAGTTGCAGATTCAGCATAAAATAATAGCAATGGTGAAATATCAGAAGCACTGATTGTGTAATGATGTTGCTTGTATCAGTTAGCTTTTGGTATATAACAAACCAGTACAAAATTTAGTGGCTTAAAGCAACAATCATTTATTTGTTCAAGGTTCTGTGGCTTCTGATCTAGGCTGGCTCAGCTGGGACTAACTGGATGTTCTAGGATGACCTCATTCAAATGTTTGGAGCCTCAGTAGGGATGTCTGGGACAGTTGGGATTGCTGAGGCCTCTCTTTCACATAGTCTCTCATTCTCCAGTAGGCCAGCCTGGGCTTCTTCAAATGGTGATAGAGGGTTCCCAGCAGCAAGAAAGAGCAAGCTCCAATGTACAGGTATTTTTTAAGCCTCTGCTTGCATCATATTTGCCAATGTCCCATTGGCCAAAGCAAAATCAAGTGGCCCAGCCTGGAATTCAAGAGGTGGAGAAAAAGACTCAGTCTCTTGATGGGAGGAGATACAAAGAATTTGTGGTCATTTCTTTATAATCTACCACACTGTTGATGATGACATAGTGAACAAGCCCAGGTTTTAGAGAAGGAAGATATTATCAAATCACAGTTCATCTGCTTAATAAGCAAGTGACCTTAGACAATCATCTGCTTTCTCTGAATCTCAGTTCTCTCATCTGTGATATGGGGAAAATAACCACACCAACCTCATTGGAAATGAGACCTTTCATTTATTTATTTTTCAATAAGCATGTGCTGAGGCTATTTGCCAGGCCCAGGCTATGCCAGGCATGGGATACAGCAGTAAATATCTTGGTCTTACCCTCAGGGTGAAGCCAATATAATTGACATTATTTGTAAAAGTACTTTGAAAGCTACCAATTATGGTACAAATATAGTAAGTAGTATAGACCATATCCTGGTGACTCATCTTTCTTTTTCATTTGCCACCACTCCTGGTACGCTGTGGAAGCCTTAAGATCCATCTTGCCCTAGGAGACAGTCATTGCTAACTCCTTTCTTGTTTTTATTTGCTACATACCCTGTGATATTTTATGGAATATTTTTAAAAAATTTTCTATGAAAAATAGTTTAATGTGCCAAGTTTGTAAGTTAAACTTTAGAAAAGACAGAATGAAAAAATACAGAAGAAAGCAATTCAAATTAACTCTGAATCATCTGGAAGGTAGAACTGCCCTGAAAGTCCTCTTCCAAAGTGAAGATATTTGTTTCTCAGTATTTGGTTGTTCATTTATGCTACACAGTTTTCTGACCTGGGGAAAAATGAGGTCTCTAACTTCAATCTATCTTTTTAAACAACTATTGAAATAACTGGCCACTCTGTCTGCCTTGGCATAGAGAATTTCAGGGCACTTGGTTTCCAAGTCATAATTATAAGGCTTAACTAGAAAAGTCTATAACCACTCCTCATAATAAAAGATTTATTGTACTGGGTATTAAGTATGTGTATAGCACACCACTGAATATTCCACATGGATTATATAATTCAATCCTCATGACAGCCCTTTAAGGATGGAGGTTATCCTCATTTTACACTTGAAGAAACTGAGACTTAGATGGGCTAATGATGTATTTCATTAAGTGGGTGATCTGGGGTATGAGCAGAATGAGGCAGACCAGTATTGGAGTCTCATTCTTAACTACTTTAGCTTGAGAGATATGGAGAAGAAAAAGTATAAACCAATAAAATATTCCTATATAGCAAATTTGTGAGCTCTTCTCTTTGGGAAACATGATTTTTCCATGAGAGCAAATGCTGGCCACCCCAATCTAATATTTTGCTTTGGGAATGGCAAATATCACTTCTAGAACATATAGAGGAGAAATTTAGCTCAGCAGATGCCTACCTTCAGCACAGGCAGGCAACCATCTCTTGGAAAAAAGGCCACTGATGATCTAGGCTCAATAAGATATTGCTGCACCTGCTAGTCCAGTGTGTCTGAAACTGGAATCTGTGTGCATGAATCCGTGGGGTCTTATTAAAATAGAGGCTTCGATTCAATGTGTCTGGAGTGGGCTCTGAAATTCTACATCTCCAACAAGCTCCCAGGTGAAGCTGATGCTGCTGGCCAGTGGGCCACATACTGAGTAGCAAAACGTTAGTTGCGAAACATGTTTCAATTAACCTTACCTGTGCCTCAGTTTCTGCTTTTGTAAAGTGGAGTTAGTAGTAATATCTCCCTCAAAGGACTGTAGTGTATTAATGCAGGTAAAGTACTTAAAACATGCGTTGGAATATGGTAAGGGCTTCATAAATGTTAGTTATCACTATTATTATTCTTTTATGTCCTCACATTTGTCTTTTGAATTTCATACAAGCTTATGCACACAGGCCATACATTAACAAGAGCACAAATTTCAAACTGCATTACCCTGACCCTTTACCCCTATATTGAAACATCTGTGTAGCAATGACTCAAGATAGCCCTTCTGACATGTGCAGCTGGCCCAGCTGGGACTGCTAGGAATCCTACCTAGCCTTTTCCCACCTCACTGTAGCTCCTCTCCACATGTTCATGGAATCACAAAACCTCATGTTAGCTGGATGCCTGGAGGCATGGCATACAGTGAGAGAGCTGGCTCAGGATTAAATATTGGACCTGCAGGACCTGTCTGGAGTGGGGGCCTCATCCCTGCGTTAGGGCCAAGTGTGCTACAGTGGGTCATATGTGTGTGTTACATGTGAGTGAGTGGGTGGGGGTGGCGAGGCAGTTAGGAAGAGCTCAAGGGAAATTTTATGGGCAAAAAATCAGAGGGGGACAGAAAAGATGAAGCAAATGCAGGATTCAAGGCATCCCATGATGCTCTTCTTGTTGTTAGGTGCCATGAGATCAGTTCCAACTCATAGCGACCCCACGTACAATAGAATGAAACACTTCCTGGTCTTGCACCATCCTCACAATCGTTGCAGCTACTGTGTCAATCTATCTCATTGAGGGTCTTCCTCTTTTTCGTTGACCCTCTACTTTACCAAGCATGCTGTCATTCTCCAGGGATTGGTCCCTCCTGATAACATGTCCAAAGTATGTGAGACGTAGTCTCGCCATCTTTGCTTCTAAGGAACATTCTGGTTGTACTTCTTCCAAGACAGATTTGTTTGTTCTTCGGCAGTTCATGGTATATTCAATGATGCTCTAGTCTTATTTAAAGATGCCTGGATGCTTGGGAGCAGGGGGAAAACCTAGAAACATAGCATCTGGGAAGCGGTGGGAAGGACGAGACAAAAAAGATGAAGACGAAGAGAGAAGATGAGAGGTGGGAAAATAGAAACAGTATTTCTAAAAGCAGAGCTGAGGCTTTGACCGAGTTGGAGCAAAGAGTGGAGCTGAGATTTATTAATAGGAAGACAGGGCCCTGGGCCTTGTACTCAGCAAAAACGTGAAAGGGTTTCTATTGTTATCTTTACTAAACTATACCTTAAAGGTGGGTGTGGTAGAACACATCATAGACTGAAAATCATGTTTTGCCCATCATTTTATATGTTGAAAATACTTTCATTGGCCTCATTTGTTCAGTAATTTAAATAACATTTATTGAGTGCCCAGGTTGTGCCGGATACTTATCATATTGGGTATTCACCAATATTACTTTTAAATCAGTTCTCCTTTGGGGGATTTTTCTTGCCCTCCATTCATGTGAATAATCAGGAGTGACCTTGTTTCCTTTTCACTTCAGTCAGGCCTGGGGAAACTTCCATTTGCATTCCTTCCCCTTTCAGTGATGGCTGAGTAGTTAGCTAGTTATGGATAGTCAATTCTGTTGGTTAATGAACTGAGCCAAGAGGTTAAGGTCATACTTTTGAACCCCAGGGTCTGACTTGCCACTCCACATTTGTGCACTGTCCTTTTGCTTCCTCCAATGTACATGCTTCTTCCCACCTCGAAGCCTTTGTACATTTTTATTTCACTCTGCCAGAAGCCATCTTGCTCTAGCCCCTAGTTATTATGATTCAAAGTCATTTCCTCAGCAAAGCCTTACTCACCCCCAGACCTGATCAGGTGCCTCGTTTTACATTCCCACAGTGCCCTATATTTCTCTAGTGTGGCATTTATTAGTGTTTATAATTATACATTTACTATATTAATTTCTGTCTCCTTGTGTCAGTTGGGGTAGGTTTCAGCTGCAAGTAATATAAAATTTGACTGATTGTAACTTAAACACATACCTGTTGCCGTTGAGTCGATTCCAACTCATAACTACCCTATTGGGCAGAGTAGAAGTGCCCCATAGGGTTTCCAAGGCTGTAATCTTTACGAATGCAGACTGCCACATCTTTCTCCCGTGTAGCAGCTGGTGGGTTCAAACCACTGACCTTTCAGTTAGCAGCCAGATGCTTAAATACTGTACCACCAGGGCTCCTCCTTAAACACATAGGGGTTTATTAATCTCTCATAGCAAGACAGGCAGTTCAGCAAGGGTCTAGTGGTTCAATGATGCCATATGGGGCTCAGAGTCCTTTTCTCTTCTTTCCCTACTATCTGTAATAAGTGTCTTTAATCTCATATTTACAAGATGACTGCCCAGGCATAGTATCGGTATTCCAGTCAGAAAGAAGGAGGAAGAGAAAAAATGAGCATCAATTGACTACTGCTTATGTCTCATTGGCCAGGACTGGGTCACATGGCCACTCCTAGCTGCAAAGGAGTCTGAAATTTTGTTGTTGTTCAGCATTTACAATCTATAGAATAGAGGCAACCCAGAGAGAAGGGGTTATCCAACTAAAGTAGACCAACCTATAGTGCCTTCTGTACTCCCTTACTGAACTTCCATGTCTAAGAGGGTGGAAACCATATTTCTTTTGTTGACCATCAGAAACCCACCTTGTGTAATGTCTGATCCATTGTAGATACTCAGTAAGTGTGCTGTTAAATGTAAATGATTTCCTGCGGAAACCACCTTCCACCTTTGGTCTTAAGAGGGCCCAGACAAGAATAGTTGGATCAGTGCCATCTTATCACCACAGGCAGGAAGAACTTAAAACAGACACCATCAGAGGCCCCACTAGTCTTTACAGTACCTTTGTATAAAATAGAAAAATGCACCCACCCCTTCCTCAAGACACATTACTGCCATCTGCTGGAAAATTGTCTTAATCAAATGATAAATCTACCACATCTATGACGTGAATGGTGCCCTCCTTGGATGTGATGAGGTTGTGCACCAAACGACCTGTACAGCCATACGTGGCCATCTTGCAGAATATCCAAGCAAGCATCACCAATAGGGTGGATGTGGCCAATGAAGGACCCATCATACCTGTCTCCTGAAGCAGAGGAGGAGAGCACGTCCTGTGTGGCAAGACTGAAGATTTTACCAGATGGATGAGTGCTTGCCATATGTAAAGACTTCTTCTGAGGCAGCAGGGATATAGTGAGAAGAAAACCAGGATATGTGTTTGATTACTGCTCTTCACTTCCTGCCTTTATAATATAGTGAGAATCACTTAATCCTTCTAAATTTTATTTTCCTCATTTCTAAACATGGGGTAAGTACTCCTGCCTCAAAGGATGTGTTGAGTATCCAATAAGATAACGTACATGAAAGGATTTGGGAATCGGCTAAACATTAGAAAAATGTAAGCTATTGTTAGCTTGGAAGGATAACAGGAAATAGATATTGAGTGAGTGTTCAAATCTTGTCTCTACCACTCTCCAGCCACATGACCTTGGGCATGTTACTGAATTTCTCGGGGGTCAGTCTTCTCATCTGTAAAATAGGTGTGATAACATTAGGACCTACTGCCCTGGAAAGTTGTAAGGATTAAAAGTAATAACACAGTGTTCAATAAATCTGCCGACCTTTTATTTAACAGCTGAATGCTTAACCACTGAGACACCAGGGCTCCTCAATAAATGTTAGCCACTAACATTAAGATTGTTGTGTCTCACATTATGCCCTGCGTTTTGCACCCGGTATTTATTACAAATATTTGATTAAATCACCCTTGGCTTTTTAAAAAGAAAGAAAAAACATAAAGTGAATTGAGCCAAAGAGATTTTTAGGTTTTTTTGCAAAAAGAGCTGAGGTTGTGGGAAAAGGGTGATTCAACACATTTCTATGACTCTGGATGTGTTGTGATGTTTCTGATGTGTGAAAAGAAAACCTCCTTTTCACTGACCTTCTTGTCCCTTCGCCACCCTACGCCACCCACGAACACTCTGGCTAAATCTGAATGCTGGTCCTGTTAGGATGTAGCTGGATTTTTCACTAAGTGGTTAGGGATATTGATTTCATGGAAATTTCACTTGATTTGCAAAGCAAAAAGGAACCCACAGGAGGAAAGGTTAACCAGTCAGACAGGGTGGGTCAGATTAGCCAAGCAGAATCTTGGGTCCCACGTGCTCTGATTCTCTCCTCCCCTCCCCTCCCCTCCTTCCTATGTGCCGGCCACTCTTCTCTTCTAGTCCCTCTGGGGATGGGGTCCTATGACTGCTGAGAAAATCAGTGCAGATTCTGGAGAAGTGAAACAGGAGGGCACGGAATTTTGAAGAAGAAAGCAAGTAACAAAGCTGTTAATTCAGCTGCTGTCCAATGGTCAAATTTCTCATAGCCAGTCTCCAGGACCTCAGTTTGCCTGTCTAGGGAACAATATTTTATCCTGTTCTCTTTGCCATTTGTCTACTTCTCACCACTGTCACTGTCCCTCCCCTCAGTCTCCTCAGGGTATGGAGTTATGGGAGAAACAAGACATCTCTTCATTTCTCACATCACATTTTCCTGGAGTAAGTAGCACTTCCTTTTCCTTCCTTCTGCTCCACAGAAGCTGTTTTCAGAAAACTGTGCGGAGCCAGTGGCATCACTAGGGGGATGGAGAGGTTGTAGACCGCACTGGGTGACACTGTCAGGGGGGGTGACACCAAAATGACTGTCTATAAAATTTTTGCTCATTGTTTCAGCAGAAATTTATTACTTTTTAGAAAATATCCTTGTAGTTAGTTATAACAACAAAAACATTTTTTGTAAGCCCAGCTTACATGTATCAATATACTTACAAGGCTAAAACTCTATGCTAATTTACTCTTTGAACCTTCTAATGCGCTCTGGTCAGAGCTGTCATTATTACTCAGTTACAATGATGTTTTGAATCACTTGGTTTCATGTGCACTCGCTGTAAGCACACACTGTTGTTTTCATTGCTGCTGGGGTTTTTAGTCACTAATTTTGTCAAATTTTCTGGTGTTTTAGCTATAATATTGTGGTAATTAGTATTTGTGAATCTATCAATAACTATTCTGAGAATGAAGCAGTAACTAAAAGAAAAGAAGGAGTGATATATGGGAATTACGGTTTACGAGTAACATTAGTACAAAAAACGTTACCAAGGATTCTGTAGGGTCTGGTATGGGAGGAGGTCCATGGGGGAGGGTGACATCATGAGTTACTGCGCTGGATGACACCAACCCTAGTGACACCACTGTACTGAGCACCCAAAGTTCCTGAGCTTGGTTGCTCTGTGGCCTGAAGCTGATATCCTTTGTGTGTGTCATGGTTTATAATAGAGTGGTTAAAAAGCAGCTCCCATTCTGGTTACTAAATTTTATTGACTTCTTCAGGGCCTGTGGTGGAACTGACATGTCCCACATTTAATTACTTCCTCCTTTTTAAAAGCAGATTGCGTTAACCAGAGGACACGAAGGTTGCTCCGGGGCCAGGGAACTTCAAGTGGCCTTGGCTCAGTTGCTGAGAAGGGACCGAGTGAGCACAGGGCTGAGGATGTAACAACCTGATGGCAGTTGTGAGTTGTGGTTTTACGGCTGCATTGGGGGCAATAACCAAACAGTGGGTCTTTTGGACTAATCTGAAGAATGCTTTGCATAAATCCCAGCTGCTAGCCATATGTCTGTCCCTTGTAGAGGGGAGAGTGTGTTTCCCTGAGCTCTAGTTTCCTTCCCAAGAAGTCAAGACTAACCAAACCTCTAAATGCCCCACCAGAGTCTTTGGGGTAGGAGGGTCGGCCACAAAAGCTTGAGACGATTTAATCGTAACCTAAGTTTATATTGTACTTCACCAGCTTTTCCCTTCCAATAATCATGTGTCATTTTGTCCTCACAAAACCCCAAAACACGTGCTGCGTAGGACTTCTCCATTTACACATGGGAAGACTGACACCCAGAGTGATTGTGACCAATAGTAATAGCAAATGTTTTGAAGTTTACTATGTGTCAGGTACTCCTCTAAGCCCTTCAGATATAGTAATTCATTTCATACTTGCATCTGCCCTATAAGGCAGGTACTATTATTGTTCCTACTTCACCAATGAGGGAAGTGAGCCCAGAGAGGTTATCTAACTTGTCCAAGGTCACACAGCTAGTAAATAGTGGCAGTAGTATTCAAACCCATGCAATCTGGCTTGAAAGTGTGTGTTTATAACCATTATACATGCTGCCAGCTGGCTTGGCAGTGACAGAGCTGGAATCCACATGCAGGTACTCACACTCCAATTTCAAGTTTTCCCCTATGTCCCACCATTCTTCTGAAATTCATTCCTTAAAGATCCCTTATTCCCGGAAGCAGCAGCAGCAGCAGTTTAGATTTGGACTCTTTTCATCTGGTATTGCTAAGTCTTTCACTTAAATTTATTTGATTAGTCCCTCCCTACCTACTTTCCATGAAGGCAGAGGCATACCCAGTCCAAAGGAGCTGTAATGCTTTAGGAAATTACTCCCAAACCAAGGTTTTGGAAAAGTACAGATATCTAGGTGTTGGGAGTTGCTAGGCCTTGGCAGCCTAATGCCTGGAACAGGTATTGTCTTGCCCAGTTTCCTGGGGAGGATGGGTGTGGTTCTCACAGTTCTGGATGATTTTTGTGAGCACGCGCACTGCAAAGTTTCACACAGAGAGTCTGCCTCTCCCTTTGGGAAAAGGTAATTCTAGCTATGACTTCCCTGACAATTATGAGCCTCTTACCTAAGGTGTCTCTACCAGCCTGTGGTAAGTGTGAACAAATCAGGTGGAAGGGAGGGAGCTGTTTTAATGTGATAGCATCTCTAGCTGCCCAGGCCAACTTTCTCCTGTCTTCAGTTCTGAATAGCAATTTTTCCTCCTTTGCAAATTAACTTTGTAACCAGGTATTGGGTAACACAAAACAAGTAATACAACATAGCAGTCTGCTGTGAAACCACAGAAGAAGGCTATTAGAAGAAGAAATGAACAAAATGGTTTGGGTTATAGTAATCATTAGTCAGATATACTTAATTATTTGGCTATTATCTATTTTTATTGGTTGGAATCCCCCAGACGCAGACTCTGAGGTAAGCATTTGAGTGCAAGTTGTTTATTTGAGAGGTGATTCCAGGAAGCATAACCAGGGAGTGAAGATGTGAAACAGGGAAGGGAAGGAAATTAAATCTGGGTGTCGAAACAGGTTACCACTGTGGGCAACTGAGGCTCAGTTCTACTGGGGACCTCGTAGAGATAGCATGGCACATGGCTCAAAGCCCCATCTGAGGGGCAAGGAAGTTGGAAGTTCATCTACCAACTCGACGTCATTGGTTTAGGTCTGCCCCTATGTGTGTTAATTCCCTGGCATTCTGGCCTCTCCCACCTATGGGGTGAACACTCTCCTGAAGCCAGAGCAAGGCCTCAGGCACAGCGTCTCATTTGCGTGCAATAAGAAGGCATCAGAGTACATGGGAACAGGATATGGGAAGGGCATTGACATCATCTGCTACTGTTTACTTAAGAGCCAAACCTCAGTTTATTGAAGGGGGAGGAGGTGAGGGAAGACAGTATGTAATAATTAGGATTCTTTCAGTTGCATGTGAAATCAACCTAGCTTAAGCAAAAAAAAGAAAAAGTAATTTATGGGAGTTTTATTACTGAAAAGGAGCCCTAGTAGTGCAATGGTTAAGCACTCAGCTGCTAACTGAAAGGTGGGCAGTTTGAACCCACCAGCAGCTCCATGGGAGAAAATACTGGTGATCTGCTTCCTTAAATATTACAGCCAACATAAATAAACCCATAACAAAAGAAGAGATTGAAAATGTAATTAAAAAACTCCCAACAAAAAAAAAAAGCCCTGGCCCAGATGGCTTCACTGGAGCATTCTACCAAACTTTCAGAGAAGAATTAACACCACTACTACTAAAGGTATTTCAGAGCATAGAAAAGGATGGAATACCCCCAAACTCATTCTACGAAGCCAGCGTAACCCTGGTAC
>NW_004443982.1:16313820-16315231 GCF_000243295.1 Trichechus manatus latirostris | reverse complement strand
TCTTATCAATTGATGCAGAAAAAGCATTTGACAAAGTCCAACACACATTCAGGATAAAAACTCTCAGCAAAATAGGAATAGAAGGGAAATTCTTCAACATATTTAAGGGCATTTATACAAAGTCAATGGCCAACATCATCTTAAATGAAGAGACTTTGAAAGCATTCCCCTTGAGAACAAGAATGAGACAAGGATGTCCTTTATCACCACTGTTACTCAACATTGTGCTGCAGGTCCTACCCAGAGCAATTAGGCTAGAGAAAGAAATGAAGGGCATCCAGATTGGTAGGGAAGAAGTCAAAGTATTTCTGTTTGCAGAAGATACGATCTTATACACAGAAAACCCCAAAGAATCCACAAGAAAACTACTAGAACTAACAGAGGATTTCAGCAAAGTTTCGAGATACAAGCTAAACATACAAAAATCAGTTGGATTCCTTTACACCAACAAAGAGAACTTCCAAGAGGAAATCACCAAATCAATACCATTTACAACAGCCCCCAAGAAGATAAAATATTTAAGAATAAATCTAACCAGAGATGTAAAAGACCTATACAAAGAAAACTACAAGACACTACTGCAAGAAGTCAAGAGACCTACATAAATGGAAACACATACCATGCTTATGCATAAGAAGACTCAACATTGTGAAAATGTCAATTCTACCCAACGAGATCTACAGATACAACGCAATCCCGATCCAAATTCCAGCAGCATTTTTTAATGAGATGGAGAAACAAATCACCAACTTCATATGGAAAGGGAAGAGGCCCCGAATAAGTAAAGCATTACTCAAGAAGAAGAACAAAGTGGGAGGCCTCACACTACCTGATTATAGAACCTAGTATACGGCCATGGTAGTCAAAACAGTCTGGTACTGGTACAACAATGGATATGTAGACCACTGGAACAGAATTGAGAATCCAGACATAAATTCATCCACCTATGAGCAGCTGATATTTGACAAAGACCTAAGGTCCGTTAATTGGGGAAAAGACAATCTCTTTAAAAAATGGTACAGGGATAACTGGATATCCAACTGCAAAAAAATGAAATAAGACCCATACCTCAGACCATGCACAAAAACTAACTCAAAATGGATCAAAGACCTAAATATAAAATGGAAAATGATAAAGATCATGGAAGAAAAAATACGGACAACACTAGGAGCCCTAATACATAGCATAAACAGAACATAAACTGTAAGTAACAATTCACAAACACCAGAAGAGAAACTAGATAAAATGGAGCTCCTAAAAATCAAACATTTATGCCCATCAAAAGACTTCACCAAAAGAGTCAAAAGACAACCAACCTACCCACAGGGGAAAAAATTTTGGCTGTGACAAATTCGATCAGTGTCTAATCTCTAAAATCTACAAGATACTGCAAAACCTCAACAACAAAAAG
>NW_004443982.1:16310737-16312258 GCF_000243295.1 Trichechus manatus latirostris | reverse complement strand
AAAAAAAAGATTGCAGCCAGGAAAACCTTGTGAGGCAGTTCTACTCTGTCATATATGTTTGTTATGAGTCGGAATCCACTCAAAGGTACACGACAACAACAACATATTACTGAAAAGTCCAAGGGTAAGTAGTCTCAGACAAAGTTAGTTCTAGGTACCCAAACAATGCCACAGAGCTCTGACTTTTGTCCACTTCTCAGTTATGTTCTTGTCTCTGTCGACTTTATTATCTGGCTGGCTGAGAGAGTGAAAAAGATGGAGCTCTAGACTTACCTGATCCTTATTTCTCCTGATCTAAGAGGAGAACATTTTTCGTGCTGTTAAAATCTTGGGGAAGGCTTTGATTGGCCTATTGTGGGGCATCTGCCCATCCCTGTATCAATTGCTGTGGCCAAGAGGATGGAGCATTCTGGCTAGATTTGGGTCCTGTGTTGAGTCAGGGAGGATTTTGTATCATTCCACCCAAACAACATGGACCAAGCAGAATTTTTGGAACCTGGAGGAGGGGTGGCTCTGGAGGTGTGCTGATAAGCCAGCTTTTAAACAAACAAACAAACAAATACCTTGATTTGTAGCATTTGCTGATCTCCGTGGTATAAATACTCCCACCATGACTAATTTCAAGCTACCAACATGACTGTCACAGAACATGACATTGAGAAAAACTGTGCACAATCTGCTCCTGGGAACTAACATGAGCTGGCTCTGTTAGCCTACTGAGTAACTCCCCATAAAGAGAGACCCTGGGCAGACATGTGGCCACTACAGCTGTAAAAGAGAAAGTGAAGATCTATTTTGTGGAGCCTTGGTAGCCCTGATGGCCCAGATTAAGAACTGCAATTTAGCTTGCTGTGTTTGGTGGGTACAATGTTTGGGAAGGACTGATATATTAAAACAAACAGTCTTCTTCCTCCACCACTCTCATCTTGCAAGCACCTCCAGGGAACACTTACCGGACAAGTTTGATGCCATTAAAATAATATTTGGCAACATTTATTCCACTACTGTGTAAGCTCCATCAGGGCATGGATCTTTGCCTGGTTTGTTCAGTTAGTGCTATCTCACTAGGGTCTAGAAGAGTGCTCAGGAAAACACGTCCCTCCCCACCACAAAAAAAAAAAAAATCCATTGCTGTTGAGTCAGATTCCAATTGAAAGAGTTAACAAGACCAAAAGCTGGTTCTTTGAAAGATCAACAAAATTGATAAACCATTTGCCAAACTGACAAAAGGAAAACAGGAGAGGAAGCAGATAACCTGTTAAAGAAATTAGGTGGGTGATATGACAACAGACCCAACTGAAATTAAAAGAATTCTAACCGAATACCTTGAAAAATTGTACTCTGACAAATTGAAAACCTAGAGGAAATAGAGAATTTCTAGAACTCACTACCTACCTAAACTAACACAAACAGAGGTAGAACAACTAAATAAACCCATAACAAAAGAAGAGATTGAAAAGGTAATGAAAAAACTCCCAACAAAAAAAAGCCCTGGCTCGGATGGCTTCACTGGAGAATTCT
>NW_004443982.1:16278900-16306132 GCF_000243295.1 Trichechus manatus latirostris | reverse complement strand
CAGGAGTGGAAAGGAGGAGTGTGCTGTCCCAGTATGGGGAGAGCAATTAGAGTCACATAACAATGTATATATCAATTTTTGTATGGGAAGAAAAAGAATACAGCCTTGGAAACCCTATGGGAAGTTCTACTCTGTCCTATAGGGTCGCTATGAGTTGGAATTGATTCGGTGGCAACGGGTTTGGTTTTAATCTTTAAGAAAGCAGATCACCAGGTGTTTACTCCCATCGAGCCACTGGATGGGTTTGAACTGCCAGTCTTTTGGATAGCAGCCAAGCACTTAACTGTTGTGCCACCAGAGCTCCTTAGTCAATTAGCTAAGATGATTTCATTCTTCACCTTGCAGCTTCACTTGTCTCTGTGGAGTTAGATACATTCATCAACACCACAAATGCACCCACCTCATGAGTAACCATCCCTTTGCTTGTGATGCTACCTCAGGACCTCCTGACTGTCACATCTGAACCCTGGGAGGGACCACAGTTCGTCGCTGTGGCATTCAGTTCACATGCTACACTGCTTCCTGGTGTGAGGAAAACGCGACTTTGGTCCTTTGTCCTGTAGATGCCACTTAGTTCTCCCAGCACCTTGATTTCTCTAACTTGGTGTTGGTTGTTGTTTTAGGTCAGGATAGGAGGCTCTCCCTTCCTGCCTTGGGGCTCAGCCCTTCCCAGGCAGGGGCAGACCTTGATAGCGCCTCCTCATTAAGTCACCAGAGCCTGCTGGGGCTTGTCTGATTAGAGCCTTCTTACACATTGGTGCAGAGATCTTTCTGCCTTTGCAGTTCTTTTGTTTCAAAATAAAAAGCATAGCTAGGAAGCTGCAAGGTTGGAAAGTTGTTAAACACACACACACTCACACCAAACCAGATTTGCTGATAACAGGAGAATGGGAAAGCCTGAAGCTGAGGGATCGTTTCAAGGTCACAGGCAAGGAGGGGCTTGCAGTGGTGGTGATGGAAAAGATGAATAGACAACAGTTGAATGCATTATTTAGTGTGTTCCACATCGCAAAGCCAAGAATGGTTCCCTAGCACCAGAAGATTTGATGTATCAGGCTGGCTGTCTCCTCAGAGGACACCTCCCCCTGCCGCCCCGTTTCCTCTTGAGTTCATGGAGACATGGTTGTCTAGGTGACAACTGTCAGGCAAGAAGCTGCAAGCTGAAGAATAAAATCGCCTTAGCTAATAGACCAGCGTCCTATTATGTACCTGAAGGTTTAACTGCTATATTATCCTGAAAGAATCATTTGGAGGGGAGGAAGGAGCTTGCTTTTCCCTGGGCTACATCAGTGAATTCAATTTCTATTGAAGAGAGACTAGCATTTTAAAAACCACTGTGTGGAGCTTCGAGTCCTTTTCTTCTTTCGGTGAGAAATGATTTAATAATGAACTTACAACTACAGGGCCTCCAGTCAGCCCCCTGGAGCCCTGGAAGAGGGAAGAGGCAATGTGAAGGGGCCAGGGGCTGGCAAGCTCTATCCTGTTCTGTCCCTGCTCAGGCCCAGGCTCTGTGACTTAGGTTACCCCAGAGCAACTTGGTTCAGAGGCGTGTGGAGTCTGAACAATAATTTTCCTTCCTCACAAGATTGCTGATGCCTCTAATTAACGGTTGTGAATTCCTTAGATGGGGTTGTTATCTGATGGAAAGGGGCTAATTGTACCGGTCACAATAGTTAACCTCTTCCAGAAGGAAGAGAGTGTGTGTGTGTGCGTGTGTATGTGTGCGCACGTGTGTGTGTGTGTTGGCGTGTGTCGGCCTTGTATCTTTCTGCAAATGAGGCAGAAAAGCTTGAGAATCATTGACATTCTTTGGCACAGACACATCAGTAAATGAAAGATTGTATTCACCAAGCCAAGAGTAGCCAACATTTACTGGACTCTTTCTATGTGCCCGCCATGGCACAAAGCACTTTACAACTTGATCACATTTAACTCTCAGCAATCCTGAGTCTTAAATGTGATTATTGTTATCCTTAGTCTACAGATGGGTAAACCAAGGCTTAATGAGTGTAGGAGACTTGTCCAAGGCCCCACCTGTGCCAGGAACAAGGGAGAGCCTTTTACACTCAGGAGATCCTACCAAAGGCTGAGAGCTGAGCAGGGGAACTTGAGCCTCCCTGATTAAAAGGTGAGTAAGCAGAAACCCTCATGCAATGATCTGGACAACTTTGCCGGGGCTGTCCCAACTGGCCTGCAGCTCCAGGCATCTAAGCAATCTCCTGCCTTACATTCTGCCCCAATTCCTGGCTCTGCCCTGTGTTTTCTTTGGCGCCTTTCTTGGACTCCAAACAATATCTCTGTTCTATATCCCTATGACTCAAACATCTGGCCTTTAAATTGTCTACATCCCCTCATCGGCAACCCTAGTAGGACTTATATATGTTGGTCACTTGCTATGTGCTGGGCAGATGAAGGGACAAAGATAAATGGCATCACAGTCTGGAGAGGGAATGAGACATGAAACTACGTAATCAACACAGCACAATCTATGTTTAGAGTCTTCCTATGTGCCAGGCCTTGTGCTAAGAAGTGGAAACAATTCTATGAGGTAGGTACCTTATTATTCCCACTTTTGTTGTTGCTGTTAGGTGCCATTGAGTCGATTTCCACTCATAGTGACCCCACTTTACAAATGAGAATATTTAGGCATATGGGGGTTAGATTACTTGCCCAAGGTTATACGGGTAGTAAATGGCAGAGAAAATATTTGAACTAAGGCACTTTCTCTTCAAAGCTGGTGCTGTTAGCCACTATGCTATATTACACATATAAAGACCAGTATGCTGTTGTTGTTGTTGGGTGTCATCGACTCGATTCTGACTCATAATGACCTAAGTACAACAGAACGGAACACTGCCCAGTCCTGTGCCACCCTCACAATCATTACTATGTCTGAGCCCACTGTTGCAGCCACTGTGTCAATCCATCTAGTCAAGTGTCTTCCTCTTTTTCACTGACCCTCTGTCTTACCAAGGATGATGTCCTCCTCCAGGGGCCAGTCCCTCCTGATAACATGTCGAAAATACGTAAGACAAAGTTTTGCCATCCTCACATCCAAGGAGCACTCTGGCTGTACTTCTTCCAAGACAAACTCATTCGTTCTTCCAGTAGACCATGGTATATTTAGTATTCTTTGCCAATGCCATAATTCAAAGGTATCAATTCTTCTTCAGTCTTCCTTATTCATTGTCCAGCTTTCCCATGCATATGAGATGATTGAAAATATTTTGGCTCGGGTTAGGAACACCTTAGTCCTCAAAGTGACATCTTCGCTTTTAACACTTGAAAGAGGTCTTTTGCAGCAGATTTGCCGAATGCAGTATGTCATTTGATTTCTTGACTGCTGCTTCCATGAGTGTTTATTGTGGATCCAAGTAAATGCAATCCTTTCTAACTTTAATATTTTGTCCATTTATCCTAATGTTGCTTATTGGTCCAGTTGTGAGGGCTTTTGTTTTCTTTATGTTGAGGTATAATCCATACTGAAGACTGTAGTTTTGATCTTCATCAGTAAGGGCTTCAAGCATCTTCACTTTGAGCAAGCAAGGTTGTGTCATCCGTATATCGCAGGTTGTGAATGAGTCTTCCTCCGATCCTGATGCCATGCTGTTCATATACTCCAGCTTCTCAGATTATTTGCTCAGCATACAGATTGAATAAGTATAGTGAAAGGCTACAACCCTCATACACACCTTTCCTGACTTTAAACCGCGCAATATCCCCTTGTTCTGTTTGAACGACTGCTTCTTGGTCTAGGTACAGGTTTTCCATGAGCACAGTTAAGTGTTCTGGAATTCCCATTCTTCACAATGTTATCCATAATTTTTTATGACTCATGCAGTTAAATGCCTTTGCATAGTCAATAAAACACAGGTAAACTTCTTTCTGGTATTGTCTGCTTTCAGCCAAGATCCATCTGACATCAGCAACGATAGCCCTCGTTCCATGTCCTCTTCTGAATCTGGCTTGAATTTCTAACAGTTTCCTGTTGATGTACTGCTGCAACCATTTTTGAATGAACTTCAGCAAAATTTTACTTGCTTGTGGTATTAATAATATTGTTGGATAATGTCATGGATTGAATTGTGTGCTCCTAAAAATGTGTACATTAATTTGGCTAGGCCATGATTCCCAGAATTGTGTGGTAGGCCTCCATTTTGTGATTGTAATTTTTTGTTAAAGAGGATTAGGGTGGGACTGTAACACCACCCTTACCCAGGTCACATCCCTGATCCAGTGTAAAGGGAGTTTCCTTGGGATGTGGCCTGTACCACCTTTTCTCTTTCAAGAGATAAAAGGAAAGAGAAACAAGCAGAGAGTTGGGGACCTCATACCATCAAGAAAGCAGTGCCAGGAGTAGAGCACGTCCTTTGGACCAGGGTCCCTGCACAGAGAAGCTCCTAGTCCAGGGGAACACTGAAGAGAAGAAGGCCGACAGAGAGAAAAAGCCCTCCTCTGGAGCTGACGCCCTGAATTTGGACTTTTAGCCTACTTAAACTGTGAGGAAATAAACTTCTCTTCTTTTATACCATCCACTTGTCGTATTTATGTTATAGCAGCACTAGATGACTAAAACAGATAATTTCTGCATTTTCTTGGATCACCCTTGATTTGAATGGGCACAAATATGATTATCTTCAAGTCGGTTGGCCAGGTAGCTATCTTCCAAATTTCTTGGCATAGGCAATTGAACACCTCCAGTGCTGCATCTGTTTGTTGAAACATCTCAATTGGTATTCTGTCAATTCCTGTAACCTTGTTTTTCACCAGTGTTTTCAATGCAGCTTGGACTTCTTCCTTCAATACCATAGGTTCTTGATTATATGCTACCTCATGAAATGGTTGAACTTGGAACAATTCTTTTTGGTACAGTGACTGTGTATTTCTTCCTTCTTTTGATGCTTCCTGCGTTGTTCAATATTTTGCCCATAGAACACTTCAGTATTGCAACTTGAGGCTTGAATTTTTTCTTCAGTTCTTTCAGCCTGAGAAATGCTGAGTATGTTCTTCCCTTTTGCTTTTCTAACTCCAGGTTTTTGTAAATTTCACCATAATACTTTACTTTGTCTTCTTGAGCTGCCCTTTGAAATCTTCTGTTCAGCTCTTTTACTTCATCATTTCTTCCGTTCACTTTAGCTACTCTACATTCAAGAACAAGTTTCAGAGTCTCTTTTGACATCCGTTTTGGTCTTTTATTTCTTTCCTGGTGGTCTACTTCTGAAAAAATTGGCCAGTGAAAACTTTATGAATAGCAACAGTGTGCCACCACACATCTGTCAATTTGTCATACTGTGGTGGCTTGTGTGTTGCTGTGATACTGGAAGCTATGCCACTGGTATTTCAAATACCAGCACGGTCACCCATGGTGCACAAAGACCTGTTTAGAAGTATTATACATATATACATTATAAAGGAATCACAGATGAAGTGACCTAAATTCCTTCCTAAGTAGAGTGGTTCACAGGAAGTAATAAAGAAAAGGTATATAAAAAAGAAGGAGAAACACCATGTGTCCAGAACATGGGCTCCTGTTTTGGCCTTATGGCCTGTATCTAAGGCTGCATAATGAATCACTCCAAAACTTAATGACTTAAAATAACGATAATTATTTATTTTCCTTCATGGTTTCTGTGGATCAGGAGTGGCTCAGTTGGGTGGTTTTTGGCTCAGGAATCTTTCTTGAGGTTGCTCTTCAGCTGAGGCTGAAGCCGTCTAATATGGCCCACCACAAGGCCAGTAAGTTGGTGTTGGCCTCAGTTTTTCTCCACATATCTTTCCACAGGGATGTTGAGTGTCCTCATGGCGTGGCAGCTGGCTTCCCATAGAGCAAGGGATCCAAGAGACCAAGGTAGAAGCTATAATGCCTTTTATGACTTATGTGAAAGTCACACACCACTTCTGTTGTATTCTGTTGGCCATATACACCAATTCTGACTCACTGTGGGAGGGAGACTACAAAAGGACATAAATACCAGAAGAGATCATTGGGGACTATCTTGTAGTTCACCAACCTGACCTTAAAGTTCCTGTATGTTGAATGCAAAAAACTATACAGCAGGTTTGCTGTTCCAAGCTATAAACCTTTAGGATCAAGATGCCCAGTATTTTATTACGAGATGATGTTTGCTATCTTAGAAGCCCTATGGTCTTGGACAAAATGATGGTTTTGATGAGGAAAGAGAAGGTGAAAGCAAAGCTGATAAGGAAGCCAGGGAGAGGAGCTGGCAGTAGGGGACTACTGTAGATCTCTTGGTAACTAAGCCAAGGTGCTAAGTACCCTGTAGATCTACCATCATTTAGATCATTGGCCAGGCCCATGTTCTGGTCCATGAACCTATGAAAATAGAACCTATTCAACCAGATTCCCCTGTTTCCAGGCTGAATGTCTACTTGTTGACCTCATGCAGAAGGAAGCCACCAGCAACATTTTCTGTGGACTAACTTGGATGCTGCTTTCTTCCTTTTACTTCAGTCCTTTGCATATACCTGTGTATATGCGTGTCTATACGGCAGTATCAAAGCCACTGATGAATAAATAGCTACTCAGCAATAAGTTAAAATATTTTATTGGAAATAAACATGGATATAACAGATTCAATATTTTATGGCATCCTATTATGTGCTGGACCAGATACTATGCTAGATACTGGGGGAAAGTGGCAACCATAAAAGGCATGGTCCTTGCTCTTATGGTGCTTGTGAGACATAGATGTTAATCAAATAACACTACAGATAAATATGTAATTACAAAACTGAGATAAGTCCATGAAGGAAAGGACATGGCATCAGGAGATTAAAAACAGGTAACACTGAAGAAGTGGTGCTTGAACTGAGATCTGAAAGATGAATAGGAAAAAAATGGGAGGATGGGCATTCTGGATAGATGGAACAGCATGTGTACAATGTGTTTGTGAAACTGAAAGTACCCTAGGGTGGGTAAAGCAGAGGGATTGAAGGGATGTATGGTGTATGGTGATGGTGGAGAGGTTGTTAGGAGCCAGATCATGCAGGACCTTACAGTCATGTTAAGGATTTAGGTCCTTATTCAAAGCAATGGGCAGCCATTGAAAGGTTTTAAGCAATACAGTGACATGACCAGCTTTGTGCTTTGAGAATATCACTGTCTGCCGTACGGAGACTGGATTAGAGAAAGCAAGGCTGGAGGCAAGAAGACCAGTAGGGAGGCTTTGTTCAGAAGAGAGATGTTGGTGGTTTGGACCAGGATGTTGGTCATGGAGGTAGTGAGGAAAGGGTGGAATTGAAATATATTTAAGATGTAGAACCGACAAGTCAAGTAGTTGTGATCTGGAAGGTAAACATGAGCATCAAATCTCAAGGGCCAGGTGAGGGTATAAGGGGACAACGGGAAGTCAGAATGGAAGTTCTGAGAGGTAAGAGGAAGAGGGTAACGTGTGAAAGACAGTTTAGGCAAAGAAAGTTAGGACTTTGCCTGCAAAAATAGGGCAGAGTAGTGCCTGGAGTGTTTGAGCGGTGAACTTTGTTGCTAAGAGGTGTTGGCTATTCCTATGTAGGGTTCTGGTGTGTAAGTGCCTGTGGAGCTTCAAGCAATAAATCCATAATGATCAATATCACTATTCTATCAAAATTCAGCCATGTAATGTCATCAAGTGCTCCTTGAAAGCCTTCATTGAGTAGGGTAGTTCTTCTAGTTGTTTTTTATTGTATAGTTTGTAAAACAGGGCGGGTTGTGTCAACAATGAGTTTTCAGGTGGGGGCTTTAAGAGTGTCCAGTTCTCAAGAGTGACTTTAGACTGAACATCTGAAATTATACCTGGATTTCATTAAAAAATATAGGTAGACGTATAAATAGGAAGAGCCAAGACCAATGGAACAGATTAAAAAGTCTAGAGATGGAGCCAAATGCATACAGGAATTTAGTGAATTATAAAAGTGGCATCTCAAATGAGTGCAGGAAAAGATGGACTGATTAATAGAAGGCGTTGGGACAACTGGTTACCCATTGAAACACCCATTGCCACTGAGTCAATTCCAACTCATAGTGACCCTATAGGACAGAGTAGAACTGCCCCATAGGGTTTCCAAAGAGCAGCTGATGGATTCGAACTGCCAACTTTTTGGTTAGCAGCCGAGCTCTTAACCACTGCACCACTAGGGCTCCATTAGCCATCTGGAAAAAATAAAAATGAATCCAGTCCTCATATCATATACCAGGAAAAATTCCAAATATGATCAAAGATTCAAATGCCAAAAGTTGAAATCATAAAAATTATTAGAGGAAAACATGGGGAAATTCTTGTATAACCTTGGAGTAAACAAGGCCTTTCTAACTATTGCTCAAAATATGAAGCCATTAAAAAAAAAGTTTGATGAATTTGACTACATAAAAATCAGTCTAAACTCTCTGCATGGCAAAAAGTACAATAAACAAAGTAAAAGAAAAATGATAAACTAAGGAAAAAGTTGGCACCCATATCACAAAGTACAAATCTCCTTGGAAAAATCAATAAGAAGAACAACAACCTACTAGAAAAATGAACAAAGGCTATAAACAGAGAGTTCACAGAAAATGAAATACAAATGGCTCTAAAGGTTATGAAAAGATGCTTAACTGCACTCATAATATGATAAATACAAAATAAAACTATACTAAGGTATCATTTATTTTAACCAATCAGATTTTATATGTATATATCAACTAGCAACTGTCGGCAAAGCTACGGGGAACGGGCACACTCATACCTTAATTGTGGGAGGATAAATTGGTATGACCCCCTATGGCAGATGATTTGGCAATATACATTAAAATTACAAATGCTTATTCTATTTTGCACATCCTCTTTTTACCCAGCTATTCAATTTTTGGATTTTATCCTACAGAAATACTTGCCTTCTTTTGAAATTGATGGTCATGCAAGGTTATTTACTGCAGCATTATTTGTGATAGCAGAAGATTGGACACAACCCAAATGTCCAATAATAGAGGACTGGTTAAGTAAATTATATCATATCCATGCAATAGAATATTATGCTGTACAAACGAATGAGGAAGATCTCTATGTACTGGTATGTTAAGATCTCCGAGATATAGGTTAAAGTGAAAAAAGCAAGGAGTAGAACATTATATTCTTTTTGCTATCTTTAGGGTATAGAACTGACATCTATACTCATATTTGCTTGTATACACACAAAAAATGAGGAAACACACACAGAGATTATCATATTTCATTGATTCTAAGACATGAATTTTCTTTATATTTTAGCATCTGTGAAGTAGGAATGTGTCTTCCATTATACAGCATTTTAGAATTATAATTATCCATATTATTTTCTTTCTTAGTGGTATATAAAATAACGGTGCATCTTAAATTTACAGTGTCTTAGACCGGATATAATACAGTAGTAACAGTGGTTACCTATGGTGAGGGGAGACTGGGATTCGATTCCCAGCCATACACCTCATGTGCAGCCACCACCAGCCTGTTGGTGGAGGCTTGCATGTTGCTGTGATGCTGAACAGTTTTCAGTGGCACTTCCAGACTAAGATAGACTAGGAAGAAAGGCCTGGTGATCTACTTCCAAAAATCAGCCAATGAAAACCCTATAGATCACAATGATTTGATCTCATTGTACATGGGGTCACCATGAGTTGGGGACCAACTTGATGGCAACTAACAACAACAACAACAGTCTCATCTACGACCCTCTTTCCCAACTCCTCAGTGTGGAAGTTAGCAAGGAATCCCTGAACAACGATAACTGGAAGCAAGGAGGGGCTAGGCACAGTCACCACCATATAAAATAACAACAATAATAACTAAATTGTCATTTACTAAGTACTTTCACACTCTTTATGTCACACCCTCTTCCCAACAGTACTGTGAGGTAGGTATTAGCCTTATTATTCTTGCATAACAGATGAAGAACCTGAAGTTACGAGCTGAGCTGGAATTTTAACCCAGGTTTCTCTGACTCCAAAATCTCTGCTACTTTCACCATACTCTCCTGCCCCCTCTCCTCTCTGATCTGAACTGGTCTCAGCAACATGTTTCAGAAGCTGCAGAAAGCAGGGGTCTGGGCTGTTCTGGGGACCAGAGGTAGAAACAGGGGACAAGGAGGAAGCGTGGAAACTTTTTCTACCTAACACAGGCTATTCGCTCATGTGTGCTAGGATGTATGGTGAACATCTGGAACTGAAGCTACTTGGTCGTTGCTGAAATTCAGCCTAACAGCAATGTACTCGGGTTGGTTAGCATTGCAATGATCGGGTTCTCTAAAGTTTTGCCTTCAGGGAGAATGGCCTTGGCAAATGGTACCAAAAGTCACAGTATGTCTTTTGACACACAAAATAAAATGTCAAGGCTATGGTTCTAGTTGACCTTAAACATCTTCAGGCAGATTGTGTCCTAATCTAACCATAGATGTCACCCTTAATGATGAAGTCATGCAAAATTATATAAACAAAAAGAGTACCTACAAAAGGATTCAACTCAGTTCCATAAATCAGATGTCCCTGTTGAAGAACCAGATAAAGAGTTGCAGCAGGTGGTGGGTAGGGCTAGGCCAGGGATCAGCAAACTACAGCCCTTGGTCCAAATCTGCCCCACTGCCTGTTTTTGTAAATAAAGTTGTATAGGAACACGGCCACACTTATTTGTTGATGTATTGTCTATGGCTGCTTTCCCTCTACAATGGCAGAGTTGAGTGGCTGTGACAGAGACCCTGTCACCCACAAAGCCAAAAGTATTTACTATCTAGCCCTTAACAGAAAAAGTTTGCTGACACCTGCTCTAGAAAATGAAGGTGTAGGTAAGCACAGATCTTTGAGGGCTGCCAAAGGCCTGGGCCATATCACTAGCTGATGAAACACAAGAAGGATCAATAAGAATCTCTGGAAAACCTTGCCCAGAGAAATATTTTAAGGGGCCTGACTCCATTTGGAACAATGCAATGATCCCATGGATTCAAATATCAGGAAACCCTAAACCATATGTATACCATATATATATTATACTCAGGGTCTGGAGAGCCTCAGAGACCTGGCTGATTACTCTGGTGGCTGCCCTCTCTACCAACTTCTCTGAGGTCTGAATAAAGCTGGGATGGAATAAGCCTTGTTAGAAGGCTATCATGAGTGATGTCTCTGAGACATTAGAGTCTTCTCTTGGACAGTCAAGTGACTTGCCAGGCAGTTTGCAGAGGATAGCAGAGAATGCAGTGACAGAAATGAGTCAGGTCCTCACAGACTTAGAGGAGCCACTTGAACCAGTCATCCAGACTGGTAAACCTTGAGGGAACCTCAGAGACCATCTAGGCTAAAAAGAATAGAATAGTCTGTTCAGGGGCTCACCATGAGTTAAGTGGTGAAGTCTTCTGGATCCCATTCATGGTATCTCTCACTAATCCACACTCTGTGACCAAACATCAGTCCATAGCACATTTTCTCAGATACCCAGAGAGCTGAAGAAGTGTTTACAGGTTTAGCATGACCTGTCCCTTATGATCTGGACCTGCTAGGCAGAGAGGGCTGTTTGACAGAAACCACAAACCTGTGGTTATCCCTGAAGATCAGTTTCTTACAGGGGTTAAGGGGGTGGGGAAGGTTGTGAGAAAGCCTTTGAAGACATATGAGAGAAGAGGGAAAGAGCTATATGCGATGGTTGATACAGAGCTCATTTATAAAGGACTGGAACAGCAAAGCTGGTTAGAGCTGTGTAAGAGTATTCCGAATTCAGGCGCCTGGCTGGAACAGGATAGCTAACTCTGGTTTGAATCAAACTCCATATTGCTAACCAGACTCCATTTTGAATCAAACTTTTGCTCAACAAAAGCCTCTGCCCCGCATTCCTGAGAATGTAGCCCTAGATTTCCCTAAACTTTAACCACTTTGAACAAATAAGGGTGGAGGTGAGAATATAGTTGTTCTGGGAAAGTTTTGCTGATTATAAGAGAGATTATGATGTTGGTGGTCTCTTGTTGCCCCTCCCTGGTTTGCTGATGTTGAAAGAGATTATGGTGTTTGTGGTATCTTGCTGCTGCTCCCCATTTTACTATTAGTCATGCAGTATCAAGAGTTTACACTCCTCATTTTACCATATAAAAGCCTCACCTCTCCCTTGGAAGGAGAGAGCACCTGGTAGAGTCCTCTCTGCCCTGTGTTTCCCCAGTTCGTGAATTGTATTACCCTCAATAAATCTCTTTACTTTTACTTTAACAGAGTGAGCATTCTTACTCTTAGAGCCAAAGGGGAAGGAGCTAGGACAGGTAGCCAAGACAAGGGGGAAGAAAGGAAATATATCCAAAGAACATCACAAGGGTCCACACCCTTGGATAGGAAATCTTCCAGATCAGAATCAGAACCCAAAGTCAAGGTTCCTGAGTGGAAATAAAGACCACCCAGGGAAAGGAAGAAGTTCCATTCCAAATGCTGGGATGGTTCAGACAGGCTGAGGTCATGGCAACAATGTGAGGCATGTTGGATTAGAGATTCCATGCACTGATAACATACCAACTGTTCTATAATAATGATTATAGTATGGGCTCACAGGGGTTCCAGAATGCCAGTGTTGTTATGTAGGTGATTCTGTAAAATCTTAAGAAATGTGTATAACCTTGGTCTACATGATGACTACTACTGTTACAAATATAGGAAGGCATTACCAATTATAAACAGTACTCAGTCCCCAGTCAAGGGGTTTCGTAGTAGCTACAGAGGTGCTTAGGAGTAGAGATGGTTGCTACCTTCTGTTCAGGAAGAACCCAACACCCACAAACAAATACAAGGCCAGGTCAGTAGAAGATCTCAGCAGCATGGTGAAGTAAAAGCTAAAAAAATAGACAAAGAACTTGGGAAATAGGGTTTGGAGGTGTACCACTGAACGCAGACCTCTCACCCCAGCTCTCCTTGCCTCAGGTCAGTTTCATCATCTGGCCACCCCTTTGGAACGTGGGCTTCGAGTAAAAGAGAAAGAACATGTGTGTTTGGAAATGAAATCAGAATAAGCTATTATGCTGAAAATATCAGTCTACTTTGTCTTTGGCATTTGTCCCAAGCAAATTGAACAAATTTTATTGCATAACTGTGGGCACTGTATTCTGTAATAGCCACTAGGCGAAGGAAGATGAATGGACACACTCACTTCCCTCTGGGGCGTTATTGCTTAATGGAGGAAACAAATACATAAACAGATAATTTTGATTTAATTTACTAAGGACCAGCATGTTAAGGGAGCACAGAGAGTCACATAGCTCAGCCTAGGATGTTATGGAAGTTTCTGGAAGGAGAGGACACCTGGTTCCCCAATGGAGTCAGGAAAGGGATAGTCAGTAAAGCAGGAGGAGAACCAGGGAACATAGAAATCAAGGGAATGGAAAGATTAAAAAAAGTAGTGAAGAATTAACAGCATCAAATATAGCAGATAGGGATGAAAAAGCTTCTGTTGGATTTGGAAAAGTGGAGGTTATTGGTGACCTTAAAGATAACATGTTCAAGTGGACTGGGAGTGTGAGGCAAGGGCCAGTGTTGAGGACTGAATGGAATTGAGGAAGTGGAGACAGCCAGCACAGAGGACCCTCTGAAGGGTTATGACTAGGAAGAAAAGGAGAACAACGCACAGTTGCTGGAGGAGGAGGCAGGGTTAAAGAGAGGTGTGTGCTTGTGTTGTGTTTTTGTTGAGTTTGGTTCAGGTTGTTTTGGATTGGAGAGATTTTTTTATCATGTCTGTAGGCTAAGGAGCCCTGGTGGCACAACGGTTAAGCACGAGGCTGCTAACCGAAAGGTTGGCAGTTTGAACTCACCAGCAGCTCTGAGGGAGAAAGAGCTGGCGATCTGCTCCCGTAAAGATTACAGCCTAGAAAACCATATGGGACAGTTCTACTCTGTCACGTGAGATCCCTATGAGTCGAAAATTGGCTTGTTGGCACCTAACAACAAGAACAGGCTGAGGAGAAAGTGAAAGAAGATGCGATGATAGATAGAGGAAAGAAGGGGGATGGGGCTGAGAGGAAGAGCCTAGCCTTCAACAAGAAGGCTAACCCCATCCTCTGAGATTGGGGGTGGGACTTCTGAAAGTGGGTACTGTGGAGTTAAGTCAGTAGATAGGAAAGCATGGTGGTGGGGGCAGCCTGCATGACTTCAGTTTTCTCAATTTGTAGGGGCATCATCATCCTCAGAGAATCTGGGCTGTGGAGACTGGGCAGGAGGCCTGAGGAAAGCAGCACGGCCTGAAGTGTTCCTGAGAGGAAGGGGTGAGGTACTGAGATAATGAAGGTCAGAGCTTGCTGGGGTCCAAGCCACCCGTGGTGTGGACGTAGAACCATTTTGCCTGTTTCTCTCTCCGTCAAGGTCTCCTTTATGACAAAGAGTTCTGCTTTTTTTGATTATGTACTTGATTTTACAGATATGGGTACTGTATCTCCTTGTGGAAGGAGAACACTTCTAAGGCCTTGGAATAACTGGGAGGCCAGCCAGTAGGTGGAAGGTGGAGCTGGAGGAATACCCTGACATCTGCAGCAAGGGTCAGCACCTAAAGGCTCAGACTGAACCCTCCTTCCATTCCTCAGAGTGGCTCTGCCCTTCCTTTAAAAGGGGCTCTTTCCAGGCCAGGCCGTGAGCCCAGGACAGGTGTTCAGCACAGAGTAGAGGCCTCTAAGGCAGCCATTGTTCCTCACTGTGTCTCAATCATACCCCCTCCTTCCTGGCTTACAGCCCACCTGAACCACCACCCACCCCCCAACTTCTCTGTCCAAGCCTACCTTCCCCATGACCTCAGGCTCTTGACTCCCCCTACCCAGGTCTAAAGAACTTCATTCCTATTCAATGCAATTACAATCCCTTCTTTGTTTTTATCAATCTCTTGGCATTTTTATCACTTGGCATTTTTATCAGTCAGTTTGTCTTACTGTCTTGGCTTGCTTGTTGCCGCGATGCTGGAAGCTATGCCACGGGTATTTCAAATACCAGCAGGGTCACCCATGGTGGACAGGTTTCTGTGGAGCTTCCAGACTAAGACAGACTAGGAAGAAGGACCTGGTGATCTACTCCTTAAAAAAAAAATAAAGACCAGTGAAAACCTTATGAATAGCAGCAGAACATTGTCTAATATAGTGCTGGAAGATGAGCCATTCAGGACAGAAGGCACTCAAAATACAATTTGGGAAGAGCTGCCTCCACAAATTAGAGTCAACTTAATGATGTAGATGGAGTCAAGTTTTCATGACCTTTATTTGCTGATGTGCCATCACTCAAAATGAGAAGAAACAGCTGCAAACATCATTAATAATCAGAAAGTGGATTGTAAGAATTATGAATCTAGGAAAATTAGCAGTCGTCAAAAATGAAACGCATAAATATCAATATCCTATGCACTACTGAGCTGAAATGGACTGGTACTGGCCATTTTGAATTGGACAATCATATGATCTACTATGCTGGGAATGACAAAATAAAGAGGAATAGCATTGCATTCATTGTCAAAAAGAACATTTCAAGATCTAGCCTGAAGTACAATGCTGGCATTGATAGGATAATATCTATACACCTACAAGGAAGATCAGTTAATACGACTATTATTCAAATTTACACACCAACCACTAAAGCCAAAGATGAAGAAATTGAAGATTTTTACCAACTTCTGCAGTCTGAAATTGATCAAACATGCAGTCAAGATGCATTGCTAATTACTGGCAATAGGAATGTGAAAGTTGGAAACAAAGAAGAAGGACTGGTAGTTGAAATCTATGGGCTTGGTGATAGAAACGACACCAGAGACCCCATGTTAGAATTTTGCAAGACCAACAACTTACTCATTGGAAATACCTTTTTTCAACAACATAAACAGCGACTATACACATGGACCTTGCTAGATGGAATACACAGGAATCAAATCAACTACATCTGTGGAAAGAGACTATGAAGAAGCTCAATATCATCAGTTAGAACAAGGCTAGGGGCCAACTATGGAACAAACCATCAATTGCTCATGTGCAAGTTCAAGTTGAAGCTAAAAAAAATTAAAACAAGTCCAGGAGAGCCAAAGTACTACCTTGAGTATATCCTATCTGCATTTACAGGCCATCTCAAGAATAATTTTGACACACTGAACACTAATGACAGAAGACAAGATGAGTTGTGGGATAACATCAAGGGCATCATACATGAAGAAAGCAAAAGGTCATTAAAAAGACAGGAAAGGAAGAAAAGACCAAAATTGATGTCAAAAGAGACTCTGAAACTTGCTCTTGAATGTAGAGTAGCTAAAGGAAATGGAAGAAATGATGAAGTAAAAGAACTGAACACAACATTTCAAATGGCATCACGAGAAGACAAAGTAAAGTATTATAATGAAATGGACAGAGACCTGGAGATAGAAAAACGAAAGGGAGGAACACGCTAGGCATTTCCCAAGCTGAAAGAACTAAAGAAAAAATTCAACCCCTGAGTTGCAATACTGAAGGATTCTATGGGTAAAATATTGAATGACTCAGGAAACATCAAATGAAGAAGGAAGGAATACACAGAGTCACTGTACCAAAAAGATTTGGTCCAAGTTCAACTATTTCAAGAGTTAGTATATGATCAAGAACCTATGGTATTGAAGGAAGAAGTCCAAGCTGCACTGAAGGCATTGACGAAAAACAAGGTTCCAAGAACTGACAGAATACAAACTGAGATGTTTCAACAAACAGATGCAACCTGGACGTGCTCACTCCGGTATGCCAAGAAACTTGGAAGACAGCTACCTGGCCAACCTACTGGAAGAGATCCGTATTTGTGCCCATTCCAAAGAAAGGTGATCCAAGAGAATGTAGAAATTATCCAACAATATTATTAATATCACATGCAAATAAAATTTGCTGAAGATCTTTCAAAAATGATTGCAGCAGTACATCAACAGGGAACTGCCAGAAATTCAAGCCAGATTCAGAAGAGGATGTGGAACCAGGGATATCATTGCTGATGTCAGATGTATCTTGGCTGAAAGCAGAGAATACCAGAAAGATTTTTACCTGCGTTTTATTGACTCTGCAAAGGCATTTAACTGTGTGGGTTGTAACAAATTATAAATAACATTTCAAGGAATGGAAATTCCAGAACACTTAATTGTGCTCATGCAGAACCTGTATGTAGACCAAGAGGCAGTCGTTCGAACAGAACAGAACAACACTGCATGGTTTAAAATCAGGAAAGATGTGAGTCAGAGTTGTATCCTTTCATTACACTTACTCAATCTGTATGCTGAGCAAATAAGCTGAGAATCTGGACTATATGAAGAAGAATGTGGCATCAGGATTGGAGGAAGACTCACTAACAACCTGTGATATGCAGATAAAGCAGCCTTGCTTGCTGAAAGTGAAGAGGACTTGAAGCACTTACTGATGAAGATCAAAGACTACAGCCTTTGGTATGGATTACACCTCAACATAAAGATGACAAAAATCCTCACAACTGGACCAATAGGCAACATCATGATAAATGGAGAAAATACTGACGTTGTCAAAGATTTCATTTTATTTGGATCTACAATCAATGTCCATGGAAGCAGCAGTCAAGAAATCGAATGATGTATTGCTTTGGGCAAATCTGCTGCAAGACCTCTTTAAAGTGTTGAAAAGCAAAGATGTCACTTTGAGGACTAAGGTGCATGTGACCCAAGCCAAGTTATTTTCAATTGTCTCATACGCGTGAGAGAGCTGGACAGTGAATAAGGAAGACCAAAGTAGAATTGATGCCTTTGAATTATGGTGTTGGTGAAGAATATTGAATATACCATGGACTGCCAGAGGAATGAACAAAAATTTGTCTTGGTAGAAGTATGGCCAGAATGATCCTTAGAAGCAAGGATGGAGAGACGTTGTCTCAGATACATTGGACATGTTATCAGGAGGGATCAGTTCCTGGGGAAGGACATCATGCTTGGTGAAGTAGAGGGTCAGGGAGAAATAGGAAGACCCTCACCAAAATGGATTGACACAGTCGCTGCAACAATGGGCTCAAACATAGCAATGATTGTGAGGATGGTGCAGGACTGGGCAGTGTTTGGTTCTGTTGTACATACGGTTTCTATGCGTAGGAACAGACTACGTGGCACTGAACAACAACAAATACTTTGTTATGGTTAGTTTTTCGTATTAGTATATCTTAGCCACTCCCTGTCCCAACAAAACAGTGACCTTCTTGAGGGCAGGGGTGGAATCTTGCACATTTGGCCTTGGCATACCACAGCACCAACCCCAGAGTTGCTACTGAGTAAATACTGATGGTTTTATTTGTTTGGCTGGCTAGAGTGATGGATAAAGGAGGCATGGGGTGAGCTCTGCCTTGGGACAGGCTGGCTGTTTTTTGACCTGTGGAATACCAGAGTTTTGAGAGCAGCCTCCCATATCTGGGTGGGGCCAAGGGGAAAGTTGCCAATAAACATGGCTTTCTTAGTGAAAAGTGCGTGGGGATGGTGATTACAGCTGCCTGCTGGTGTTTTCTGATTGTCTTGGACACACTGCAGGACGACATTTGGAGAAGAAGGGTGTGGAGTGGAAACCTGCACCCACTGTGGCTCCCAGTTCTTCTGCCACCCCCTAGCCACCCCATCCTTCCCATTCTGCCCTTCTTTCAAGACTTATTCATTCCTGTGGGCAAGGCCTGTCAGTCTCAGAAGTGGTTCCATAAAGCAGAGGGCATGGTCACCCAATGCCCCTTCTGCTCACAGCTGATTTGTCCTGCTGCAAAGGCGAAATGGGCTTTCTTTTTTCTTCCTGATTTATGGAGCAGGGGAAAAAAATGATAAGAACCACAGAGATAACTATTATTCCTTCTTGGGCTTTGTTGGAGAGTTTTCAAGATTTGTGCTTTGTGAACTTGGGCCTCACCTGCTGAATTAATTGCCCCGGGTGATGGGGCAGAACCATGGGAGAGAGTTGAAAGGCTGACGTCCGTTTACATGTTAGTCTAAAGAAAGTCTTTCCTGGGATTTTCAGAGCTGGAATATTACTGATGAGGAATAATGGTGTTGAGCATCCTTATTAGGTAAGATGTTTGGATTTGGTCTTAAAATTGGAACAAATCAAAAGGCCATTTCATTGCTTCTTGGAGTTAGATGGGAATTAAAATCATAGATTTTCTAATTTACTCAAGGCCCAAATAGCCTTTATTTTAAGTCTTGATGTTTTTGCATTTATCTTGGTTTCTTGGGTTGTTTCTCACACTAAAAAAGGACGATGTAACACTTGGGCAAACTGTTTCAAGGCATTTAATCACCAAACTTGAACTTTTCTTTGTTCTTTTTAGCTCCATTCCAGGCCACATACCAGGTATCCTTTACACTATACCTGGAACAGGTCACTTATGCCACCCCTTCTAAAATACCACCAAACACCATTGTTGAGCAAAGGGTCACGTATTTAAAATAATAATGAGGAAACACCTAAAGGTTAGGAATGGTGATGTGCTTACCTTAACCACCCTGATTGCTCCATTCTCTAACGTTGAATTGGTGGATTATCGAGCATTGGTTGACTCCTGCAATGCTTGGTCCCAAGGAACAAACTTGCTTCTCTGTCCTCTCATACCATCAGGTTGTGACCTGCAAGTTCTCTTTACTTTAGGCTAAACCCAACATCCTGATTCAGCATGGAATCACTCGGGCAGCAATTATTGGTCTTTCGGAAACTACAAGAACCTATTTTACAGATGGGGCAGTCTTAATTTCAAATATTCTGTTCTATTTTCCCCAGAAATATGCTCATACTTGTCAAGTCATGTGTGCCATATTTGGATTGCAATATACGGCCATTGATAACATAAGATAGCAACAAAGCAACATTTTGTCAACTCTAGTGTGTAGCCCAAAAAATCTGTTGCTGTTGAATCAGTTCCGACTCATAGTGACCCTATAGGACAGAGTAGAACTGCCCCATAGGGTTTCCAAGGAGTGGCTGGTGGATTCGAACTGCCAACCTTTTGGTTAGCAGCCAAATGCTTAACCACTGCACCACCAGGGCCCCTGGTATACAGCAGTGCTTCTCAAATTCTAATGTACCTGTGAATCCCCCGAGAATCTGATTAAATGGCAGATTCAGATTCAGTAGTTCTGAGGACGAGCCCAAGATTCTGCCTTTGTAACAAGTGTGCAGGTGACACCATGCATACAGCCAGTCTCCCTTAAGATAAGTACATGTTTAAAACCAAAAGACTCTAAATATGTATTTTAAATTTGGTAGAACAAAACTGTCTGAAGACATTTGGCTTCTGATCTAGTCTCACAGCCCCTTCTCCTAACTCTCAGTTCACCTGCGACTGACCCTAGATGACTTGAGTTATTTGCTTTTTAATTCCAGGAGACAGGAACCTTTGGGGTCTGCCAATTATCAGTGCTTGATGAATGCTGTTTGTTCTTATTGAAACTGATTATAAGTGTCCTTTGAATGTTAGGTTCTAAATCAGCTTTGTAAACATGTGGTACCTAGCTAATTTTTGTCCTGCCTCACTTCCATTCTATTGGGCCCCCCCCCACAAGGCCTTTCATCAGGCCACACTATTTACTTGGCTTCAGAAATAGCTAGTATCTGTATATGCTAGAATAGTTTTCTGTAATTCACCTGCTTCCCAAATTCAAAAAGTCTTTCCCAAATTAATCCAAGGTAGAATCATAACAATTCAAGACCAAAGGGACTTCAGAGGCCAGAGTTGGCACAGAACCCTTGTAGATCATTCTTGAGCTTCCTTTGGACTTCTTATGATGACTGGAAACACCCCTTCCTCCTAAAGCAACTCTTTCCATGGTTGTGCAGGTCTGATTGAGAGTTCCTCAGTATTTTCACCATTGCCTCTCTCTAATTTCTGCTGTGATTTACCTTCCAGAGCTTGCCCCTCTTCTATGATATGGCTCTTCAACCAATTGAAAGCTACTCTTGTAACTCCCTGTTTTTTGTTTTTTTCCCGCAGGCAAAAATGTCCCATTTCTTCAACTATTTTTTGTGCACCAAGGTTCCCAGACCTTTCACCATCTCAGTGATCAGGCTCTCACATGCTCCAGTTTGGCTTTGTCCTCCGTTCCCTACTCCACTTCCATATGGCCCAACCTGATCTGGTTCTGAACATTTAGATTGGCAGCCATGTTTTGTTGTTGACTCATATTGAGTTAAGAAACCCCCTAGGGGTTTTTGTTAAAGGGAGCTACATTCCCCTCAACCTGTACAACTATTTGAATCCAGTACAGATGTTTATCTTCATTAGATTTATCTTGTTTCTTTCAACTATTCCTTCCATTTAGTTGAGATCTTAAGTCATGATTCTATTATCTGGTATATTAGGGCTTCCTCCCAGCTTTGGCCTCCACAAATTTGCTAGGCACAGCCCTTATATCTTCATCATTGGGGATAAAACTTGAAATGGACAAGACTGATCGCAGAGCCCTGTGGTCTTTCACTCAATCCATTTGTCCATTCATTTATTCATTTACTTGCTTATCCTTTCAAGAAAACTTGGCTAAGGGCTACTGTGTTCCAAGCACTGTGCTAGATGCTTGTTGTCATTGCTGTTGTTAGTGCTGTTAAGGCGACCCCATGGGTGCAGAGTAGAACTGCTCCACAGGGTTTTCAGGGCTGTGACTTTTTGGAAGCAGATTGCCAGGCCTGTCTTCCAAGGTGCCTCTGGGTGGGTTCAAACCACCAATCTTTTGGCTAGTAGTTGAACACTTAACCATTTGTGCTACCCAGGGACTTCTGTGTAAAAAACCAAAACCAGTTGGTGTTGACTCGATTCTGACTCATGACGACCCCATGTGTGTCAGAGTAAAACTATGCTCCATTAGATTTTCAATGGCTGATTTTTCAAAAATAGATCACCAGGCCTTTCTTCTGAGGAACCACTGGGTGGACTAGAACCACCAACCTTTCAGTTAGCAGCCAAGCATGTTAACCATTTGCACCACCCAGGGACTTGTAGGAGGCAAATAAGACATGGTTTCTGGTCTCGAAGGGCTCAGTGTCCAACAGGAAGACAGTTTGTTTCCAAACCCTTATCCATAATAGTCTACTTGTCATCAGGACACCCACATCATTGTGGGCTTTTCTGATCCCATCTATTACCTACCAGGCCCGCCTCTCATTTCCCACCAGCTGCTTTCCTTATAAAGTAAGGACCAAGAGACTGAGGTTGTCAAAATGCAATGGGCTCTATAGTGGGGAATGGGAAGGGAAGAGATGTGGAAGGGGGAAGAAAAGCCCAAGCAGAGGAGGATGGGAGAGAAAGGGACCCTTTGACCTCTTGGTTCATTGAAACTCCAGTAGGGCTTGTTGGATGTGGGTGAATGTATGTGTGAGGTAAATATGCACAAATCAGGACATGCCTGTATAACCAGTATGCTCGATAAGCGTAACCTCTGATATGAACAAAGCAGGACATTATTGTTTAACTTTATTCAGGTAGGGTAATCTTCCCCCAAACCTGAGTGTTAACTGAGTGAGTCTCATTTCTATGCATTGTTAAGAAATAGATTGCTATGGTCACTTCAAGTCACAATTGAGCAATTATAATCATCCCATCCAAGATGTGAAAAGTCAAAACTCCAAGCTTGGCTTAGCATTAAATCATCTTCCTGCCCGGTTCAGGCTTCTTTCAGCCTGAAAGGCTGCAGTGGGGAGGAAGTGTGGGGCATGGAACTTCTCCTCTCTCCCTGTTCACCTCCTCCTTCACTCGTTAGCTGCTGTTTTGTTGCAGCCACTATTGAAGCTGAGAGAGGGAGTTAGAGATCAGGGAACAGATAACTCTGACATAACAGGATGACATTGCTATTTCTGGGCCACATTTTCAGATGGTTAAAGCTGGAGCCCCAGCTGGCATCCCTGGATGGGCATGGAAGAAAAAGAAAGCTGACTCCTCCAGAGTTTTTCTCTTGGGCCTTTCACAGCTTCCCATGGCTGGAGACCTCTCTGACAGTTCTCTTGATCTCTGGCTGATATGTCTCCATAAAGGGTGGTGGCTTAGGCTTGCTCCTTAGCTAGACATCTGGTAGGACACATTCAGCCTCTTTCTGCTTAGATTGTCTTGCTCTGCTGGTCAAGACCCAAGTCAACTCAACATCAGGTCTTTCTCCTCTGTGGCCCACTTCTGATCTATGGGCAACACTCAGGGAACTCTTGTCCCAACACACTCTGGGAGTCCAGGCTGACCCCAAGGTAGCAGCTTCTCCTGACTTGGCCATCAAAGAAGTCAACAACTCTTCTCTCCCGCCTAGATGTCCCTGGGCAGAAGGCAAACTCTGACTCTCAGCCTGCTTTAGCATTCATGAGCATGCATGAGGTTCCCTGTGGCTCCCAACTGTAGGGAATATATTACAAAGTCAGCTGTGTGGTCACTTTGAAGGCCCCTTCACTGGGCGTGGTGTTAAAGGGTAGCACCCCAATCCCTTCCTCAAAAGGAGAAGGGGCAATTCACCACAGAGCCATGTCTCCCCACAATACAACCCTCTCTTTCCGTACTCTGATCCTTTTAATATATTCTTGAAGTGGGAGATGGGGTTCAAGAGTCCTTGAAAAAAACCACATAGGAAAGCAGTTTGGCGTTGCTTCCTAAGACAATCATTCACACACCTGAGTATGTACCCCAGAGAAACCCTGGTATATCTAATGGAAGTCATGTACAGGAATGTTCATAGCATGTTCATAGCAGCTCTATTATCAACCTAGGGTTGCCAGATAAAATGCAGGATGGCCCGTTAAATTTGAACTTCAAACATTTTTTTTTCTTTTTAGTATAAGTATTTCCCAAATATTGCATGGGACATACTTATACTGAAACAAAATTCACCTTCAATTCATATTTAACTGGGTGTCCTGTATTTTTATTTTCTAAATCTAGCAACCCTATTCCAACCCAAATGCCCATCAAAGGGTGAGTGGAAGAATAAATTGTGGTATATATACACACAGTGTAAAACTACGTAAGAGTCAAACTGAACAGAAAACAGTTACATGGAAAAATATGAAAGAATTGTAGCAATATAAAGTCTCCTAAAAAGAAAGACTCCAAAACAATTACAGACAGCATGATGCTCTTTTTTGTTGAAGTGAGAAAGAACTAAAATAAAATATTTGCATATTTTAAAGAAATTTATGTAGCTATAATAAAACTATATAAAAAGTGAAAAAAGGGAATGATGAATATATGATTCAAGATGATGATTAATTAATTCAGATGGGGAGGCAGGGGTATAGGTTGACAGTGAACCAGATGTAGGCTGTTATCAAGGTCTTGGCTCTTGTTTTAAGTAGTTGGCTTTGCTAGTACTTATGGATGTACATGGACCAATGATGAGAGGACGTCATTATCAATAATGATGAAAAGTCCAATAAACTGTACCAGATATTGAAAAATAAAATAAAATTTAAAAAGGAGGAAAAAAAAAGACAGGGAGAATCCCATTATAGAAGCCATCAGTGTTTGCCCAGGTAAGAGGGGAAGAGGTATTGTCAGAGAAGATGCCTCCAAGAGGCAACAGCTTGAACTAGACCTTGAAGGATGAGTACGTTCACCAGATGGAAGAGGAGAGGAAAGCACTACTGGAACAACATATCTAAAAGCAAAGCAACACAAAAGAGCCTGGCCTTCTCAAAGAACAGTGACAAAGTGTTGGGTGGTCACAACCAGAGTTAGGTGTCAGTGGCAAGAACAGAAGCTGGAGAGGTGGGAAGGAGGCCAGGTTGTGGAACACCTCTGTCCCCTGCAGGGGGTGTGAGCCTTATCCTTAGGCCTCGGGGTGAGGAAACCATAAAGGTGTTATTCAGGGGCCTGTTATTGTGAGCCCCTAGAAAATTCTTACACCAGAATGGGAGTCTCTTGGCTTCACATGTGCAAACTATTGATAAGGCTGTTTCATATGGTGGAGTGTGGAGAGAGATGGCAAGGCAAGTGCTAAAAAGACAGCCTTGTGGGCTTTGTCGATGCTGAGTAAAAATAGGCAAGGGATAGATTATAATTATAGTTCAAAATCATAGATTTAGAATGACTGACAGCTCTGAGAATAGAGATGGTTATTGATTTGGTGGGAAAGAGGGAATAGCAGGAGAGGTTGGATAATTCTCCGAAGACAATCCAAAGAAAAATTAAAAAAACAATAACAAAGAAATATTAGTAGATTCCCTTGATGGTGTGTCTTAGTCATCTAGTGCTGCTCTAACAGAAACACCACAAGTGGATGGCTTTAACAAAGAGAAATTTATTTTCTTACAGTAAAGCAAGCTAAAAGTCCAAATTCAGGATGTCAGCTCCAGAAGAAGCCTTTCTCTTTCTGTCGACCTTCTCATCAATCTTCCCCCAGTCTAGGAGCTTCTCCACGCAGGGACCATGGGTCCAAAGGACACACCTTGCTCCCGGCACTGCTTTCTTGGTGGTATGAGGTCCCCAACTCTCTGTTTGCTTCCCTTTCTTTTTATCTCTTGTAAGATAAAAAGTGGTGCAGGCCACAGCCCATGGAAACTCCCTTTACATTGGATCAGGGATGTGACCTTAGTAAGGTTTACAATTCCACCCTAATCCTCTTTAACATAAAACTGCAATCACAAAATGGAGGACAACCAGACAATACTGGGAATTATGGCCCAGCCAGATTGATACACACATTTTTGGGGGGACATAATTCGAACCATGACATGGTGTCTCTGGATTTTTTATGTCTTGCCTACATTAGCCACTACCTCCACCCCACCCCTACACACTCATGGAATTTGTTCATTCAATTCATTCTATTTAATTTAGCAAAATCTACTGGACACCTACTATGACATGTCAAGTAGTATGTTGGGTGTTGGAAATACCAAGATGAATAAATTGTAGCTCATGTCCTTATTGAGGTTACAGCCCAGCAGGAACACAAACCATCAGCAAATGTCTATAATGATGTTTGGTGAGTACTAGAATAGAGTTATGTGCATGTTACCGTAAAGTACTTGTTGCCGTCGAGTCGATTCTGACTCATAGTGACCCTATAGGACAGAGTAAAAGTGCCCCACAGGGTTTTCAAGGAGCAGCTGGTGGATTTGAACTGCTGACCCTTTGGTTATCAGTCGAGCTCTTAACCACTGTGCCACCAGGGCCCCACGTACATGTTACTACAGGAATATAAAAGAATGGGCAAATGGTACTGCCCGTAGTGGGAGAGTCAGAGATGAAGTAGTTTGTGAGCTGGATCTTAAAGGCTGAGCAGAAGTTGGACAAGCAGATGAAGAGGGGGAGGGCATGCAAAGCAGAGAGAATAGAAAGAGCAAAGGCCTGAAGGCGAAGCCGCCAAGGGTAGACTGGAGTAGAGTCAGGAAAGACCTTTGAGATCATTCTGAGGAGTTTGAATTTTGTTCTATATGTCATGGCTCTTAAGCAGGGCAGTGCCAGGATCTGAGTCTTTGGAATAAGCCTACTGGGCATGAGTGGAGGATGGAATGGAGGGGCCAAGACTGAGATCACAGAGAACAGTGAAGAGACAGCTGCAGGACTTCCCGTGAGTCATGATGAACCTACAGAGGGGTTGTGGGAATGGAGAGCCAGTGATGCCGGGGTCAGACAAAGCCTGAGTTGTGAAGTAGGTCTCTCTCCTCTCTGCCAGCTGCATGTGTGTGAGGGACATTGGCTTGCGAGGAGGCTGGAGTATAGGCCAGGAGGGGGACTGGATATGGGAAGGGCCACAGTGGCAGGAAGGGTGTTTTCACCATACACCTGCCAAAAGAAACCTGTGACTCAGTGGATGGCATGTCTGATTACCCAGAAGACTTTCAGTCCTGAGTTATCCCGGCTCCTATCTACTTCAGTAATTCCACACAGACTCAGAGGTAGGACGCCAGCCAAGGGGTGGGGTCCATAGTGTCTTTGCTTGAATGTAAATAATGTCTACACTAGCCATGAACCTATTGCAGGAGAGCCCTTTGTAGGAGGCACATACCACGGGAAGATTGATAAAGAGCAGGAAAAACATCTTTTTTTAAGAACCTCAATTAACACACCTAATTGGGTTGACCTTGCTTGTGAAAGAACTGAGTTATATCAGTCATCAGTAATATTGAGGCACCTGCTGTTTAGAGTGTACCCACTGTGTGCCCAGAGCTGGGTTAGACAATCTGCTAGAGTATCTGATTTATTCTCCAGAACAACCACCAACCAAGCCAAACCTAGTGCTGTCGAGTCGAATTCCAACTCATAGCGACCCCATAAGACAGAGGAGAACTGTTCCAAGGCAGAAATCTTTATGAAAGCAGACTGCCACATCTTTCT
>NW_004443982.1:16276105-16277752 GCF_000243295.1 Trichechus manatus latirostris | reverse complement strand
CATAATTTAAACCCTCAGTTGGTCCATATTTTGAGCATATGCAAGCCCAACTTTCTAGGAAAGTACTAGACCAGTAGGCAAAAAACTACAGCCCACTGGCCAAAAACAGCCTGTGTCTGTTTTTATAAATAAAGTTTTATTGGAACACAACCACAGTCATTTGTTTAGGTATTATTTAGGACTGCTTTCACTACAATGGAATTGTTGAGTAGTCATGACAGAAACTGTATAGTCCTACAAAGCCTAAAGAATTTACCATCTGATCCTCTTAAAAAAAAGTGCTGACCTCTGCACTAGATAAAGATATTACAAACTAAATTCTAATTTAGGTCATTCCTGCTTCACAGAGCTACAAGCCTAACTTTTGTGCCTGTGAAAGGAGCAAGGAGACCTGACATGTGTTGATGCTGAACTATCAAGGGGATGAGAATTCAGTAAGAACGTTGAGATTCACTAACTAAATTAGGATTAAGTTTCTAAACTTTAATTTTTTATATTCTGAATACTGTTGTTGTTGTTAGGTGCCATGGAGTCATTTTCGACTCACGGCGACCCCAAGTAACAGAGTAGAACTGCCCCATCAGGTTTTCTAGGCTGTGATCTTTATGGGAGCAGACTGCCAGGTTTTTCTCCTGCAGAGCAACTGGGTGTTACTCTCCCACTTTTAAGGATCTTCGATGACTCCTCTTCCAAGCTCCATGGCCTGGCTACGCCCAGCAATCTGGGCCTATCCTGCTCACCTGCCTCAGCACCTTGAGGATTCCTAGCTGTGGTCTGAACCCCCTTGCTCTAGTCGAGAAATACATATGCCCCAACCATACAAGTCTCCAGGCAGAAGTCCAGAGGGCAGCGAAATTTCAAGACCACGGTTTCAAGATTGTACCAGCTCTGTCCCACAATTCCCGACAGTTCTTTCTCCAAGGGACACTGTGAATTAAAGCATTCTTTCTGGCGTTTGTATATGCCAACGTCTGACTCTATGGCACCTAACAACAGCAACAACATATGCCAGCATGGGATCCTCTAGCTTGATCTAGATTTTCTTGATGCTCTCCTTGTTGTGTTGTTGTTAGGTGCCATCGGGTTGGTTCTGACTCACAGTGACCCTATGCACAACAGAATGAAACACTGCCCATTCCTGAGCCATCCTCATAATCATTGTTATGCTCGAACCCACTGTTGCAGCCCACTGTGTCAATCCATCTTGCTGAGGATCTTCCTCTTTTTTGCTGACCCTCTACTTTACCAAGCATGATGTCCTTCTCCAGGAACTGGTCCCTCCCGATAACATGTCTAAAGTACATGAGACGCAGTCTCACCATTCTTGCTTCTAAGGAGCATTCTGACTGTACTTCTTCCAAGACAGATTTGTTCCTTCTTCTGGCAGTCCATAGTATATTCAATACTCTTTGCCAACACCATAATTTATTTATTTTATTGTTGTACTTTAGGTGAAAATTTACAAATCAAGTTAGTCTCTCATACAAAAATTTATGCATACATTGTTATGTAACCCTAATTGCTCTCCCTATACTGTGACAGCACATTCCTCCTTTCCACCCCTGATTTCCTGTGTCCATTCAAACACTCCTGACCCTCTCTGCCTTCTCATCTCGCCTCCAGACAGGAGCTGCCCATTTAGTCTCA
>NW_004443982.1:16269320-16270514 GCF_000243295.1 Trichechus manatus latirostris | reverse complement strand
TTAGCATTGTGTTTGCTATTGACTGACACCTCCTGGAACCTTCATAGACTTCAGTAAGAATAGTGCCCCCTAGAGTTGTGCAACCCAGAAGTACAGAGCCCAATATTTGTTGAAGGAGGACAGAGACAGCCCCCTCTCTCTGCTTACCTTCCAGATACACTGGCCTTTAACATCCTTTCAGGGGATTCTAATTCTTCAGCTCATATTCTAAACCTTCCCTGTGTCAGGATGGGGAAGCTAGCATGAAGAAGCAGGCTGATGTTGTTTGTTTGTTGTTTATGTTCAAACTTTGACATCTTATTTCAGAGAGATGTGAGAAATGCACTTGATAAGCTGTCTGCAGCAGTTTTTCCTAAGGGGTCTGCCAAAAACTGCGTGGGATTTCAGGGTTTGGTTTTCTTTGCCTTCTTCAGGTAAGCTTGTTTATGAGGAGGAAACATTTGTGTCGCTCAGCAGGTTTGAGAGACCCAGTGGGAATGGCTGTTTATTTGTCTTTTGATCAGAAACCCTGGGGTTTGGCTCCAAGGCTGAAAGGTCTTGAGGCCTCTTTATCTTCTTCCCTTGAGACTCTAATCTCTCCTCCGACATTCCTTTGGCCCATGGGGTGGCTGGGGAGGTGGCGGGGGTGGAGTGGGGGGTGCTTGCAGGTGGACAAAGATTCCCGGGCCCCCTCTGAGTAGCTGTCCTTGGTCTGACCTCCCACCAGGGACTGTGGTTCCTTTTGTGGTTGGCTGTAGAGCCTAACCTCTCTCTCCCCTTTGTCGTACAAACAACCAGAAGGTAGGGAAAACAAAGCCACCCACCGTCCAAAAATCCCCAGCAAACATTTATTTTGGGGAGTGAATCTTTTGTGCTTTAAGCCACATCTTATCACTTGCCTTTTATGGAATCTAAGAACCGAAGGGAGGTGAAGGGTCACAGTGTGCATTTCACTCATTTTATAGATGAGGACATGGTGGTCCGCAGGGGTTCTGGGGCCTGCCTGAACCACGTAGCTTCTCTGTAAAGGTCACTGGGCCAGTCCTTGGGTTAGGTGACCCCCCCAGGCCGTTTTCAGGGCACCCCTCAGCCCTGTGCAACCTGAGCTGCCCATGACGAGCCTTAAACCCCAGGGAGCAGAGACAATTTTCTTTGAATCAGCATGCAGCACCACGCCGTGTTCCCCACAGGGGGACATATTGAGAAAATGAAATT
>NW_004443982.1:16267465-16268362 GCF_000243295.1 Trichechus manatus latirostris | reverse complement strand
AATTCAAGGTTTCCTGACCCTCTGGATGGCCCTCCCTCTTCTGGCTCTGTGCTCCCTACCCTTCCCCTCTTTTTTGTCTCTGGGTTGTAGCCTACACTTAACATCATAGTCATGAATTTACCACTAAATACATTTTGTTAGGCAATAAACAGCCTTGGAAGAAAAATGAAATCCGACTAGGTCTTCTGTTCCAATAATGTTTGTGAGCTGTGGTGGATTTAGATAGACCCTGCATACAGGTCTTAGAGCTAGCATTGAACTCGAGGGCTGGCAAGGCTTGGAGATGCCTCAGATACCACCGAATTCAACCCTTTCATTTTATGGATGAGGACACTGAAACCCAGAGAGGGCACATGGCTTGTCCAAAGACTCAGAGGAAGTCACAGGGCTGGGTGAACTCTACGTCTCATGACCCCCTGCCTACGGCTCTCACCACTGAAGTGCCCTGTCTCTGACCATCCTGGGCAGCAGACCTGTAGAGTATGTGAGGAAAACAGCAAGGAGAATGCTGAGGATTGCAAAGTAGTCTATGTTAAGCAATATGGCCTCCAACCCAAGGAGACATATCTTTTCTTCCTCATGGGCCAGGCCTGGCCCCGATAGCAATGTTCCATCTGTGAATATTTTCACACAGAGTTGGTATTCATGTTTCCATGACTTGCAGCTATTGACCCAGATCCCCTGCCTGACCCCTAAGGGGAATGTGCTTAGCCTTGTGTTTATACTGCAGGCAACAGTAGGGAACAGATAGAAAAAGCAACAGCAACCAGGGGGAAATAGAGAGTCAGTATCTGTCCCTGGTATCTCTGCAGTGTAAATGGAGTTCATGTCTGTAGCTTCTGGTGCAACCATATCTACTTGGTGGGTGTGATGGTTAAGATTGTGTGTCAGCTTGGC
>NW_004443982.1:16265818-16266798 GCF_000243295.1 Trichechus manatus latirostris | reverse complement strand
CCTGCTGAGAGGATGAGGGAGGGAGACAGAGATAAAAATTGGTTCTCACTAAATGTTAAATTTCCTTCCCTCTAGTACTAACTCTCCATTTCATAGATGAGGAAACTGAGGTCAAGGGAAGTACCGTTACTCTTGTAGGGCCACAGGCTCTTCCACTGGCTCCAGCCACCGACTTTGTCTCCTGTGAGGCACTTAGGATAGAAACCACAATGAGCTTTACGAACACAAAGTCCATTCTCCAAAGAGGATCAGTTCTGCGTGCTGTTAAATTTTTAACAACTGACTGGGGGTGGAAGATGGGCAGAGGGGAGGAAGCCCTGACTTGTAGGGCTGTTGATTTCCATGATGTAAATACTCTACCATGGCTGATGTCAAACTACCAACATGATGTCACTGAACAGGAATTGGGAAGAGATGCACACATCAGCTGTTGGGAGCCAAAGAAGCTGGCTCCATGTCTCTATTGACTGTGACTCTCAGGAAGCTCTGAGTCAAATATTTACTGTCCATTTCTTCTATTTGTTCACATTCTTACTGTGAATTCTTATATACTTTACTCTTTATTTCTTTGTAAATTATGAAATATTATATATACACAAACATCATGTAATCTTTTTAATTAAGCTTTTTATTCTGAGATAATTATAGATTCACATGTAGTTGTACAAAATAGTAGCGAGATCCCCTGTACCCTTTATGCAGTTTCCCCCACAAGTAACATTTTGCAAAACTCTACTACAATATCACAATTCACCAATCTTATTCAGATTTCCCCAGTTTTACTTATACTCATTTGTGTGTGTGTGTGTGTGTTTAGTTTTATGCAATTTTATCACATATGTAGGTTCTTGTATCCACCACCACAGTCAAGACACAAAACAGTTCCATCACCACAAGGATTGTTTGTTGCCCTTTTATAACTACACCCCCTTCCATCCTACTCTCCCCTGCACTGTCCTTAACCCCTGACAACCTTTAAC
>NW_004443982.1:16262912-16264959 GCF_000243295.1 Trichechus manatus latirostris | reverse complement strand
GTTCTGTACTTCCCCCTTTTGGTCAGAACTCTTCTATAGAATCTTTGATCAAAATGTTCAGTAACGGCATACAATTTTGTCATTTCAAAAAATGTAATACAAATGGAAACATACAGTATGTAACATTTTGTGATTGGCTTCTTTTCACTCAGCGTAATTCTGTCAAATTTAATTCAAGTTGTTACATGTAACAATAGTGCATTCCTTTTCTTTTCTTTTTTTTTTTTTTGCTGAGTAGTATTCCATAGTATGGATATACCATTGTTTGGTTAACCATTCACCTGTTGAGGGACATCTGGTGTGTTTTCTGGTTTGGGGCTATTATGAGTAAATCCACTATAAATATTCATGTACGGGTTTTACGTGAACATAAGTTTCTATTTCTCTGGTATAAATGCTCAAGGCTGCAATTGTTGGGTTATATGGTAGTTGCATGTTCAGATTTATAAATAACTGCCAAATTGCTTTCCACAGTGGTATTTTACATTCTCACCTACAAAGTATGTGTGATCCAGTTTCTCTACATTCTTGTCAACATTTAGTATTGTCATTTTTTTTTTTATTTTAGCCATTTTGATAGGTGTATGATGATATCTCATTGTGGTTTTTATTTACATTTTCTTAATGGTTAATGAAGTTGAATATCTTTTCATGTGCTTATTTACCATCTGAATATCATCTTTGGTGAAATGTTTTTTCATACCCTTTGCCCATTTTCTAATTGAACAGTTTATTTTTTTACTATTGAGTTTTAAGAATTCTTTGTATATTCTAGGTACTAGTCCTTTGTGTTGGATTTGTGGTTTCCAAATATTTCCTCTCAGTCTGTAACTTGTCTTTTTCATTTTCTTAACATGGTGTTTTGCAAAGCAAAAGCTTTTAATTTTGATGAGGTCCAATTTATCAACTTTTCCTTTTCAGTTTTTTATGGATCATACTTTTGGTGTAAAATTTCAGAACTCTTTGGCTAGCCCTAGATCACAAAGATTTTCTCCTTTTTTTCCCCCTAAATGTTTTGTCATTTTACATTTAAGTTCACAGTAAATTTTTATTTAATTTTTGTGCAGTGAAAACTGCGAGAGCCAGAACTTGATGAGACTACCTTGTTTTTCTGGGTCTCATTAGTTTCCCACCTTTGACAGGGTGCAGTCTTACCACTTTTCTGTTGTGTGTGTTAGTGGAACATATGTGAGTTTTCCTTCTCTGAGAGGTTTCTGCCTTACACATGTTACAGCTTTAGCAGGTTTTACTGTATAAGGTGTGAGGTGTAGGTCAAGGTGCATTTTTTTTTTTTTTTTTTTTTTGCCTATGGATATCCAGTTGCTATAGCACCATTTGTTGAAAAGGCTATTCTTCCCATATTGAATTACTTTTGCATGTTTGTAGAAAAATCAGTTTGGCATATTTGTGTAAGTCTCTTTTTAGGTTCTCTATTCTGTTGCATTGTCTATTTCTCCACCAATACCATACCGTCTTGATTATTGTAGCTAAATGTTGTTGTTAGGTGACATTGAGTTGATTTAGACTCATAACAACCCCATGTGACAGAGTGAAAAGGACTCATAAGATTCCCTAGGCCGTAATCTTTACAGAAGCACATTACCAGGTCTTACACACATGGAGCTGCTGAGTGGGTTTGAACCACCAACCTTTTGTTAGCAGCCAAGCGCTTAACCATTGCACAAGCAGGGCTCCTTATTGTAGCTAAATAGTAAGCCTTACTGTTGAGCACAGTAGACTGTTTTCTCCCACATTATTCTTATTCAAGTTTGCTTTAGCTATTACAGGGCTTCTGCCTTTCCATATAAGTTTTACAATAAGTTTGTCTACATCTACCAAAAAAACTTTACTGGGATTTTGATAGGAATCGCATTAAACCTATAGATTAATTTGAGGAGAATTGACATCTTTACTATACTGAATCTTCCAATCCATTTATTGGTATGTCTCTCCATTTATTTAGGTCTTCTTTGATGTCTTTGATCAACATTTTGTGTTTTTCAGCATGTAGTTCCTGTATATGTTTTGTTAAGTGTGTACCTAAGAA
>NW_004443982.1:16260717-16261739 GCF_000243295.1 Trichechus manatus latirostris | reverse complement strand
TCTATCTTTTTCTTTCTCCTTTAAGGAATTTCACTCCTTCCTTTATGTCTTTGAGGATCCTAGATATACTGATATTAAAGTTGTTTTCAGCTCATTATGTTAGCTTCATTTTATCTGAAATAAATTTATCTCCCAATTGTTTATTACGTCAGTTGTCTTTCTTAGTGTTACTTTTCTCATGTGTTTGAAATTTGGTTTTAAGGATTATTGTGAGTGAAAGTTTGTTGTTAATATTTTTTAACTCTCTTTATGTGGTCTCTTCACCCTGTCTAGAAGTTTGGGAATTGCCTCTATCTAACTTATTGCAGTTCCAGGTCTTGTATTGGTTGCTCAAAGCTCTCATTCAATGATGATATTGGGATGTCACCAATCCAATAAAACAGGCATGAGTAGCTTAAACCAAGCCTTAGCTATGAGGCTGTGTCTGTGTCTTCCTCCCACCCTGGCCGCTAATTCAAGCCTAGATTCAGTCTCTAGCCTTGTGTGGAGGCACTCTTACTCCAAGTTTTACCCATAGTTGTTAAACACCCGCCCCCTCCCCACTTAAATGTGACTCCTGATTCTGGTCTATTGCCAAGGAGGCCCATAGCTTTTACCCAACAACTGTTTTGCATTTCTGCCTTATTTCTGTTTCCCAGAGATGCTTTTCTTATTTTTGACCATGGCTGAGTTTATTTAATTTTATATTATAATATTTTATCTATCATCCCTATGGGTTTGGAAAAGAAAGAGATGCCATCTTGACTTTATTTCCTTGACTTTCTTTCCCTTGACCTGATTTCTCCATGTAGTTAGCTTAGTTTATTGGATCAGATGTTTTAATGTACGCTACCTCCAATCTTTCCTGGTTTGATAAGAAATATAAATAAATAAATATAGATATTGATAAATAGCACAACTGTATTCCACCTACAGACTGCTGTGGTTGGTAAGGCATCAAATCTCCCTCACTTTAGTCCTGTATATTTTCTTGTCAGAATCAGATCTTTAGATCACCATCCCAAAGTGGTTCTGGATTGTCC
>NW_004443982.1:16246973-16249155 GCF_000243295.1 Trichechus manatus latirostris | reverse complement strand
ACCAGACTTAATGGTCTGACTGAGACTGGAGGGACCCTGGAAGACATGATCCCCGGACTCTCTGTTAGCCCAGAATTGAAACCATTCCCAAAGCCAACTCCTCAGACAAAGATTAAACTGGACTATAAGACATAAAATGATACGTGTGAAGAGAGTGCTTCTTACCTCAAGTAGATACATGAGACTAAATGGGCAGCTCCTGTCCAGAGGTGAGATGATAAGGCGTAAAGGGACAGGAGCTGGTTGAATGGACACGGGAGATCCGGGGTTGAAAGGAGGAGTGTCCTATCACAGTATAGGGAGAGAAACTGGGGTCACATGACAGTGTGTGTATAAATTTTTGTATGAGAGACCAAGTTGAACTGTAATTTTTCACTTAAAGCACAATAAAAAAAAAAACAGGAGCCCACGATAGCCTTGAGAGGGAGGAAGGGGGGAAGAAAAAAGGGAGAGAGGGAGAGTTGTTTTCTGAAGACTTCTCAGCTCTAAGCCAGTAATGTATACACATACACATACATACACATGTGTTTATTTTAATCAACCAATTTTAACTTGAGCTAGTTCAAGTGGATTTCTGTACTTGCAAACAGACTAGAACACTGGCCTTTTAAGACATGTTTTTGTTCAAATTTCAAGTCCAAAGAAGCTCATCTGAACCAAAAGGGAACTGCCTCAGTTGGGTCAGTTTGAGGGATTCTGACTAAAGAAGAAACATGAATTTCATGCAGCTTAATATGAGCTGACACTCAGGCACATACCCTCTATAGGATTTCACCTATGACTAACAAGCCTTTTAATCATGGCAAGAAGACACGGAGATTCTGCAAACATGCTTTTGCAGTACCCACATTTGGTGTTCCTGACCCTGTTTTCTTGCCAGATTGTGAGAAGCACCTGCTCCTTTTCAAGCAGTTGTCAGATCAATATTTAATCAATTGCCTTTTGATATTTGGTAGCGCTGAATAAATGGGGTGCCAATATTTCTGCTCAGAGCTGTTCCCCTGGTGTACCTCATTCCGTTTCCGTGAAAGGCTTTAGGAACCTCTGAATACCCAGTGGCATGTCCTCAGAGTTCTGTGTTATCCACCTTCTGCTGCAGAGGGACTCTGGCTCAAGGAGACCCGGATTCTGGTGCCAGTGCCACTCTTATTAAAGCAAAGTCCAAACGGAGTCATGAAAGCAGAGAGCAGAGCCACATTCGGGACACTGGGGTGCCTTGCCAGGTGAGGGCTATTTAATAGACCAACCACATTAAAGCAAGGCAATGATGTAGTGAAAGGAGCCTAATGAGCAGAAGTGAGGCTACCATATCTAAAGAGGAAAAATAATGAGCTGCGAAATATCCCCCAAGGCGAGATTGCCAGCCTTCTGCAAGGAGGTCTCAGCCTATAGGTAAAAAAAAAGCTCATGTGGTCTGTTATCATTGCATGGTAAACAGAAGTTCTGTGGGCAATTAGGGGCTGAGATGAATGTGAGATTTGAAAACCACGGATTATGTCTCCAACTCTTTGGAGATTTCCGCACCCAAGACCCCAGCTTTAATTCCCAAAGGAAACAGGGAACATATTCAATCTGTGAATAGAAATGAGGAACATCACATCATCAAAAATAGTGTCTGTGCAGCAGATGGACATCTGGGTGTTAGTTCTAGAAATTTCAGGGACTGGCATTACAGACTCTTTACAAAGCTGTCTTCAGGGGCCATGCCATGAGGCTGCCTTGAGGGCAAAACCATTTTCTAATGAGATCCTCTTGGTCTTTCAGTAATGACCTCTCCTAGAATGGAATCTAAGCCCTACCCATGATCCCATTTGCTTTACGGTTTGTGTGGGAATGCCAGGCCAGATTTTGGTACATCAGGGTAAGAAAAAAATTATTAAGCACCAAACACTGACATTGCTAATGTGAAAGAAATAAAAGTAACAGAAAATTTGTCCTCTGTTCTCAAGAAATGTGCATACCTACACCACATAAACAATGGATCATTTACAGAGCAACTTTTGAGTTCAAGTTCACATAATGGGAAAGAGGATGTCACCTGTGCTTCCTCAATGAGGGAGGAGACAGGACAAGGAGACATAATAAACATAATCAAACAGTAAAAACAATACTGCTTTATGATACAAATCCTTATCATTTACAAAGCACTTTCTTCAGCATTTTCTTTAGCTCACAGAAACGC
>NW_004443982.1:16238746-16246361 GCF_000243295.1 Trichechus manatus latirostris | reverse complement strand
TGGACTTCCTTACAGCATGGCAGCTCAGGGCTCCAGCCTGAGTGTTCCAGTAAGCAAGGCAGAAGCTGCATCACCTTTTCTGACCTAGCCACATTCTATTGGTTACAGGCATATCACAGTCCTGCACAGTTTCAAGGGGAGGTGACAGAGACCCCATCTCTTGATGGGACACATGTCAGGTGACATTGTTGATAAGCATGTGGAAAGAAGGTATTGTTGCAGCCATCTTTGAAAATACAATCTGCTAGATATATCAGGAACTAAGGATAATGATTAATCTAATTTTATGCCCCTGAGGTCCATAAGGGAGCCCTGGTGATATCAGTGGTTAAGAGCTCAGCTGCTAAGCAAAATGTCAGCAGTTCAAGTTCACCAGCTGCTCCTTGGACATCCTGTGAGGCAGTTCTTCTCTGTCCTGTAGGTTCGCTATGAGTCAGAATTGACTCGACAGCAATGAGTTTGGTTTTTACGGTCCATAAGAGGAAAAAATATAGTCAAATTTTCTTTTTTTCTAAAAAATATTTTATTATTTTTTGTTGTTGTTGAAAACATACATGGCAGAACATACACCAATTCAACAATTTCTACATGTATAATTCAGTGACATTGATTACATTCTTCAAGTTGTGTAATGATTCTGACCCTCCTTTTCTGAATTGTTCCTCCTCCATTAACATAAACTCACTACCCCCTAAGTTTCTTATCTACTCTTTTGATTTGCTGTTGTCAATTTGATCCCATATAGATAATTTGTTAAAAGAGCACGATGCTCAAGTCAGATGTTCTTTACTAATTAAGATGAACTATTGTTTAGTTTTAAGAAGACTTCAGGAGATAGTTTTGGTTTAAGGTTTAAAGATTACCTCAGGGCAATAGTTTTGAAGTTTCATCCAGCCTCTATAGCTCCAGAAAGTATGGATTCCATGAAAATTTGAAATTCTCTTCCACAGGTCAAATTTTCTTACATGGAACTTATTTTTGGAAAACTATTTCCTGAATTTTTCCAGACTTTCATTCCATAGGTAAATTTAATAAGTCAGTGTCTTATTATCTAGTTATTATCAGTTATCTAGTGCTGCTATAACAGAAGTACCACAAGTGGATGGCTTTAACAAAGAGAAATTTATTCTCTCACAGTCTAGTAGGCTACAAATCCAAATTCAGGTCATCAGCTCCAGTGGAATCCTTTCTCTCTCTTTTGGCTCTGGAGGAAGGTCCTTGTCATCAATCTTCCCCTGGTCGAAGAGTTTCTCAGGCTCAGGAACTCTGGGTCCAAAGGACGTGCTCTGCTTCCAGTCCTGCTTTCTTGGTGGTATAATGTCCCCCTGTCTCTCTGCTCACTTCTCTCTTTTATATCCCACAAGAAATCGGCTCAAGACACAATCCAATCCTGTAGATTGAGTCCTGCCTCATCAAAACAATTGCTGTCCACCCCCCCTCATTAACATCATAGAGACAGGATTTACAACACATAGGAAAATCATATCAGATGACAAAATGGTGGACAATCACACAATACCAGGAATCATGGCCCAGCCAAATTGATACACACATTTTCTGGGGACACAATTCAATCCATGACAGCCAGTAAGCATGCAAATTGAAAAAATATTAATAGGTCTCATTTTACCGTTTAAAATCACAAAGGATAGAATGTATACAGTATTAATATCTTATAAACATGAAAAGCATTTTACAGTTTCACTTGTATTATCACTTTGTCTTTTATTTGGAGATTGTTAACTGTTGTGTCATAGACAGAACTGTTCCTAATTTTACTCATGTGCCATGTAGAAGCCCACACACTACTTTTACTTCCCTTGTCTTTTCTTGCAGTCTTTCTTATTAAAAATTTATTACCATGTGAAATTTGAAGGAAAATGGAAGCAATTGTAGAATCAAACTCATGGACACTGTAAAAATCTATAATCATTATAACTAATAATGATAGTGCAGTAACCATCTAGTTTGATTGAGGCATAATTTTGAGTTTCACAAATTTTTCCACCTCAGGACCTGTACCACCAAAGGAGGAAGAATTTATAACCCTGAACCCTTGGAGACATAGACCTCAGTAGCCCCAAGCCTATGGGTGATCTTGAAAATTCATGCACATTTTACTTTCTCTTCCAGAAGGTATCTGTAATATTGTTTTAATATTAAAAAGATGTCTTAGATACCATAAGTTAACACCGAGAGGACATATCTCTCATATGGCTTTAAGTCCCCTGCACATCCCCTCATATCTATTGGAGAGGCAATGGATGGGTCATGAACTCAGTTCCTATCATGTTGACTCTAATTTCCCTAACCTGTTCTTTCCTCTTTGAGAAAACACATCAGAATGCAGGTAAATAGGAATGATGTAATTATTGACATTACTTCGAATTCACTCTAATTTATTTATTTTAATTGCTTTCAAACTTCAGTACTTTGACTATTATTGTTAACTAATTACTTGAGGCACAGCTCACAGTGATTATAACACCTTAGATTGTTCTAGGCACTTCTGACTTCTGCTAAAAATTGGTGGGTTTAGTGACTAACCCTAGGTCATGTGGTTAATTTATAATAGTGCTGGTATTCAAACCCTATCTTTGATTCCTTATCTTGTGTTTTCTCTGCTACACTATAAAACCAGTTGTCCCTGAGTCGATTTTGACTTATGGTGTCCCATGAGTGTCAGAGTAGAGCTGCGCTCCATAGGGTTTTCAATGACTGATTTTTCAGAGGTAGATCACGAGGGCTACTTCCAAGGTGCCTCTGGGTGGATTTGAACTTCCAACCTTTTGGTTAGCAGCTGAGTGCGTTAACCATTTGCACCACCCAGGGATGTTACACTATAGAGTTATAAAAACTACTTAACAGAAATCCACATACCTAAAGAAGCCTGGGGATCCAAGGTAGGCATGAACTAACATTTTTCAAAGAAAGTAAATTTAGTAACTTTTGCTATGTTATTTATACATTCAATTATTTATTTAGTCCTAAAAAGATTAGAGGAGCAACATATGATATCAAAAATTCTCTGCCAATTTGTCAAGCTAGACTCCACAATCTCTGGCCCCCACAGTTCTACAGCAGTACCACTCCATGCTGGCCACCTATACCCCATGCCCAAGGGGCTGAGTGGGCACTGGTGATGCTGGAATCCCACCAAGCCTCAGTACAATGAAGCAGAAATGTCATGTTATGGCTCTTGCAAAGTGAGAGGGGTACAATCAGTTGGGACTGGGGATGGGGTCCCCACAGCAAGGTTGCTTGATTGCTTGAGCCAGAGTGCTGTAGAGTTTAGTGTTACAGTTGCTTCAGTTCTCCCTGAGGGGCATTCATATCCACAGGTTGGCTGAACCCTAATGCTGGTTGCAATCATGTTGTACCTAGAAACCGTCATTTGCCTTGGAGGCTTATGCCCTGTTGTTGAACAGGCTTCACTTCTTTTCTTATGGGGAATTCCTTCTCAAGGGTGCTGCTTCCCTTCATGAGGTCTTGCTTCAGCCAGAGACTTTCTAGATAAGCATCATATATATTTGTGTGTCTGAACCCCAAGTTATTTTTTTACCCAGGAAACTTCTTGGCTCCTATTAAAACAACGGATGCAAATAGATATGGGGGGGTGGGGGAAGATGTCACCTGGCAACACTCACCATAAACATCCAAATCCCAGTTTCATATCCTTTAATAGAGATTGTCACACTGGTAAATGTAGAACTTTATAGATGACCTTTAGTGATGGGTACGAGAGAGAGACACTGGTGCTAGGCGGAGGCATAGCAAGGGAAGGGGCAGAGGGGGGTTCTTGCTCCTGGGTGCAAGTCCAAGGGGGTACCAGAGGAGGCCCAGAATGAAGTTCCGAGATGCCACAAATATGAAAGGCGCCTGACTGAGGCAGCCAGACAAGAGGGGAGAAGGCATTTCTGCCTACGCTTCGCAGCTATCAATGTTTATTCATCTTGAAACTGGGCGGGGAGGGAGGTACAATTTACAGATTGCCCCTGGGTGCTTGTTACCCTTCCTATGCCCCTGGTGCTAGGACAGAATTAATAAACTAGCTCACTCATTCTATGTACTTGAATCCACAAAAAATATTAAACAAAAAATGCAGAATACGTGCCACCTTGGTGTCATAGTTGTTTGTACTCCTGCAGTGTGATGGATCACTTTTGAGTGGCCTTTCTTGCCATGGTCTTGTAGCTCCCACCCAAGTGATTGGGCAGGACTGTGCAAATAAGGTAATTGTGGCCTACCAAAAGGATTGGTCAGTTTTGCCATCCCGCTAGGCTTAAAATGAGATATCCCAGAGGTGGAAAAGAGAGGATCTCACCACCACCAACGAAGAAAGGCCAAAAGCGCAGCGTGTCCTTTGGATCCAGGATCCCTGCTCTGAGGAGTTCCTGGAACCAGGAGACTGAGAGAGAGAGAGCACTAACACCAAAGACAGCAAGAAGCAGTGGCAGAGAAATGATGGCAGGAGAGATTGGCAGGAGATGGCGTAGTGGGCTTCCCTGTCCAATGACTGAGAAAGCTGAGTGCCTTTGGGCAGGAGGCTTGCTGGTGGAGTAGTGTGCCTCTGGGCACTTGGTGGAGCTAGGTTTGCAGACCCATGGAGCTAGAGCTGAGAGCCTTCAGGCTGAAGTTTACTGGCAGAGTGGGGTGCCTTGGGGTATTTATTGACAGAGCTAAAAGAGGTCTGTAACACTTGCCTGAGCAGGGCACAGGCCGAGGGCCAGAGAGAGGTGTACCTGTGGGCACAGCTGAGAAGAGGCTATCTTGATGGAAGAACTGTATCCTGAGCTTTCCTGAACCTGAACTGTAACCTGTTACTTCCCTAATGAACCCTATAAACATGAGTATTGTCTGTGAGTTCTGTGTGGCCATTGCAATTAATTATCAAACCCAGCAGAGAAGTAGACAGTGCCGTGGAAGGGACGATTGGTGTCAGAATTGGTAAAGATCCGTAGGAATCAGCTTTAGGCTGTTGATCTTGAGTCTCCTTCCCCTGCATGAAGTTAGAGGAGGTCAGATACCTTCCCCATGCCATTTTTACAATTTCTTTCCCTTCGTCCTCTTCCTCTTCCTCTTTTCCTCCTCCCCCTCCTCCTTCTTTGTTCTTTTTCTTGTTCTTGTTGTTCTTCTTGTTCTCCTTCTCTTTCACCCCTCCTCCTCCTCCTCCTCCTTCTTCATTTTATGCCAGCAAAGAGGCTTGAGGTGTTAGAAAAATCCGGGAAGTCAGCAGGCCTCAGTTTTAGTCCTCATTCTCCTTAACCGACCCAAGACCCAGGCTAATCACTTCATCCTCCTGATCCTTAGCTCTCTCATGTTTCCTGAAGAGTTAGACTAGATGGTCTCTCAGAGACTTCTTAGCACTAATGTGTTACGGTTCCATGAATTTTTGAATTTTGCAAAGTGAATTCACAGTTGTTATGAGGTTCTAACATAATTACCCCAAGCAGAGTATCCTATGAACTCTAAGTGGCAAATTGCCTTATGTGGAAAGTGCCCTGACCCCGAGTTTCAAATGGGAGGTCCTTGCAGAATCCTGGAACTTGGACTCATTGGTTGCATGCCCTCTTTTGAGTCTTAATAGATAAAAACATAAATAAATAGCTGGGTTTCTGCTACCTTCAAAAATATCCAAAGCAAAGAGAATGCAGACATTCCATGACAAGGAGGTAAGAGCTTATATTCTAGAAACAAAAATTCCTGAAAATGTGAGTAAAATAGCTGTTGTTTTGAACTCTCTGCAGAGCACTGACTATAGGATGAGTCAAATGTTTTTGCAGCACAGGTTTTAATGAAATTGTCAACAGGGCAAGGGAGTTATGTGTGCCAGAGTGGAACTGTGTTCCATGGGGTTTTCAACGACTGTTTTTTCACAAGTAGATCACCTGGCCTTATTTCCAAGGTGCCTCTGGGTAGACTTTGGGGAGGGGAGCTCAACAGCAAGGTTACTTGAGTTGAATGAAGCAAATGGCCACTCACCTTGATCTTGGGTTCCCAGTCCCCATAGGCCCCCAGTTCAACCCCAGCTCCATGCTGGGGCTCTAGTAGGTGAAGATCAATAGATGGGGGGTCATCATTTTGACCCTGAGTGATTCAAATCTGAGTCCACGGGGCTTCAGGAATACTCAGTAGTAACAATCCAGGGATCAGGTCTTTCTTCAGGAAGTTGAGGTTATTACATCAGGAAAGGGCTTTCCAGTCTCTCTCAACAAAAGATCCCAATTTCCTAACTAGCATCAAAACCATGTGGGTCTTTCATATCCTGCGTGAAAAGGTTTATTATATTTGAAAGCCGTTTCGCCATTCTTCTGCTTAATCAGTTCCTATTTATTCACCAATAGTCAACTAAATGTCACTTTCTCCTGGAATTCCTCAATTCTCTAGATAAGAATTCTCTTTTATTCCCTTCTCCCAGAGCACTGAAATCTACAAAAATCCACCCCTCTGTTACAGTACAGATCACATTATATTGTTTATATCATATTTACTTTTATTTTTGAATCAATTAGGATTATTTTATTGCAAGTGACCAAAAACAAAACAAATCTGGCTTAAGCCAAAATGAGAATTTGTTGGCTGGTGTTGCTGAAAAGTCCACCTTCTGTTGCAGCTGGATTCACCTGCCGAACATTGTCTCCAAGATCTATCTGGGTGGACTCCATCTTCAGGTTTGCTGTGCTTGCTAGCTTTGTAGATTGTTCCTCAGGAGCTTCAAGCTTAAACCATCTCAGATCTCCTGCCAAGAAGAGAACGAGATTCCTCTTCCCTGAAGCTAGAGCAATAATCCCAGACATAAGTCTTCTTGATCCTGATTGGCCTGGCTTGCATCATATATACCCATCTCTAACCAATAATTGTGGTCTGGAGGATTGAAGTCTTTAATTGCCTTAACAGACAACACATGCCCCACTCACAGAGTTGACACCCAGTTGCTGTCGAGTTGGCTCTGATTCATGGTGACCCCATGTGTGTCAGAGTAGAACTGTTCTCCATAGGGTTTTCAATGGCTGATTTTTCAGATGTAGATCACCAGGCCTTTCTTCCTAGGTGCCTCTGGGTAGAGTCAAGCCTCCAACCTTTTAGCTAGCAACCAAGCACATTAGGGGTAGACAAGTGAGGGCAAATTGCCTGAGTCTTATTAAGGTGCTATTACCACAAAAGAAGGAAGTGGAAGCTGGACAACAAAAATAACAAATGCCCATCTGTGCACTGTGACTTCTTTGGGGCAGGGCATTATCTTTGGCACAGAGTAGACACTTAATAAATGCTGACTGAGTGAGTAAATAAAGAGAATGAATACAGCCTGGTCCCACATTCCTTCTCTCCTCACTCCTATCCATTGTCCACCCATGGCCATCGGAAGCCATCAGTCTTCTGGAGCTTGGGGCTTAAACAGTTGACACCTTCTACAACTTTAGCCAGCAGAACCTTGATGGGTCATATGTGAATTGTTTTTGTTCAGAAGCCACAGAAAGAAATGATTTCTTGCTAATATTCTTGAAGGATTTTCCGCGTAGTGATTATATTATTGCTAATCTATTAAAACACCATATTAAAGGTGATACTATGTGATTTTCTTTTTCCAGCAATCACATTGCTCGCTCACACTTTC
>NW_004443982.1:16234876-16236374 GCF_000243295.1 Trichechus manatus latirostris | reverse complement strand
GACGGCACCTAACAACAACAACAACAATTTGCACTGTAAACCTTCATCTAAAGCACAATAAAAAAGTGTAAAAAAACAAACAAACAAAAACTTTATATTTCTATTGGGGAAATGGGATTATAAGTATTTTCTTTTCTTCTTTATTCTCATCTGTATTTTCATTTTCTCTACAATGAGCATTCATCAGTTCATACTTGGGATATATATATTTTTTGAGGTGAGAGGAACTTTAGAGGAGATTCCATTCCTATCTAGTTAGTTATCACTTTGTGGAGGAGTTCCTCCAGAATGACTCTTGTGGATTAGTTTTGGGGGAACCTTCGGTGAGGGCTACAGTTCTGTGCTGAAGCCCAGAAGCACAGCCCCAAGCCTAGGTCTGCCCCTAATATTTGCAAGAATCAGAGCAAGAGTACAAATGGAGGCCCACATACAATATGTCTAACTATTTACAGCTTATAAATTGTTAAGTAAAATGCATTTGTCCTCCTACCTTGACAAGTATACCTTCACAATGATCTGGAAATTCAGCTTTGATTTTAGAGTTCTTAGCCTCCCCAGAGTTCCTCAGTGGAACATGCTGGCATGAGAGGGTGAACCCCTGGCCCTTGGCCTGCTCCCCCTTTCTTCCCACATCTGGCTCCAGCTCACTTTGCAAGAGGTCCCACATGTATGCATGAGGACACTCCAGCCTCCATGTCTAAGCTCCATTTACCTCACCTTGAAAGCTGCCACTCCTTGGCACTTTGTGGGGCTAGAGGTGCACATCAACTGTGCGGTCCACCCTCACTGGAAAGGACCTCGAGAGGAAGCCTGTGCAGGCACTAGGTACATTTTCTTGTCCTTCTAAACTCCTTACCCTATGGGAAAGGGTACAGTGAGAAGAAAGCCAGTGTGAGATTCTCTAAAACTTAGGGCCCAAGGCAAGGGTGTCTCTTGTCTAGGGTCAGCAGAATGGCCTGTGACTGAGGGTCACACCAAAGCTGGGGTGGCCCCTATTCTTATGACTGCTACTCCAGGGACACCTCCCTTACCACACACACAAATATATCTACGGCACACACACACATACACACACGCACATATCCATGGCATGCACACACACACACACACACACCATTGTCTGGGTCTTGGATTTCCTCAGAAATCATCTCTATAGTAAAAAGGAAACTGTCCTCAGATGGAGCCAGAGTTAAATGTGGAAGTTACTTGTTAGGTAGACATACGCATATGGGTACTTTCTGGTCCTGGGCACCAGGGTTCTTTTTTTTTTTTCCTATAATTCTTAACTTATTTATTTATTTATTTATTTTGTGTTTTAGATGTAGGTTTACAGACCAAATTAGTTTCTCATTAAACAATTAATAAACATATTGTTTTGTGACATTGGTTGCCAACCCTGTGACTGTCAACACTCTCCCCTTCTCGACCTTGGGTTCCCCATTTCCATTTGTCCAGCTTTCCTGTCCCCTCCTGCCTACTCGTCCTTGCCCCTGGGCTG
>NW_004443982.1:16232469-16234408 GCF_000243295.1 Trichechus manatus latirostris | reverse complement strand
GCCCTCAGGTGGGATACTTCTTAGGTCCAATTTCTACACCATATTCCAGAGGTGCCCAGTGGGATTGCAGCTCAGTTGCCCACAACTGTAGCCTGATCATTAACATATCCTTTATCAGCTTCCTTCCTTTCCCTTTCACACTTCCCACTCCTCTATCTGGGATATTTTCCTTAGATATTTTCCTACTGAACTTGTTGCATTCAAATCCTTCTCTCAGGATGTTTCTGGGTGGCAAAATCTAAGACAATTTTCTATTTCTAGCCCCATTGATTTTGATTGCTTGTGGCATGTCAGCACTGTTCTCTGCATGTTACTATTATCATCTCAATTTTACCAATGAGGAAATCAAGGCTCAAGGATAACCTGCCTGGGGTACTGCAACTAGAAGGCATCAGAAACAAGATTTGAACCAGGTGGTTAGACTCCAGACCTAAATGGTTGATTATTGAGCACTAATCGCATTATGGGGTGGTTCAGTGGTAGAATTCTTGCCTTCCTTGTGGGAGACTCAGGTTCGATTCCTGGCCAATGCACTTCATATGCAGCCATCACTCATTTATCAGTGGAGGCTTGTGTGTTGCTATGTTGCCGAACAGGTTTCAGCAGTGCTTCTAGACTAAGATGGACTAGGAAGAAAGGCCGGGCGATCTACTTCCAAAAAATCAGCCAATGAAAACTCTGTGGATCACAACGGTCCATTCCTGTTGTGCTTGGGATCTCCATGAGTTGGGGGCCGACTGGACGGCAACTAACAACAATCGAATTTATATATCACCATAGTGTCCATCCTTGGCTTGGGCCAAGATTCAAACAGAAGAGTAGTAAAGGGGTTTTAGAATCAGATTTGAGTCTCTGATATACCATTTTGTAGCTGTTTGACACTCCTCACTCTTCCTTATATATTGGCAATAACAGTAGTAGCTATCTTCCAGAGTTGTTGGAGAAGTGAAATGACGTGATACATTCAAAGTGCTTTGCACCATGCCATGCACATGGAACATGCCCTGTGCGTGTGTTAGTTGGCTTTCCACCTCTGCCTCCTCCTCTTCATCAGGCCCAATTCTTGGTTGACAGTAGCATGGACAATAGTGGAACAGAATGTGGACTCCAAAGCCTGTTGTTTCCAGCAAGTATCTGGCTAAATTATTTCAAAAGGTTTTGCTTCTATCAAGTTTAATAGAGTTGATGAGTATTAAAGGAATCATTTAATGTTTATTTGAATGTGAGCAGTAAATGTGTTTTGGAGATTATATTCATTCCCGTGACTTCAAATACTTTCTTATTCCAAAGCTGATTTTCATCCATCACAGCTAAGGTTTTTCAGCTCTCTAGGGCTGTGTGAATGAAAAGCAGGAAGAATTCTGAACAGAGGGTGCTGTTCAGCCTCCTCTCAAGCAAGGTGGCAGAGTTTCCTTCTGGGCTTAGGGACACACTCACTGGGGGGCACAGTGCAGATGTTTGGCCCTGTCTTGATTCATCTATTCCTGTCCTAAGCTGTTCCTCTAACATGTATGAAGCTTTGTGCCCCTGTAAAACAGGCTTCAGAAACACAGGACTTAGAAACAGTATCTACCTCGCCTCTCGAAGCCTGCTGGTTCTTCCATTTTGCTGCCCCTAATGGAAGGTCAGCCTTATTTGCTAAAGGTGAAGCTGCTAAGATCTGTCTGTGGAGACATTTCACCAAATGAATTTTAATAGCTTGGAATCAGGTTAAACTTGCGATGAAGAAAAGGAAAGGGATAATGTACTACTAAATTTTTTTACATCCTGTAAGCACTTGGGATGTGCATGTGGCTTCGAGGTCATGAAGAATTTGTGCTTCCTACCAGGAGCAATCTGATCTCTAACTAAGGAGCCCTGGTGGCACAGTGGTTAAAGTGCTCGACTGCAAACCAAAAGGTGGGCAGTTTGAACCCATCAGCTGCTCCGGGAGAGAAAG
>NW_004443982.1:16221874-16223749 GCF_000243295.1 Trichechus manatus latirostris | reverse complement strand
GATGAAGCTGTGAAACATAACATGGAGGAAGCTGGAGGTTATTTTGCTGAGTGAATTTAGTCAGTCACAGAAGGACACTCAATAGCATAAGGTTCATTGTGGAGGAAGCCATGGGATGTGGTATTTGGGGGACTGCTGTTGATCAAGTAGAAAGATGAAGCCAGGAATCAAAGGCAGTGTAGGTTATGAGGAAATGCAGGCATGTTCAAGTATTCTGGTGGTGAACTCAGACCAAAAGGTGAGAAATAGAGCAGTAGCTGAGGGGTCAGCAGGGTCAGAGACCAGCAAGGCAGCAAAGGAGGGGGCAGGGGGGAAGGTGGAAGGTGGACAGGCCCTGGGCCCTGAGCAGCAGTGGGATCTGAGTGTCTTTGTTAGCTGTCAGTTTTAGGTCATATTTTTGAACAGTGAGCAAGCAGCCTTATGCCAAAACCATCTGGGCCTGCTCTGGGACAAGCCCCCAGCTGCAAGAGTACATGGAGGTGGAGTCTTACAATATTTATGGACTTTAGATGCATGCCCTCTGGAGCTCCAGGAGGCAAAAGCACATTTCAGATCCATAAAGGCTAAGTATCAGTGTATGAAACACCACCGGAGGCCCTGGTTAAGACTGTCCCAGCTGGGGCTGGGTTTCTACAGATGGAGGTGAGGAGCTGGGGAGCCTCAGGGTGGGGCAGGCCCTGGGGTGACTCCTCACACGGCTTTTTGCTGAACTGCTGCAGATAGATCCTTACTCTGTGGGATTTATTTAAGGTGGCTGCTTTAGCATTCTTCTGTGGGAGTATGAATGTAGCAGTCTATTGGCTCCTTCTTTCCTGTTTAAATTCTTCGGGGTGAGAGAAATAGGTTACCCTTGTTTCTGAAAGTACTAGAACTTTTTTCAGCGCTTCATCATGTTCATTATATAAGTGGCAGCTTGTTCCTGGTGGCTGGGGTGGCTGCAGTACCTTTGGCCCCGGACCTTGGCCTCAAGCCTTTTGGCAGAGAGAGAGAGTTTACAAAGGAGAGACTGTAAGAAAGTATAAAAGGCCACAGTCTGCTGAAGGTGAAGGGGTAAAGTTGAGAACTTTTGTCTTTTCTGGCCCAGGAGGAACCACCTGGGGCTTCTCAGGTGTGAGTTTGATCTGCCCATGGCTCTAATAAGGCCATCCCTTCTCCAAACACGTTATCACCTTTCCACACCAGTCCCTTCACCAGCTAGAAGAGGGGTGGGTGGGTGGGGGGTGCCTGTGGATACTGTAAGGCGAACTCCAGGTGAACAAAAATTGGGCATGTTGTGATTTAAGATGACTTTGACGCCTGGTGGGCAAAATAGAGCCAATAGCATGGTGACTGGGGTGGCCAGTTGACAGTGAGTAAGGTTCCTCATCACCTCAGAAAAGAGGAAAATGCACCCAGAGAGCTCTTCTCATGAAGAGGGAAGCATTGGATGGCAAGTCTGAGGACAGCCTTTTTTCATAAACTCAAAAGACTTTGAGCTCTTGATGGCAGGTCTCAAATACAATGAGGAGCGGAGGCCTCTAATATACAAATGATGCTTTGAAACCTCAACACTGAAAATATATTTTGTTGCAACCACGGAACAAAACAATGGTGATCTCAGTGGGCCCTTACGAAACATTGAGGTCAACGTTTGCATTTTATCTAATTGGAGAGTGGGAAGCAGAGACCCCAGTTCTCAGCTGGGTCTTCTGGAACCCAGACCATTTTTCTACTGCTCCCTTGTGTCTGCTCTACTTTGCAGGCTTTTTTTTTTTTTAATTGAACTTTGTGATTTTATTTTTTGTTTCAAAAATAAGAAAATGGAAATGGGTAATAGTGAGTGAAGACATATTTTAGCACTGCATAGAATATTTTCAAATTAAATTATTTGAAATA
>NW_004443982.1:16213953-16220316 GCF_000243295.1 Trichechus manatus latirostris | reverse complement strand
AGACACTGATTGGATTTGCTGTAGCCAAAAATTTTTTTCCCAGTTATCTCGTTGCTCTTCTGGTGTTTGTGCATTGTTACTTATGGTTTGTATTCTGTTTATTTCATGTATTAGGGCTCCTAGCTTTGTCCCTGTTTTTTCTTCCATGATCTTTATCGTTTTAGATTTTATATTTAGGTCTTTGATCCATTTTGAGTTAGTTTTTGTGCACGGTGTGAGATATAGGTCTTGTTTCATTTTTTTGCAGATGGAAATCCAGTTATGCCAGCAATATTTGTTAAAGAGACTGTCTTTTCCCCAATTAATGGAATTTTGGCCTTTGTCAAATATCAGCTTCTCATAGGTAGATGAATTTACGTCTGGATTCAACCTTGAGAAATTCTTAATGACATTCTGCTGCTTAGGTTCACAGTCCTTGGACATTTCTCTCTGCCAGAGTCTCTTGCTCAGCGCTTGTCATACGTAATATGGAGCAACCTTCTGGTAAATTCCTCTTTCTGCTTAGATTAACCAGGGTTGACTTCTGGTGCTTCCAACTGAAGAACCCTAAGTGAATCACCCATTCATTTTGCATTTGTTCGTTCACTAATCATTTATCCAGCACTACAATCCACCACCTGTCTGTCAGTTTGTTGTACTGTGGTGGTTTGCATGTTGTTGTGATGCTGGAAGCTATGCCACAGGTATTTCAAATACCAGCAGGGTCACCATGGTGGATAGGTTTCAGGGAAACTTCCAGACTAAGACAGACTAGGAAGAAAGGCCTGGGAATTCAGTTCTAAAAATTTGTCAATGAAGTTAGTCACAACAGAACACTGTCCGACTCTCTTGCTCTGGACATGTCATCAGGAAGGGATCAATCACTAGAGGAGAACATCATGTTTGGTGAAGTAGAGGACCAGTGAGGATGTGTGAGACCCTCAGTGATATGGATTGGTACAATAGCCACAACAATGGTCTTGAACATGCTGGCCATTGTGAGAATGATGCAGGACCAGGCAACATTTCATTCCGTTGCACATAAGGTTGCTGTGAGTAAGAGATGACTGGATGGTAGCTAACAACAACAGCAATGATCTGCAGGCACAGATATAATTACATATAAAGCATAGCCCCTGCCTTTGAGGACCTCAGAGTTTAATGAGGAAGAAATGCAAGTAAGAAGAAGGCCACGATCGAGTTACTAAGTGGGTGTCGGGGAAGAACAGAAGATGCAATTGGCTTACACTTGGTAGAGTCAGGGAAGGCTTCCGGAGGAGAGGATGCTTGAATTTAGTTTTGATAGATAAAGTTAGAAGCAGACCAAGCAGAGAGAAGGAGGAACAATGCATCCCTTTGGCCAGGAAAGCATTGTGTGAAGGCTCAAAGGTGTGTGGAAGCAGGGTGCATCTGAGGTACTGCTAGCAGGTTAGCTGGGACATAGGACAGACATGGGAATGCAGCAGGAGAGGACTCTTAGAGAGGCTGGCAGGCAGGTATCATACTAGCATGTGAACTAGTGATTAGCCAAAGAGTCTGAATGTTCCCCTGGAGTCCTCAGGGGAGGAGTCATGGAAAGGTCCCAGTGGTGGGGGTTAGAGATATTTTGGTTCTCATCTGGGCTCTACCACTTCCTACACTTAAGGCCTGGGCAAGTGCTGAAGTCTGCCAGGCTCAGTTTCCTCACCAGTAAAATGGGGACAATGACAATAATAATATTTAGCCTTCAAGTTGTTATAAGAATTAAATGAAATAATCCTTGAAAAGCTCTTAGCATAGGTGTGACATATAGTAAATATGTCACATATTCACTCATTCACAAAATATGTATTGAGCATCTATTTTGGGCCAGACATTGGTCCAGGTACTGAGGATACAGGAATGAAAAAAAAAATGGAAAACAAATCCTTGCCTCGTGGAACTTGTGTTCCAGTAAGGAAGAGAAAGAGGAAACAAATAAATGTATAATATAATTCTAGATGATAATAAGTCAGTTCTATGAAGAAAAATAAAGTAGGGTAGGGCCTCAAGAATGAGTGAGAGTGCAGATTTAGATAGATGCTTGGGAAAGTTTCTCTGATGAGGTGACTGAGTAGAGATCTAAATAAAGTGAAGCCAAGAGCTACACAGTTACAGAGGATGGGGAGCATTCCAGGCACAGGGAACAGCAAGTGCGAGGGCCCTCAGGAAAGAGCACGCTAGGAGAGCACTGTGTGTGTGTGTGTGTGTGCCTGTGTGTGTAGGGGGTAGGAGATGTAAAAAGAGATGAGCTCAGAGCCGCTGGGTGAGTTTGAACCACTGACCTTCCAGTTAGCAGATGAATGTTTAACCGTCACACTAGCAGAGCTCCTTAGAGAGATGATATGATTTATTTTTGAAATGATCCTTCTGTGTTGCTGCGTGGAGGATGGATTGTAGTGTGTGACAAGACACCTCTGCTAACTGCTAGAGTCAGATCAACACACAATACACACAGACACACACACGCACACGCACACACAAAAGTATAAAGCAAGCCATGTTTGCCAAGTGTTGCTGCTGCCCCTACTGTTGTTGATGATGATAGCAATGTCTATAATATTCCCCATTTCAAAAATTAATAACCACTCAAAACACACTTTTCTACTAACCTTGGTCATGGCCTTGCCTCCTAATACACTCTTGTATTCTAGATAGCCAACCCAGACATACTGGCGCAGATCACCAGGTCTTTCTCCCAACACCCAAAACAATAGCTTTTTTAGATTCTCAGCCTCTCCTAACAGAGCTCCTTTGTTTGCTCTTAGATTTGTAGGAGATCTTATTTTTAAAATTTATAATTGTTCTCAGCAGCCTGAACAGTTAAAGGGAAAAAGCTTTTTATTCATGCTAGGACCAGAGTTTTAAAGGGAAAAGTCCCCCAAGACCAGTCGTTAAGGTAATGGTGGCTGTTGGAATGTGAGAACTCTATGGAGAAGATGGAACTCAAAGTGGGGCTCTCTCCCCATCCCACAACCTATTCTAAAGATATTCTTTCTGGGTGGTTGACTGACCTCAAACCTTGGAGGGGTTGAGGCTTTTTTTTTAATAACCTCCTCCCTGCAAACAAAACGAATAAAAAAAAAGGTGTCTCTTTAGAAGCATGTGCTAAAGGTGAGAATGTTAAGGCCTGCCAGGTGACATTTCTGGTTCAGCATGCCTCCTTCGGCCTGCCTGTCACTCCAACTGGCAGTAGCCACCAGCAGCCCCTTCTGCCTATGGGTGAGGTCAACCCTCTGACTCTTAGCTTTCCTCAGCAGTCAGCTGTGAGAGTTCTAATTGGCTGACCCATTAGTTCCAGTTCCTTAGAGTAACCATGTGCTGACTGCACACGTGCATCCCAATGTACCAAGAAACACCTAGGGGAACATGAGGTCTACGTGTTCTCTCTCTTTCTCTTTATTATGGTAAAATACATACATACAACAGAATATTTATCATTACAATTTTAAAGTGTTCAATTCAGTGGTATTAAGTACATTCACAATATTGTGCAATCCTCTCCATTATCTAGTTCCAGAACTTTTGTATGGCCTCTAGTGGAAACCATGTACCCATAAAGCAGTCACTCCCCACTGCCTCTCCCCCAGGGCTTGGAAGTCACTAATCTACTCTCTGTCTCTATAGATTTGCCTATTCTGGATACTTCATATCAGTGGGATCATACAATATTTTTCCTTTTGTGTCTAACTTATTTCACTTAGCACATTTTCAAGGTTTGTCATGTTGTGGCATGTATCAGAACTTCATTTCTCTTTATGGCTGAGTAATATTCCATTCTATGTATATACCATACTTTGTTTATCCATTCATCTGTTGATGGACATTTGTGTTGTTTCCACCTTTTGGCTATTATGAATAGTGCTGCAATGAACATCCACGTACAAGTATTTGTTTACATCCTTGTTTTCAATTTGGGTATATACCTAGGATTGGGATTACTGGGTCATATGGTAATTCTATATTTAACTTTTTGAGGAGCCACCAAACTATTTTCCACAATGGCTGCACCATTTTACATTTCCACCAGCAACGGATGAAGGTTCAGATTTCTCCACATCCTTGCCTGTGTTTCCTCTTGAATGGGACTTAAGTCCAGCGTCAAAGAAAACTGCTTCCCAATCTAAAGCTTCAAATGCGCATTGCTGCAGGCTGGGGAATAAAGGAGAAATCTGGCCATTGCCCTTTGTGCCCTGACCAGGGCCTCTTTGACCTACTTGGTGGCCTTGAAATGCCCCTACTTCCCTTGGGGACTTTCTCCCACCTCCACCTTTGCAGTTTGCCATATATGCCATTGGCACTGCCCTTGTCATGGATGTTTGCCATTTCTCAGCCTATTTAACTTCTCAGCAGTATTTGGCATTGATGATCACCCTCCGTCTTGAAACTTTCTCTCCCCTTGGCATCTGTGACTGTGACCCACCGCACTGACCCCTCTGGCTGCTAGCAGGCCTCCCACCATGTCTTAGAGTTGTTTCTGAGGATTCTATGTGCTCTCTTTCGTTCTCCTCAAGTGGCCTCATCCATTCCTGGGGTTTCAATAGTCATCTGCCTATGTCCTGATGGGTCCTAATCTCCACCTCCAGCTCAGATTCCGCTCCCAAACTTCAGACCCTATGTCCACCTGAAGCTTCATGGCCCTCTCAAACACAGCATGTTGAAAATGTGCTCCTGTCCTTTGTCCTGATAAAGTGAATTGCTCCACCATCCACCCAGTCCCTCAAGCCTGACACCTGCACATCGTCCCTATCTTCTCCTTCACTCCCATATCCAATCACTCACTGAGTCTGTTCAGTCCACCTATGTCTTGTCTCCTGGATCCATGCACCTCTCTTCACCTGCATCCACCCAATTTAGCCCCACAGAATCCCCACTCCCCCCTTGCATTCTCTTGGCTTCAGCTCTGCTGAGGTTCTCTTTTTCTTCCAGGTCTGAAATCATCCATTGTGTCCATAGTGCTGCTTCCTCTCTCTGTAACACTTTTCTCTTTTCTGTCTCTCCTCTGTTTCCCTTTGCTAGCTAACTTCTCAGCCCTCAAATCCTAGCTTAGATAGCATCTCCTTCAGGAAGCCTGCCCTGACATCCCAACCCCAGCTCAAAACTGGATTATATGCCCTTCTTCAGGTTACCTGAACTCATCTCACTGGACCGTTTTTGCCCATTTACTTGCCTGTATCCAATTACAGCCATAAATGTTGGATCTACCTTATTTGGATGCCCTGGATGGCACAAACAGTTAAGTACTTGACTACTAGCCAAAAGGTAGCCAGAAGTGCCTTGGAAGACAGGCCTGGAGATCTGCTTCCAAAAGGCAACAGCCTTGAAAACCCTATGGAGCAGTTCTACTCTGCACACATGGGGTCACATGAGTCAGAATTGACTTGACGGCAACTAATAACAACTACCTTATTCACCATAATAGTCCCTGCACTTAGCAGATTGTCCGGCACACAGGGACACTGAATGAACAAGCCACAGAAGCTGCTTCCCAGCAGACCTTTAAACCAGGTCTGGGACTGATCTATAGGGTCACTATGAATCAGAATCGACTTGATGGCAACGGGTTTGGATTTTTGGTTTTGGTTTGGGACTGATCTGGGGCTTTGAGCAAGGCAGGCTCATGCCGTGCCACTCGGTGTGGGGCTGGCAGCAACTCTTTGGTGGAATTTCTCTCCATGCTCTGCCTGACATCAGTCCAGGGTAGGTGGAAGATCCAGCCAAAACCCCAGACACACTTGCAAACTCCCTTCATCTGGGTAGACAATCCTTGCAGGCTGATGAACTATAAATCTACCACCTCTACCTAAACCCTTTGCCATCGAGTCGATTCCAACTCATAGCTACCCTATAGGATAGAGTAGAAGTGCCATGTAGGGTTTCCAAGGAGCACCTGGTGGATTCGAACTGCCGGCCTTTTGGTTAGCAGCCGTTGCATCATAAATGAACGTGTGTTGGTAAGAAGTGGTTCTATTTGGCTCAGTAATCTCCGGCACATGAGCAAAATAGAAAAATGACACTTGTTTCTAGATTTTTATCTAGGGAGCCTGGAACCTCCTTCCTCTGGACTCCCTTAGCCAGCAGGTCACATACCCCTAATATGGCAGTGGTCACACTGTTTTATAATGATTTGTGTCCCTGTCACATTGGGAGTTCTTTGAGGGCTGGGACTAGATTTTATTCATTTTCTCAGTCCTCAGCTGGTGGCACGAAGCCTGGCACAGGTAGGGGGCCACAAGTGTTTGCTCAAAGACTATCCCAGGTATGTATCATTTTGCTATTGGCTGTAACCCAGGAGAAGGAGCCCTGGTGGTGAAGTGGTTAAGAGCTCAGGCTGTTAACCAAAAGGTCTGCAGTTGGAATTCACCA
>NW_004443982.1:16211906-16213741 GCF_000243295.1 Trichechus manatus latirostris | reverse complement strand
TCCACAAGCTCCTTCCAGGGGGTGCTAGTGCCGCTAATTAGGTAATAGCAGGTCATGATGCAATACTACTGGGTCGAAGTGTGATGCAAGATCCTCCCTGCAACACCAGCAAGGCGCCAGTGATGCCAGAGTAGGCAGGGTGGACTCCCCTGGGCCAAGTTCAGAGCTGTTAGCGCCTTGCTTCAGGGACTCTAGCTGGGTGTTGCTGCCTTTGTGAATTTCACAAACTTGTGTGTCCTGTCAGGAAAGGAACTCAAATCCTGGGCCTTCAGCCTCTCTACAATATTGGGGGAGGTGTCAAATTGGGCACAAAGGATTGTCCTTTCACTTTGCCAGATGATAGCTGCCTAAGTTATGTGAATTGAGGAAGGAAACTGCTCCCAAATATGACTCCAGCCACTGAGCCAAAATTCCTCTACCCCGGGTTGCAGCCTTTCTTGCCCTCAAAAGGAATGAGGTGTCTTAAGATAGTTTTCCTGGGAAACACATTCTGAGTCATAGATTTGCATGCAAGAAGTTTCTTGGGAGTGCCCTGGGGAACAACACCTATTAAGGAGGGAGGGAAGGTGGATGGGGCAGAGAGAGAAGTTGAACTGCCATGCTGTTGCAACAGAGGCCTCAGCTGATCCCTTGTGGGGGGCTCGAGAGCTGGAGTGACCCTTCAGAGTTGTCCCAAATTGAGGCAAAGGGGCTGGGCCTTTGTTCCTGCTCCTCCCCCCACACCCCTCACCGCATAGATCAGGCAAAGAGGCTCCTATCATCTGAGAGCAGTTCCCAGAGGGGGGCTCAGCAGCTGGCAGTCCTGGAGGATGGGGGAGGCAGTGCCTCAGAAAGGCATCTGGACGTCACAGCATCCACTATATGAGACTGAAAATGCACATCTACCCGGGAAAAGCCACAAACTGTTTTATAATGATAAACCAAAACCAAACCAGTTGTCATGGAGTTGATTCCAACTCATGGCAACCCTGTATGTGTCAGAGTAGAACTGTGGTCCATAGGGCTTTCAATGGTTTTTCAGAAGTAGATCTCCAGGCTTTTCTTCAGAGGCACTTCTGGGTGGACATGAACCTCCAACTTACTGGTTATCAGCAAGACCTTAATGGGTGGTGCAAACTGTTAAGGTGCTATATATATGTATATGAATATATATGGTGCCCTGGTGGCTCAGTGTTTAAGAGCTCAGCTGCTAACCAAAAGGTCAGCAGTTTGAATCCACCAGCTGCTCCTTGAAACCTTATAGAGCAGTTCTATTCTGTCCTATAGGGTCGCTATGAGTCGGAATTGACTCGACGGCAACAGGTGTATAAATATATATAGTTTGGGTATGGATCATAGAAGTGGATTTGAGGTTCAGGTGAACAGAACCAAGGTAGGGGAGGAGAAGAAGAGGATGTAAGGAGGGGGAAGATGGGGAATCTGGATTCAGAGTGTGTAGTCACCCTGGGGTCCCCTTGCTGTGGAGTGCTGCCAGCAGACTGGGACCTGCACCCTGCCCTCAGAGAGACTGTGGGCAGAAGTTAACCTCTCAGTTTCAGTTCTCCCACTTGGAAAATGAGGGCTGGCAATGGCTGCCTAATCCTAGGGCTTCAGTCTTCAGGGGAAAAAAGGCAAAATACACCACAATACATGTTAGCTTCAAGGGACACAGAGATAAAAATGAGCTCTTTGTTAAAATGAAGCGAGATATAAATCATTCTTAGAATCACAGAGGCTCAGAGCCGGAAGGGGCCTTGATGATCATGTGGTAAGTTCAACCCACTCATTTTACAGACGAGGAAACAGATTCAGGGAGTGGAAGGGACTTGCCCAAGGTCACCTGGCTTGTTAGTGTC
>NW_004443982.1:16204346-16210176 GCF_000243295.1 Trichechus manatus latirostris | reverse complement strand
TGACTCTTGGTTCCGGGCTCATTCATAACATCCAGTGTCTATAAATCTTTATGGGGCCGCCTGTCTTCTTAAATGCAGCCCCAAACTCAGGGAGACTCCTAACTGTCTAGACCAAATTTGTCTCCTGCTCTTCTCTCAGCGGGAAGCTCCTCTTCTTTGCAGAGTCCTGTGGATTCTGCTCAAGAGAATGGAAGGCCCTGCCTGCCAGAGAGGCCTTGGAGACATTTGCATTTGGGTGAAAGGGGCTGATGGTCTTGGATTCACAGCTGAAGATTTTCTGGGGTGGAAATTAAAGTGGCAGCAGGAAGCAGAATGCGACCTAATTAGCAGTGTGGTCTCTGAGGCTGACCTCCTTTCGGGAAAGCTGGCACTCAGAGGAGCATAAAGCAGCTGTCGCCTCTTCCCTGCCTGGCCAGGTGGGCTCAGAGCGGTGCCAGCCCGGTCGTTACCCCACACCAGATGCCCTCCTGGAAAGAAGTCTCACCTCACGCCACAGCACTCCCCACCTAGGGCTCCAAGTGGTGGTGAAAACAAGCTGCATTCCCAGCGTGAAACCCCTTCGAACGGAGGGAAGGAGCAGAGAAGACAAAAGGCTTTCAAGTCTCCTGGGGGGCGGGGGCCCGGCAACCTGAATGGCGCTCAGGAGGCGAGGCAGGAGGGGAGCAGAGGGCGGCGCTGTGGGCAGTTGATGGGCTCACCAGCGTCTCGCACCTGTTGTTGTCTGCTGTGACCACACGTGCAGATGACCCCGGGCGCTCCAGCTAAACAGGCAAGGAGTGTAATTAATCCATTGTTTAGCATTATTGGCGCTCACTGCTGCGCCAAGGCTTCCTGGCAGCTCTCCCAGCCGAAAGAGGGAGGATCTTCAGCCTGATGGTGGCGGTGGAGGCAGCAGCTCAGCGAGCGAGGAGGGGGTGGGAAGAATTGAGACGTCAGGTCCCAGGAAGGGCACCTTCTTATTAAATGATGTTCCTGCCTGGGAGTGAGGGGAGCACAATGCCAAGTTCTCCTCCCCAGCGGGGTACTTCCCCTGCTAGGAAATTATGCCTATCTGTTTGACGCCTGCTGAGAAAGCACGTTTTCTGCAGTGGTCCGCGGTCCACTGAGCTGGCTGAGCTGTGAACACAGTGTGGAGGCCCTGGTTTTGGTATCAGACTGGGCTGCTTCCTACCTCCTGGCTTCTCACCTGGTGTGGGGTTAGTGGATTTTACCTGACAGAAATCACCCAACATCAAAGGTGGCAGGGATTTTAACACCCCCACCCCACCCACCCCACCAGTTGCGGACTCATAGTGACCCTACAAGACAGAGTAGAACTGCCCTATAGGGTTTCCTAGGAGTGGCTAGTGGATTCGAACTGCCAACCTCTTGGTTAGCAGCCTGAACTCTTAACCACTGTGCCACCAGGGCCCCCCACCAAGGGGTAAGAATTAACACTTACAGCTCTTACTAAGTGCCAGGCACTGCTCCAAGCATCAGACATGTATTACCCTACTGGATCTTCACAACCCTACAAGATAGGTGCTATCATTATCCCTATTTTACAAATAGGGCCAGAAAGGCACAGAGAGTCTAAGTAACTTGTCCAAAGTCGCACAGCTAATAAGAGGTAGAGGTGGGATTTGAACGCAGAGTCTGGCTCCAGAGCCTATGAGCCCAACCACTGCACTGTACAGTCTCTTCCTAGTGTCACAGATCTCAGCTCACGCATCTAGCACCAGTGGGGCCTGAGGAACTTTCTGGGTCCTTGGTATCTTAATCCCCACATCCACCTGCCAGAGGATATCAACATTGATGATCTATGTATTCAGACGATCCAGTGAAGGGCTCTGGGAATCTGAATTTTTAACAAGCATTCTGCATACCTTTCATAATCTGGTCAATTTGGGAAATTTTGGAGATAGGGGGTTACTTCAGCTCAGTGGTTCTCAAACTTGAGTGTGAAGAACCAACACCATGGAGGTTATTAACAGTACTGATTCCTGGACCCCTCAAGCCCTCAGATTTCTGGTTTTAGACCCACTGGTTGGCTTTCATGCCCCCTTCTCTTTAGTGGATAAAATAGGACCATTAAGTTTGTGTGCCTCTTTGCTCCATGCTGGTGCCTTTGGCCAGGAGGGACAGAGCAGCCCTGTCCATCTTGATTTGCACAATGCTCGAAGGAGGCAGCCCCACACATGCTAGCTGATCCTCAGAGGCATGGAGCAAAAGGCAGCAGACTGAAAAGACTGGCCGAGGGATCATGGAACAGCCTCAGCGATTGCTGCAACTTAATTGGATGGTTGTTGGATTGCCAGGGATGGGCCTTGCTGGCTCCTTACTTAACAGCTTGCAGCAGCCCTGGTCAAGACAGTGAGTGAGGCTTTTTCCTTCACTGGACCCTCATGGACAGTGGACAGTGCTTTCCTTTCTCTCCTGATTCACATGCACTGGGAGGAGAAAGCCCATTCCTGGAAACTGACATTGTCAAAGAATAAAACAAAAACCACCTACGCTGTATATAGATATAGATATATAAAACCCATTACTATTGAGTCGATTCTAACTCATAGGACTCCGTAGAACAGACTAGAACTGCCCCATAGGGTTTCCAAGGCTGTAATCTTTACAGAAGCAGACTACCACATCTTTCTTCTGCAGAGCGGCTGGTGGGTTTAAACTGCCGACCTCTCGGTTAGCAGCCGAGCACTTAACCACTGTGCCACCAGGGCTCCTATATATATATACACACATGCTTACATATATATGTGTGTGTGTATATATATCTATGTATCTATCTCTATAAATATATACATAAATATATAGGTATATATGTATATGTATATACCAGCTGCCGTCGAGTTGGACTCCAACTCATGGTGACCACATGCGTGTCAGAGTAGAACCACAGGGTTTTCAATGGCTAATTTTTCAGAAGTAGATCGCCAGGCCTTTCTTCCAAGGCACCTCTCGGTGTATATATACATACACACACACACACACACAAACACACAAAATTGAGTCTACTAACTTGCTAGAAAAGGGAGCACAGACCAGTGAGTGGCTCTCTGAGGGGGACCAGCGAGGGGGTTGTAGGTGTTAGAAGGGGAAGTTCCCTGCAGTTATGCTAATTGACACAGTGGCTGCAACAATGAGCTCAAACAAAGCAATGATTGTGAGGGTGGTATGGATGCTGGATGCGCAGTGTTTCCTTCTGTTGTACATAGGGTGGCTATGAGTCTGAACCAACTCACAGCACCTAACAAAACAATATGCTAATTAAAGATTGAAAACTAGCTGTTGGGATAGTACGGAAGAGTCCAAAGTCTGTACATAGTTGGTTCAAAGAAGCCCTGTTGTTAATTGTTCAGGAAAGTGTCTTCAGTTAGGTCCAGTGAAGGTCTGGCATCCGGGGTCCTTTCAAAAGCACAGCATTCCTTAGCAAGTGTTGCTGTAAATGAAAACTTGTTGTTCTGCAGCTTGTTGTTGCTGTAGCTGCTGTGGGACCTGGACGGCACAAGTCTGTTCCTTGAAGTCACTTTGAGCCCCTTCTGAGATTGCTGCTGGCTGAGTCTTGAGCAGCTGCTCCTGGTCTCCTAAGGCCCAGGTTGGTGATCTTTTCCTTGGCAGACCTGGTCCAGGACTGGGCCGAGGAAAGTGCCAAAAAAAAAAAAAAAAAAAAATTTAAGGAGGCATGCACTCTCAGCTTCATGCAACTGCAGAGTCAGCCTTTGACAGTAAGTGCTTCCTTAAATGTTGCGCTCCCTCAGCCTAAGACCCACTGCTCTCCCTTGGAAAGGGAGGAGGTGTTGAGGGTGTTGGTCTCTCTAGAACACATCCTCATTGGATGAACCATGATTTCAGTCCCTCCAGATACAGGATATTTCCAACCTCTTCCTAGTGTTATTTCCTCATGATAGGCTAGAAGGGAGAGTGGGGAGGATGAGTCTCCAGGTGTGTCAATACTGATCCATTCAGTTGGTGGAGGGCTTTGATCAGGATCTGCTTAGTTCCATGGAATTTACTCATGTGGCCACATCACAGTGACACAGGTAGTCTGTCCCATTACCGGACTATACTCAGGGTTCTCTCATTGTCCCCCTAGGCCAGAGGCATTTTATTTCAGGAGACAGTTATTTGAAATTTTAGGCCACATGGAAATGACTCATATCAGCTCTTTTCTGTGGGATTCTTTTTTTTCCTGGCCATTCAACAAAACAGTATCAGCAAAACAAGTACCAGAGAATTGTTTCCTGATTCCAGTTTCCTCAGTGTGGCCTCTCCTATGGTTTTATAGAAAAGCAGTTGAGTCCAATTCCAAGTCCACTCATTCGCAAAAACAGTCTCTGGGAGCCTCCACATGCAACTGAACCATCCATGCCCCTGACTCTGGATTGAACTGGGCCTTAACTGTCCTGGGCAGATAAAACTCTGGTCTATTTTTAGTGGCCTCTCCTGAAGGCAAGCTATAGTCTAAGACAGTCCTGATTTCAGGGCTTACTCACCCCCCATGGTGGGCCATCTTTGTCCCTGGAAGAGTCAGCCCATCCTAATTTAAATTGTCCCTGTTAGTTTACCTTGTCTTGTAGCTATTTTCAGCTATTTCCTCTTGTTCTGTCCTTCAAAGACACAGGGAACAGCCAGCCACCAACTGCTCAGTAATATTGCTTCACGTGGGGCATCTGAAAGACATGGAAGAAAGTTCAGGGTTAATGCAAATGCTGCATTCCGATTTCTTCATGCGGGAACTGCAGGAAGTTTTGTTGTTGCATTTTCTTGAACATCGGCTAAGCATAATGAAGTCGGTTCAGGATGGGCTTTAAGCCCAAATTCACTTGCTTTGGGATTCATCACTCGGCTCCTATATTAAATTCACCTTGGGGTCTATGGTAAATTTTATGAAATGTTACTTTCCTCTTTACGGCTAGCATAAACATTTATTATACATCCTGTGATATATGTCTCCAGGAAGTGAGGAAATGCTGTTGTGGAAAGATACGATTCCCAACTGATTTGAAATATAGACGAATAGCATGTTTTAGAAAGGGGCCAGGACTTTAATAGAAAAAAGTAGTTATCAGATGTTTTTTTTCTTGTCTTTCTCTGCCGTCTCTTTTGGCACCAGTTAAAAGAACATTTCTCAGCCCTTCTCCCCATGCACACAAAAGATGATACCTGATATGAGATACTGTCAAATCCTGCTTCATTAAAGCCCACAAAAGCTAATGCACAGCTCCCCTCACACTGCCCTAAAATGGGAACAAAGAGGCAGAATAATGTCAAAATAGAACACAAAGGAAAAGAGTTTGTCCTCTGGGCCCAGGAGATGAAAGACATCAGGAGTCATCTGTGAATACTGGGTTGGGCCAATGTTTCTCGGGCTTATTTCATAGATCATGGGGCATTGCCGGACTGGGCAACTTGTGTAAACATAGCAAGAGTGCAGTGAAGGCATGTAAACAAGGGCCCAAGTAATGGTCCTTTTAGGCCACAAGGAGGATTATTTGCCTCAGGACAGGGACAGCTAACAACCAGGGAATGCAGACTTCCCACTTACTTGCTGTGCAGTAGAACGCCCCTGGAGGACAGAAGAAGTCTGGAGCATAATCTTGGTTAAGGGGTCCCTGTCTGGGGACCACAGGAAACAGACAATTGTGAGGGATGTGCCAAGTTCTTAAAGGAGTTGGTTGTAAAAAGAAGCAAGTCATGTAAAAAAGCTCTATCACTACTGGTCTCATAAACAACCATAAAGACCTTGGCTTTGTGACTTATTCAGAGTTTAGTAACTCATAGATGGGGTAAATATATTCCACCAGGTCAAAGGATGATCCCTGGAAAGGTGAGGGGGCAA
>NW_004443982.1:16199758-16203828 GCF_000243295.1 Trichechus manatus latirostris | reverse complement strand
CTGGCGATCTGCTCCTGTAAAGATTACACCCTAGAAAACCCTATGGGGCAGTTCTAATCTGTCACATGGGGTCACTAGGAGTCAAAATTGACTCTATGGCACCTAACAACAACAATAGTTTGCTTGTGAGGTGATTCTGGGGAGGAGGGGTGAAGGAGTGGAGAATGTGAGCCAGGAATGGAAAGAAAGTCAATACAAGGGTGCGTTATCAAGGTCACTGCTATAAGAAACAAGAGCCCACTTCTGCCAGGACCTCCTGAAAAGTGTACAGAATGCCTCCCAAAAATGACCATCTAAATGATGGGAGGCAGGAACATTAATTCACAGGCTTCTATCTCCCACTGGTAGAGGGTTGCTCCTGGAATGGTTGACATCTCTGAACTTCTGAGCTGTGCATGCAGTATCCTGGGCCTCATAGGTGTTTTGGGGCCAAGAGCAAAGATGTGGTGCTCACTCAAAGTGAGACATGTGAGCCCAAGCTCACACAGAACTGTCCACTTCAGCCATGGCTAGAATCAGAGGTATGGCCAACAGGATGTAAGACAGGGCACCGGACGCACCTACTACAGGATGTAATCCTGCTGAGGGGATACAGGACAAGGAGATAATACACTGCCACGTGGGAGCCAAAGAATGAAGGGAACATGGATTCAAAGCCCTCTCCGAAAATAAGCTGTTCTGGGGTGACTCAAACTGACAGAAGTAAAGAGACTTAACAGAGGACTGAGGGGTTACTGGTAATTGGGTGGATAATACTGCCAGAGAAAAGGGCAGAAGTCCTTCTGGATACCCAGAATGCTATGCATTAGAAAGCACTTGCGTCCTGAACCAACAAAGTCCTCAACATGGGGTCATAAAGGAGATAAGATCACACTATAATGAGGTCTTCTGCATCCAACCTTAATAAACCTCTGTGGACAGGAACCAGAGAGGCCTCTGTAGTATTGATTCTGGGGCCACAGCAGGGTCATGCCTTTGGAAAGCATTCAGAAGGCTTGGAGTGCAAGGAGATAGGGTGTTGTGCAAACAGGGAAGGCTTGGGCTGGAATATTGACTAGACTTTTAGAGCTGTTTGCAATACAAAGCCTGGATTTAGACATTGCCACTCCTACCTGCAGCAAAGCACCATAAGAATTGTCAAGAGTCTTTGAGGCACTGCAAACCCAAACCTAAAAAAAGAAGAGAAACTTCCTCTGTACCATTTATATTGTTAATACTTAACTTCTAGAGAAAGTCTGAAGATTACAAGCCTCAGAGATGAATAGGATGAAGTCTGTGGGGTTGAGTATGAAAGTATGAAAGGATTATAGAAGATACGTATTGGAAAGGCCTATTCAGTCATCCATCAGCAATGCACTGGTACCTCCAAATACCACAGTCTTGGAAGTTGTAGCAGACATATGTCAATGTGCTCTCCTCTGGAGAACTGACTCAACTCCATTCTGTGTGGTTCTAGTGGGATATCAATCATGGTGATTCCTTGTGGAAAATAAGGTCCAGTGATTTGCCTAACTCAGTGTTTCTCAAACGTCACCTGGGGATCTTGTTAAAATGCAGCTTCTAATGCAGTAGGTGTGAGATGGATCCTGAAATTCTGCACTTTTCATGAGATCCCATGGGATGCTGAAGCTGCTGGTCCATGGACCACACTTTGAGTAACCAGGAAGGGCCTAATGTTCCACGCTTAGTAAGTCAAGACCAAGATTCACGTTCTGATCTTTGGAGCCAGAGCCCAGTGTTTTTCTATTATACTACTTCTGTCTCCAGGGATCTTGATTTTCGCTCCTGCTGCGGTTTGACAGAAAGCAATGTGGCAGTTAATTACAGGCTGCCAGTTCCAGAGCGCAGTGCTGTGTAGCAGAAAGCAGAAAGCACTCCTTTGCACAGTCCGTTCTTTACCCCACTTGCAGACCTGGCTATGGATAGTTGTCTAACTCCCAGTAGATTCAACCACAACCACATCATGCTTCAGGATTGAAATAAAAAAAAAAAATAGTGTGTTGAGACTGATAAGCCGGTTGTAGGAATCAGTGTGGCCCCTCAGAGGAAAAGGGAGAGAGGAAGGAAGAAGTGAATGGGCTTAGGAAAGACAATGAATGAGCAACGGATGAGGGTGGAGGTTGAAGGGGAAAATCTCTAAATTCCTTCTGTGGCCTGCTTGGAAATGATTACTGTAATAAGGGAATCACAAGCATGCTGTTAACGCTCCCTGGTTGGGAGGAAGCCACAGTTGTTCAGGTGGATGGCTGAGCAGTGCCTGTTATTTATTTGCATCACGGATTCTTCATTTTGCAGGCCCGACTGTCTCGGCCTGCCTGCTGACTGGCTGTCCAGACATGGGGCCATCTCTGATGATGATGGATTTCTGAGTTAGCCTTATTCTCTTTCTCTGTGGAATGCTGCACACTCCTAAATCAGCATGCTAGAGAACTATGCATTACCCTCCTGCTCCTGGAATAGGGTGCTGAAGGCTAGCGAGAGGCTCACATCAACGGGGCTTGGTGCATTTGAGGTGTGCACAGGGTCCCTTCATTCTTGCTGGATTTCAGTTTCAAGGACACCCTTGCTTTTACAGGAATAGTATTTTTTCTGAATTTACTTTTAAAAATGAGATATAACTTACATACAATAAAATAAATAAATCCTAAGTGTTCTGTTTGGTGAATTTTTATGCATGTATAACCTGCCATTGGCTTTTGAAAGTCTTTAGCTACCTAGTGCTGCTGTAACACGAATACCACAAGTAGGTGGCTGTAAAGAACAGAAATTTATTTTCTCACAATTCTGGAGGCTAAAAGTCCAAATCAGGGTCTCAGCCATGTCAATTCCTTCTTTGTCAGTAGCCCCAGGTGTTCCTTGGTTCCTTGGCAATCCTCACATGGCATCTGTCTTCCCCCCGTGCCTGTGTGCCTCTGTGTCTAATCTGCTCTCCTTATTACTCAGAAATGATTAGATTTAGAACTCACTCTACTCTGGTATGATCTAATTAACATAACAAAGAAAACCCTATTTCCAAACAGGATTGCATCCACATGTATAGGGGTTAGGATTCTAACACATATTTCAAGGGGACACAATTTAATCCATAACAACCCCTATAGACAGAATATTCACAATGCTCATAGCACAGTGAATACTAATGGGGTTCCCTTTATGGTAATGATTATAATTTCACTAGCTCTTGTCCCATCACTGATAGAGGACTCCCTTACAAGTGGTCCTTCAGGAGGTGTTCTTTACATGCTTGCGAAGGAATCTCTCTCACTGTATCAGTTATCTATTTCCACAATATTTCTGCATAACAAAAAAAACTTAAAAACCTCCACGGCATTCAGCAATAATATTTATTGCTCATGCTATTGGGGGTTTGATGGGCACTGGCTAATGCAGGCTGGACTCAGAGGGTAGTTCTGTTTACATTGGCTGGGCTTTTCATACTTCTGAGGGTTGGCTGGAGGTTGGCTAATCCGAGCTGGGTCCAACTGTGATGATTCAGCTCTGCTCCACATGTCTCTCATCTTCTTTAGGAGACCAATGTCTAGCCCAGGCATGTTTTTCTCATGGAGATGGCAAAGGTGTAAGAGATCAGGCTTGGAGCTGGCACACAGTCACTTCTGCCTCATTCTATTAGCCAGAGCAATCACATACCTGATGCAAGAACTGAAGAGAAATACACTCTGCCTTTTGATGGCAAAGGGTGCGGATATAAGGAAGGATGAAAAATTGTGGTCATTAATGCCATGTACCATGGTCATCAAGAAATGCTGCTTCCCCACCCCATTAGGCACCAGAATCTCCCACCAGGTGCCACTGCTGCTCCACACCATGACCAGGCCCATTGTGGAGGTAACAGACCCAAGGCAGGGTCCAAGCTGTAGAGAAGGAAAGGATAATGTAGTGCTCCCTTATTTGTTACAATCTTAAAGATGGATGCTTGTAACCCTGGGTCTTTTAGAAAGCTTAATAAAATAAGTTTTTAATTATGGTCCTTCTCTTCCTAGAAATAATATCATCCTTAGACCTGGGATGGGGGTGAATTTAAGTGAGAAGCACTAGGTATACTCAGAATC
>NW_004443982.1:16182506-16184208 GCF_000243295.1 Trichechus manatus latirostris | reverse complement strand
GGAGATGGGAAGGCAGAGAGGGTTAGGAGCTGGTTGAATGGACATGGGGAATCAGTGGTGGAAAGTAGGAGTGTGCTGTCACAGTAAGGGGAGAGCAATTAGGGTCACATATGTATAAAGTTTTGTATGGGAGAGTAAGTTGAAATGTAAACTTCATTTAAAGTACAACAATAAAAAAAGGATTAAGGGGCATCATCTCTTTCTATGACTTTTCTGTTTTTCATGTGTGCTATTTCCATGATTCCAAAGCACTCTTTTGTTTAATCTTTATTTTGTCAAATAGGTGTTTTTATGTGCTATATCTTTATTTTTAAGGTAATTTGAATGCAAGATAATTGTGAGTCCCAATAGGTTGAAAAATTGCTGAAGAAAATGGCAGAGAAAAAAAGAAGGTAGCTTCCAAAGAATGACTTCCTTGTACCCTCCTCCATCACACACTACCCACTATCAAATCTTTTCTTACTCCTTTGGTAAGAACATGAAACCTTCATGGCATTATATTTTATGTATAAACTATATTTATTTACTTTCAAATTGTTTATTATTTATAGAAACTTGTTTTATTGTCTAATTGATATATATTTTCTTTCTGTGGTATTTCTTCTATAGCTTGGGTTAAGATGGAAAACGTCATATATTTTCCTCATTAAAACAAGTGGAACTTCAGGTTCTGGACAAAATGAAGTAGACACATGTCACCCTATTTCTAAAAACCCTGTGCAAACCACATGCAGCAAGCATCAGAAGACATTGAAAATTAGAGGGGAAAAAAAGGCGACCTGTCTAGAGACCTTGAGATTTGAGAAATGACCCTTTTGCCTCTTATATATTCTGACTTGGGTGCAATAGAAGTTCACAAGCTGGAAATACCAAGCATAAAATAAACAAACACACAAAACTAGATAAGCCTCCTATCTGTATACAAAAGATGGGTAGAGTGGGAAGCCTTGCAGGGCAAAACCCATTTGACAACAGCAGCCCTACTCCAGCTGAACACCACAAAAAAACCACAAGCCCTCTCCAGCCCCACTATGTATATAAGGCAACATCGGGACTGTGTGAATAGAGTCCAACTGCCATTCCAGTCCGGCAGTAGTAAGACTGCACTCTGCCTCCTGGAAGGTAGATATCTACAGAGCCTATATGTGAGCAGAACCCTGACTATCAGTAATGAGATGGCTCACCTTGTCAGCAGGAAGACAACTGTGGAGGATGGTGGTAGAGGATGGTGTGTGAGCAGAGCCCTCGATACCATCCTGGTCCAGTGATTATGAGGCAGCATCCTTTCCCCTCCTGACCAGTGGACATCAGCGAGTGCTGTGTATGTGAAGATTTCTGACTACCATCATTGGCCTGACAATAATGAGTAACAAGATGTAAACAGGAACCACAGTCTCATAACATAATATGCAAATTATACAGGATACAATTGAAAATCATTTATCATACCAAGAACGAGGAAAATCTCAACTAGAATGAGAAAAGATCACCAAAATATGTCAACACCAAGATGACACATACGTTGGAATTATCTGACAGGAAATTTAACATAGCCATATAAAATGCCACCCAGGGACTCATCAATCTTGAAAGAAATGAAAAAATAAAAATTCTCAGCAAAGAAATGAAAGATATAAAGAAGATCTGAACTGAAATTTTAGAACTAAAAATACAATAACTGAAATAAAAGCTCATTGGGGCA
>NW_004443982.1:16176287-16181819 GCF_000243295.1 Trichechus manatus latirostris | reverse complement strand
GAGTAAATATAATAGGTTAACTTTTTAGCTTGAGATTTTGAAATTATATTATAATATTGAAAGCAAAATGATAGCATTATCTTATGTTGTTCTCAAAGTATGTAGAGAAAATAGTTAAAGACAACTGAATTATTAAGAGGGGAGGATAAATGGCCAAAATGAATAAGGTTCTATATTTAACGTGAAGTGGTAAAATTTTGATACTACTAGATTGTGTGTAGTAAGTTATATATGTGTACTGTAATCCCCAGAGCAACCACTAAAAAAAAAGTATGCAAATTCTATAAATAAAGCAAAATGCAATGCTAAAAACATTCAAGTAACCAAGAAGAAGGCTGGAAAAGGGAAACAAAGAAACAAAAACCAAATAAAACTAACAAAAGGTAAATAATAAAATGCCAGGCATAAATCCTAACATATTAATAATTATATTAAATTTAAATGGTATAAATACTTCATGTAAAAGATAGTAATTGGCAGAGTGGATTAAAAATGACCCAAATATATGCTATCTATAGAAAACTCATTTCGAATTCAAAATGTTTATGTGCCAAATAATGGAATTTCAAACTACATGAAGCACTAACCAACAGAATCGAAAGAAGAAACAGACAAACTCACAGTTATACCTCTCTCTCAATAATTGATAGAATCACTATGTAGAAAATCAGCAAAAATGTAGAAGAATTGAACAACTCCATCAACCAACAGTATCTAATGGATACATATATATAATACTTCACCAAAAAACAGCAGAATTCTTTTTTTGTTTTTCAACCATACACCAAACAGTCACAAAGATAGAACATACCCTGGGTCATAAAACAAACATCAACAACTTTTAAAAAATTAAAATAATATGGAGTACAGTCTCTGATAATAACGGAATCAAACTAAAATTCAATAACAGAAAAACAACAGGTAAACCTCCAAATACTTGGAAATTTAAAATCACACTTCTAAAGAAAACCCATAGGTCAAAGAGGGAGTTACAAGGGAAATAAAAAACTACATAGAACTGAGTGAAAATAAAAATACAACATATTAAAATTTATGTAATGCAGCTAAAGCAGTGCATAGAGGGAAATTTATAGCATTAAGTACTTATATTAGAAAAGAATAAAGGTGTCTAAACAATAATCTAAGCTTCCACCTCATCAAGTAGAAAAAGAAGAATAAAATAAATCACAAATTAAGCAGAAAGAAAATGATTAAAAACAATAATAATAAGAGCAGAAATCAATGAAATTGAAAACAGGAAAATAATAGAAAAAATGAACAAAATAAAAACTAGTCTTTTGAAAATATCAACAAAATTGATATACTTCCACTCAGTCTGACAAAAAAGGAGAGAAGCCAGAGGTTATCTATAGCAGAAATGAAAGTGGATGCCACTACAGACACGACAGATATTAAAAGGATAATAAGAGAATACCACAAACAACTCTATACACATAAATTCCACTACAGCACAATAAAGGAAAATTAAAAACCAATATCCCTCATGAACATAGATGCAAAAATTCTCGATAAAATATTAGCAATTCAACTCTAGCAATATTCAAAAACAAAACAAAATACACACCACAACCATGGGGATTTATTCCAGGAATGCAAGTATATGAAAATTAACCAGTGTAATCCCCTATATTAACATAATAAAGAAAAAAATCACATGATCATATTAATTGATGCAGAAAAAAACACTTGACAAAATCCAACTTCCATTTCTGAGGGGGGAAAAAAAACTCTCAGCAAACAGGAATTGAAAAAAACTTCCTCAACCTGATAAAGGACATTTGCAAAAAACCTATGGCTAGTATCATACTTAATGATGAAAGACAGAATGATTTTCCCCAAAATTGGGGATAAGGCAAGGATGTCCTCACCACTCTTATTTAATATAGTAGTGTAAGTCTTAGTTTGTGCAATAAGGTAAGAAAAAGGATATAAAAACATAGAGATTAGAAAGGAAGAAGTAAATTCTTCCCATTTGCAGATGATATGATCATCTATGTAAGAAAACCCCAAGAATCTACAGGAAAATTTCTAGAACTAGTAAGTCAGTTTAGTAAGGTTAACACCAAAACTTAAACACATTCCTATATACTAAAAATGAACTATTAGAAACAAAAATGAAAAATACAGTACCGTTTATAATTGTTCCAAAAAATAACACCTATGTAAATATAGCAAATTATGTACAGATAAAATATGATAAAAATTGCAGAATTTTAATGAAAGAAATCAACAAAGATATAAATAAATGGAAAGATAATTCCAAGTTCATGGATTCGGAGACTCAATATAGTAAAAATGCTCATTCTCCCCAAAGTGATCTATAAATTCAACAAAATTTTTATCAAAATCCCAACATTTTTATATACATAAACTTATTTTAAGATTTATATGGCAAAGCAAAGGAGCTAGAAGAGCTAAAACAATGTTAAAAAAGAAGAATAAAGTTGGAGCAATCAAACCACCCAATTTTAAGACTTACCATATAGCTATAGTAAGTAAAATAGTGTGGTATTAATGGAGGAAGAGACATATAAATCAGTGGGACAGAATAGAGAACCCCAAAATGGACCCACACAAATATGTCCAACTAATTTTGTGGAATGGTTCAAAAGAGATTCAATGAAGGAAGCATAGTCTTCAACAAATGTTACTAGAACAATTGGATGTCAATAAGCAAAAATGAGCCCCACACTTTATAAAAAAATTAACTCAGAATGTTATATCTCAATGTAAAATGTAAAACCATAAAGTTTATAGAAGAGAACATAAGAAAAAATTATGATTACCTAGAAAGTTCTTAGACATGACACCAAAAACACCTCCCTTACAAAAGAAAAAAAAAATCACTTAAGTGGACTTCATCAAATTTTAAAACTTTTGTTCCCTGAGATGAAGATGAGAAGATAAGCCACAGAATGGGAGAAGATATTTGCAAATCACATATCTGAGAAAGAACTTATATTCAAAAAATATAAAAACCTCTCTAAACTCAACAGCAAGAAAACGTACAATCCAATTAGAAAATGAGAAAACTATTTGAACAGATTCTTCACCAAAGAATACACATAGATGGAAACTAAACACATGAAAAAAATATTCAATTTCATTAGCCACTAGGGAAACGTAAATTAAAACCATGATGAGATTCTACTATGAACTTATTAGAATGGCTAAAATAAAAAATACTGACAATACCAAGTGCCGGTGAGGATGTGGAGAAACTGAATCCGTTACACATTTCTAATGGAAATGTAAAATTCAATAGCCACTTTGGAAAACTGGCTGTTTCTTAAATAGTTAAACATACACTTACTATACAATCCTTACTATAAAATTCACACAAAATCCCGTACATGAGTGTACTTATCAGCTTTATAAATAATAGCCAAAAAACTGGTAACAGCCCGATGAACTTCAATGGATTAATGGGTAAATTAATGGTACACTCATACAGTAGAATACTACTCAATAGCCATAAATAGGATGGAACTGCTGATACACACAACAATTTGGATGGATCAAGGTCGTTAAAGCCAATCTCAAAAGGTAACACACCGCATGTATAATGTTCTAAAAGTGACAAAATTATACAGAAAGAGAACAGATCAGTGGTTACCAGGGATTACGGGAGGGGGTGGAAAGGTGTGACTATAAAGGGGTAGCATAAAATAGCTCTTTTGTGGTGACAGAATAGTTCTATATCATAACTGTGATGGCAGCTGTACAAATGTATACAGTAGTCCCCCCTTATCCGTGGGGGACACGTTCCAACACCCCCAGTGGATGCCTGAAAACACAGATGGTACCGAACCCTATATACACTATATTTTTTCCTATACATGCATACCTATGATAAAGTTTAATTTATAAATTAGACACAGTAAGAGATTAACAACAGTAACTAATAATAAAATAGAACAATTATTAAGTAAAATAAGGGTTACTTAACCACAAGCACTGCAATACCGAGACAATCGATCCGATAACCAAGAGGGTTTTCTAAATGACCGACGAGCGGGTAGTGTATACAGGGTGGATATGCTGGACTAAGGGATGATTCACCCACCTGGCGGGATAGAGCTGGATGGTACGACATTCACCACGCTACTCAGAATGGCTCAAAATTTGAAACTTATGAATTGATTATTTCTGGAATTTTCCATTTAATATTTTCAGACAGCAGTTGGCTGCGGATAACTGCAACCTCGGTAAGAGGAACCGTGGATAAGGGAAACTACTGTACATGAGATCAAATTTCATAGAACTGTACATACATACAAAAAGTAAATGAATGCATGCAAAAAAAACTGGTGAAATCAAATTAAGGTTTGTAGTCTAGTTGATTGTATTATGCCAATGTCAACTTTCTGGTTTTGATAATGTACTATTATTGGTAGCTGCAGGCAAGTTAGCGCCGGACTCATGGTGACTCCATGCTCAATGAAACGAAATGCTTTCTGGTCCTGCGCCATCCCTATGATGGGTTTTGGATCGAACATTGCAATTCACAGGGTTTTCATTGGCTGATTTTTGGAAGTAGCTTTCCAGGCCTTTCTTTCTAGCCCATCTTAGTCTGCAAGCTCTGTTGAAACTTGTTCAACATCATTGCAACAGGCAAGCCTCCACTGACAGAGGGGTGGTGGCTGCACATAAGGTGCATTAACAGGGAATTGAACCTAGGTCTCCCCCATGGAAGGTGAGAATTCTACCACTGAACCACCACGGCTCTCTGATAATGTACTATAGTTATATAAGATGTTACCATTGGGGGAAGCTGGGTCATGGGAACACAGGATCTCTCTGTAGTATTTTTGCAACTTTTTGTGAGTCTATAACTATTACAGAATAAAAAGTTTTTAAAAATATTATTTGTGTGGTATTGTGTGAACTGTTACAATTTTTCCTCTGTAAGTTTAAGATACATTTCTTTATCTTCATATTAAAGAATATTCTTTAAAAAAATAAATGGAAATATTTTTCACATAATGGTATTGCACTAAACAACAGGGTTTTCAGAAATTAATCAAAGTCATTAAATGAGGAATATCACTTTTGATGAACTGACCCCTATGGTCCAGAATCTACAGTATTTTGTGTATACTCATGTCACATAGATCATATTCTATTAAAAATAATTCTGTTATAATTGTATATATAAATTCTTCTACCCTGTTTCAGTTAACTTTTGATGCATAACAAGTCAACTATATTAGTTTTCTATTGCTATGTAACAAATTGCCATACATTTAGCAACTTAAAACAACACCAATTTAGTAGCTCACAGTTCTGTAGATCAGAAGTCCAGAATGGCATGGCTGGGTTCTTTGCTCAGGGTATCACAAAGCTGAAATCAAATTGTCAGCTTGGCTGAGTTTTCATCTGGAAATTCTGGGGAAAATCTGCTTCCAAGCTCATTCTTGTTATTGGCAGAATTCAGTTTTTTGTGGTTATAGGATTAAGGTCACATTTCCTTGTTGGCTGTCAACTGGGGGCCACTCTCAGCTCTTAGAG
>NW_004443982.1:16171940-16173022 GCF_000243295.1 Trichechus manatus latirostris | reverse complement strand
CCATAAAACAAAATGAGACTAAAAGGGCACAACAGCCCAGGGACAAGGACTAGAAGGCAGGAGGGGCCAGGAAAACTGGTAATAGGGAACCCAAGGTTGAAAAGGGAGAGTGTTGACCTGTCATAGGGTTGTTAACCAATGTCATAAAACAATATGTGTACTAACTGTTTAATGAGAAACTATTTGTTCTATAAACCTTCATCTAAGGTACAATTAAAAAAGAAAAAAGATCTATCCTGAAGTACAACACTGTCAGTGATAGAATAATATCCATATACCTACAAGGAAGACCAGTTAATATGACTATTTTTCAACTTTATGCACCAACCACTAAGGTGAAATTGAATATTTTTACCAACTTCTGCTATCTTAAATTGACCAACTATGCAATCAGGATGCATTGGTAATTACTGGTGATTGGAGTGCGAAAGTTGGAAACAAAGAAGAAGGGTTGGTATTTGGAAAATATGGCATTGGTGATAGAAACAATGCTAGAGATCACATGATAGAATTTTCCAAGACCAATGAATTATTCATTGCAAATACTTTTCTTCACCAACATAAACAGCGACTCTACACATGGATCTCGCCAGATGGAATACACAGGAATCAAATCGACTACATCTGTGGAAAGAGACAATGGAAAAGCTCAATATTATCATTCAGAACAAGGCCAGGGGATGACTGTGGAACAGACCATCAGTTGCTCATATGCAAGTTCAAGTTGAAACTGAAGAAAATTAGAACAGGTCAACAAGAGCCAAAGTATGACCTTGAGTATATCCCACCTGAATTTAGAGACCATCTCAAGAATAGATTTGACGCATTGAATGCTAATGATCAAAGACCGGACGAGTTGTGGGATGACATCAAGGACATCATACATGAAGAAAGCAAGAGGTCATAAAAAAACAGGATAGAAAGAAAAGACCAAAATGGATGTCAGAAGAGACTCTGAAACTTGCTCTTGAATGTCGAGCAGCTAAAGCAAAAGGAAGAAATGATGAAGTAAAAGAGCTGAACAGAAGATGTCAAAGGGCAGCTCCAGAAGACAAAGTAAAGTATTATAATGACATGTGCAA
>NW_004443982.1:16165213-16170503 GCF_000243295.1 Trichechus manatus latirostris | reverse complement strand
CAAAAGAACAAACAGGTCTTTCTTGGAAGAAGTACAACCAGAATTCTCCTTAAAAGCAAGGATGGTGAAACTACATCTCACATACTTTGGACATGTTATCAGGAGGGATCAATCCCTGGAGAAGGACATCATGCTTGGTAAAGTAGAGGGTCAGCGAATAAGAGGAAGACCCTTAACCAGATGGATTGACACAGTGGCTGCAACAATGGGCTCAAGCATAACAATGATTGTGAGGATGGCGCAGGACCGGCAGTGTTTCATTCTGTTGTACTTAGGGTCACCAAGAGTCAGAACTGACTCGATGGCACCTAACAACAACAACTAGAATCATGTTTACTAATGTCCCACTGGCCAAAGCAAGTCACATGGCCAAGCCCAGATCCAAGGGATGGAGAAATAGACTCCATCTTTTGACGCGAGGAGCTGTAAAGAGTTTATGGCTATTTTTTTGCAGTCTACCACAAATCCTAGCTAATTGCATATTATTGTGAGCAATATTTGATTTAGTGAAACCCTGATACAACCAAATTGTTGGATAGTCCTTTGAACTTCATTTTAACAAGATTTGAAATGTATTAATCACTTCCAGATACATTATACAGCAGCACAGTTTCTGACTTGAAATATCAGGCTAATCAGCTTGCTCTACAGCTTCATTGTGGATGGAAGGGACTTGGACTCATGACCCATTGAAAACTGCAAACAGCGTTGACGTGTGCATTGCTTTACCGTTTGATTTGATCATACTGGTATTTTTTGCCATCTTCTTGGCATTAAGATGAGCACTTGAAACCATAACAACAAAAAACTCTTTCTTGCCTATGATGTTGCAAGGTTGTTTAAAGGAGACAATGATATTTTAATCCATTGTGCCGGTGGTGAAAAACAACACAAAGTAGTAACTATTAAAGGGGGTGTTGTAGAGACAGCCAAGACAAGGAAATTACAGAAAGTAGCAAAAACACTTGGAGCAAAGCATTGCTCCACTCTCAAGTGGAAAGAATGGGCTTATGGGAAGGTCCGTTGATGCCAAAAATCATCCTGGGGGCACAGAGAACCTATAAACAATATCAATTGACTCACTTGAATCCTGAGCTGTGACTGAGCTTGTGAATAGTTTAGGTCCTTCTGTTCTAGATGCAACTGTCCAGTGAACAAAACAGTTCATAAGGCAGTGTGCACAGTAGGATAACATTTGTACAAATACATAATAATAATAATGTCTACTATTTATTAAATAATTGCTATTTTCCAGGTGCTAATCCAAGTGTTTTACCAAAAGGAGTTCATTTAATCTCCATAAAATCCTATGAGATAGTTACTGCTATTATAAGACAAGGAAACTGAGGCACAGAAGGGTTAAGTAATTTGCCCAAAATCACACAGCTAAAAAACAGCAGAGCAGGGATTTAAACCCAGGCAGTCTGTCTTGAGAGTTTGTGATTGCAACCATTATGCCATTAGGTGTATATGCATGTTTGTGTGTGTGTGTGTGCATGTGTGTGTGTGTGTGTGTGTGTGTGCGTGTATGAATCTGGATAGGTACACACAGAAAGTTATTTCTAGGTGGCAAGATTACATGGGAATTTATCTTTGTTTCTTTATTTAGCTGCATTTTCTAATTTTTTCCATAGTATCCGGTTGTACATGTGTAATGCTATTAAAGACTCTTAAAGATCAAACAATTAACTGGCTCTTTCATACTCTGCCTCACATTTAAGAGACGATCCTTCAAGATCTAAGACAGCTGACTGATCTGGTCAATGACTCATGCTTTTTCCTCTCTTCTGCTCTTCCAAGCTCTGCGTGTTCGCATTTTGTTTGCATTTTTGTAAACTCATGGTTGAAAGATTGTTGCCACAACTCCAATCATCACAACCTCATTCAAGGGCAGGAAGCAGTGTTTTGTGACCAAAAAACAAACAAGAAAACAAAAAGGCTTTTCCACTGAGTGACTCTCCTTTTATCAGAGAACCCTCTGGAAGACTGCCCTGTCATATTATCAGTTCAAGCTGGGTCACACATCCATTCCCAACTGTAAAGGAGGCTGGGAAATGGAATATCTGCTTTCCCATCTATAGTGGAGAGCAGCAAATGAGAAGGGGTTTGGGGATGACTGTTGGGTTAACCAACAACAGAGGGTCTGCCACATCCCTTGACTAGTAGGAAACGTATTCCCTTTCCGAAAGATATTCAGGAGATAACTATGAGATGATAGCCAATATCCTGGTCAGGATTTCAAGAGATCTAGGTTCGAGTCCTACCTCTGACACTAATTTGCTTTGAAAATTTGAAGAAATAATATCCCCTCTCTGGGATTCAATTTACTTGGCTGTAAAATGAGGGTTTGTACTAGCTAATCACTAAGTACCTTCACACTGTGACACCGGATAATACTAGAAATCAATGGATCCTGCAAATATTTATATTGTGGAGCAAGCCTGCAACAAATCACATTCACAGAAGAGCCTCCCATCACCTGCATGGAAGGGAGAGGAAACAAATCATATGCATGTTCAGGAAAGAGCAGGCCCTATTAATACAAAACCGCTGTCCCAAAGATACCCAAACAGGTGTGTTATTTGAGTCACACCTGCCAATACTGATCTAAGGGGATTCTAAAGTTTCACAAAAATAATGTCAGTGCTGACATTCTGAATTCCTGGAGATGACCAGCCTTGCTCCAGAGTGACAGACCTATTAGAAGGTGACAATCAGTCATTCCCTTTGGAAGCCATAGAGGTTGATTCTTTCAAACTTGGTGTTTCTCTCTAATTGAGCATCACTTGCTCTGTGTGGGGTGTGTGCGTGTGTGTGTTTCTATGGATGAGGTCACTCGCCTTTTGCAGTGGATGCTAGACTTGACTTGCTCAACTTCTATTCCACCCTCTTTCTCAGCTACCTTTCTATACTGCAGAAGCTGAAAAGATATAACTATATTTTCCTAGGTTTCTTGGCAGCTTGGATTCTGGAGGAGAATGGGTTCTGCTGACTAGATGTACTTATGTGAGTTCTAGAAAGCAGAAGTGAGGCAGAGATTAGTCCTCCTCTTTGGGCTATTTTTGTGCAGGCAAGGACATGTGTGAAAATGTAAATTTCCTATGTCCTTTATCCAGGTTTCTGGGTGTTGAGAGGCAGTGGTGGCAATAGCTTCAGGGGCAGCAGCTCTACTTGATTCTGGTTTCCTGGTTCCTGAATCAAAGCTATAATGTGATCTTGAACTCCGTCTTGAACTAACGATGGGTGAAGAGGTAGTACTTCTCTGGTGGGTCAGTAGTGTATTGTTCCATGAATCATTCTTGGAGGTGCAGCTTAGAATCCTTCAGTCCTTCCAATGATATCATAAGTCCCCAGTTCCCTGTATTAAATTCCTTCTTTTGCATAATGTTTACAGGGGTTTCTGTCTTCTTCAATGAACTCTGATCTGACTGTTACTTCTAAAATATCTATCAACTAAACATACATGGATCTCTTTGGATGTTAAAACTACCTAGGCATTTCCATATTGTACTTTATGATATCATAGCTATGTTCCCATCTGCCTTCACCACCATCTTTGTTGCGTCTTTAGTCAAGTCGGCCTGGAGGTATAATGGTAGGGCCACTCAGAGAAGCAAACAGGAAACTTCCATGTGGGTAATTCCTTCTGAACCTCTAGAAAGGAAGGTTCTAAAATGAAGGTCTTGATGATGAAAGGTTTTATGGGTTAGGATTTGTTGCCATATTAGGGAATTAGCACCCTCACCTTTCTTCATTGTTAATTTCTTTTTCAAAGTTTTTACTTCCTGCTGGTTAGGCTAAATCTCTTTGGAACTCAACTCAAGAGATGGGCTGGATATGGGCCAGTGCATTGGTTTTGGAGGCACTAAGTGACTCCTGCATTCTCGTATGAAAAGCCAGGTGTTCACACTCTACCTCCACCTGTGAATTTTTTTTTTTCCTGTTTGGCTTCAGATTTCAGTATACAAGAGAAACTCAGCATATGAATCTAAGAGATCTCATCAAGGTAAGTGTTTGTATTACTACATGCCACAGAACTGTGTGTGGCTAAAAGAACCACAGAAGTTATAGGTGGCCCAGGAGACCTTGCTATGAGTGACAGAGTTCCTTGCTATGGGAACACACCAAGGGTGAGATATCTTAAGACGAAGTCCTTTTGATATTTGAAATCTAAATGCCTTTGGGTGTGTTTTTCAGTTGGACCTCTTCGTTCAAACATATTTCACTTTGCAATAAATAGTTTCATGGAGAAGTTCTAGTGAATTAATAAAAGGACTAAAATACTTTGTTAGGGTGGAACTGTTAAAACTCACCAAATTTGCTTTTTTTTTCTCCGAAATCTGTAGGGAAAGGAAAATTATATAAACTATATTTGGGATTCTAAAAATAGTTATCAAAGATTCTGTTTTAAAGAATGGCTTGATAGTATGAGGAAATGGACACGCTTATACACTGTTGGTGAGAGTGTAAATTGGTACTAGATTTCTGCAGGGCAATCTAGAAATATGTATCAAAATTTAAAAAGGACACTTTCAATTCAGAAATTCAACTTGTAGAAATTTATCCTAAGGAAAGAACTAGGCAACTGCAAAAAAATGTATGTCCAAGGATGTTCACTAAAGGAGTCTTTATAAAATATAAAAAGTGGAAATGGCCAAAAGGTCTTTTGGTGGAAGATTGGTTTAATAAAATATGATGAAGCCTTCCAATGGAATATTACACTGGATCAGGGGGATTTATATGTTTTAACATAGAGAGATATCTAAAATAAATTGGGTATTGATAAAAGCAGGTTAGAGAGTTTTTTTATATTCTGTATATTCTGAGTGATTTGTATATTCTGCTACCATTTATACTTGGCCTGTGCTTAATAATATTTAGTGAATTAATTCATGTAAAACTGTATATATATATTTATATATGCATTATGCATTCTGGAAGGATAGATGTCTATCTGTTAACAGTGGTTATTTTTATCATCATGGGTAAGGTTGAATCTTGGAGTCATAGTGGAGATTATTAAAAACAACTTTTACTTTATAATTTCCCTTCTGCATTATTTTAATTTTTAAATAAATGTGTGTTATTTTATCATTTTAAAATTGTATTTATATTTTGAAACAATATGGAGTTCTCAAGTTTTATAACAGGCAAAGGCACCTATAACATGCTATAATTCCTGTAAATCAAATAGAAAAAGGAAAACAACCCAACAGAAGAATGAGCAAAAGGTATGAACAGACAATTCACAGAATAGGAAAACTGAAAGGGCAACAGATATATGGAAAGA
>NW_004443982.1:16162771-16164155 GCF_000243295.1 Trichechus manatus latirostris | reverse complement strand
ATCCTCCCTCATTAATATCATAGAGACAGGATTTACAACATACAGGAAAATCACACAATACCGGGAATCATGGCCCAGCCAAATTGATACACACATTTTTGGGGGACATAATTCAATCCATGACAAGGGGCAAAGGTACAAAAATGTGGAAAAGTCAGAGGATACGCTACTATATTACAAAGAATGAACACAAGTAGATAAAAAAATTGTTGACTAAATAAAGCAAGTGGTAGAATGATGTAATACAACACCATTTACATAAATTTTAAAAACATACACATTTAAAAATTCTGTATGTAGTTCATGAATACATGTGAAAGGTATCTTAGGCTGGGTTTCCCAGAAGCAGACCCTAAGACAAGGAGGCCTAAGCAAGTGATTTATGAAGGGTTCCCCCCACCCTGGAAGCCAATGAGAGAGTAGAGGAAGCAGGAAGAGGAAGAGGCCAAGCAAGGATGTGATGTCAGGCCAAGCCCAGGCCTCAGCTGGTCCAGAAGGGGAGCACAGGGCTTTCATTCTCCTGCACCAGTCAGTCACTGGTTTAGGGCCACCTTGGTGGGTATAAATGCCCGGGTGCTTCTGACTCTCTGAATGCAGGCGAAGTGGCTCCAGAAACCCACGGGCAACCTCCAAAAAGCCTCTTTGTTAGAAGCAGAAGTGCACAGAAGTGGGGCAAGGAGTACACGGAACTGGTATAAGGGACCCTAGAGGATTTGGAGGGAGTACTGACAGCGTAGGTGTAAAGGTGCAAAAAAATGCACTGGAATGATATTTAATAAATCCATGATTGTCATTGAGAGGTGAGAAAAGGAATGAGAACTTATCTATAATGATTTATTTATTTTATTAAAAACAAGAGGAAGCCAATCTAACAAATATTAATAATCACCAATTCCAGGTGATAGAAACATGGACAAAACAAGGTCCTTCTGTACACCTACACTGGGCATCAAACACATCTTAGCATGGCTGGTGAAGAGTTGAGGGAGAATCCCAAAACTTGATTTGCAGTAGGAACAGGAAGCTTCTTAGGAGTGAACTCAACCTGGGCCTTGAATCTGTAGTGCTAGTATAGAACCTGTCGTATAGTAGGTGCTCAGTAAATAGCTAATGAATAATGCAGCTCCGAGACTCCTTAAAAGGTTGTTACACAAACGCTAAAAAGACATCCCCTTCTTTGCTGCAGAACACATCTTAGCTTTGGCACTCTGAGGATCTTATGCATTGGTGTCAACACCCAGCAAAGATTGCAGAATTTGAGAGGAGCAGACATGTTATACCCACCTGGGAGACACCCTCTGTGCAGTTCCAGAAATATATGGGGTGGAGGAGGCAGGTACCTTGTTAGTGGCTGAGATAGCTCGTAAGCAGGAGTGGGTTAAAA
>NW_004443982.1:16160414-16161534 GCF_000243295.1 Trichechus manatus latirostris | reverse complement strand
CCTGGGTGCTGCAGAAGTGAAAATGGTGCCAGGACTCCTGATATCGGCAAATTTGGGGCTTTACTAAACCAAAAGAAGTAGGGTTGGCTAGCTAGGAAAGGGTGTCCTGGGTAAGTGTGAGGGCAGCCAGCACCAACTGTGGGAATCAACTTGGATGCATCCTTTATCCCTGAAGAGAATTATGTTTATTCACCTGGAAAGCAGAAACTGTTGCTAACTGGAGCAGAAAAGTAATTTTCATTTGGATGTGACAAAAGAAGACCAGAGCGTTAAGAAGAGCAAACCTCGTGTATTTGCCTCCATTTTCAAAGGGAAAAACCACAGTCCCGGGGTAGCTCAAAGGGCTCTAGGAGCCACCTCGAGGTACTGGAGGCATGGCAAAAATTTAGAGTATCTAAGGCCTGTCTTCAGTCAGATTTTCAAGGCCCCTTTCTAGGCTTCTCTAAGCTTGTCTTACTTCTATGGCCTACCTATCTTTGGGGAAGGTTAGAACATGCTTCCTTCCTAGAATCTAGAAATTGTTGTAGGTGCAGTATTTTTTTAGATATATTTTACCATGACATCAAGAGTGCTTTCTGGCATTTTAGTCTGGGTTCCCAAGAGGCAGACTCTGCGACAATGAACTGAGTGCAACTAGTTTTGTTGGGAAGGTGCCCTAGTGGCGCAATGGTTAAGTGCTGGGCTGCTAAACAAAAGGTGAGCAGTTGGAACCCACCAGCTGCTCTGCAGGAGAAAAGACTTGGTAATCTGTTTCCACAAAGATTACAGCCTAGGAAACCCTATAGGACAGTTCTGCTCTGTTATATGGGTTTGCTATGAGTCAGAATCGATTCGATAGTGCATAACAACAATAAGGTACAGAAAATCCAGGAAGGGTTGTGTCTTAGTTATCTAGTGCTGCTATAATAGAAATACCACAACTGGAGGGCTATAGGGTCACTATGAGTCGGAATCGACTTGATGGCAATGGATTTGTTTTATTTGTTTGTTTGTTTGTTTGTTTTTTGGTTTAAGTGGCTATAACAAACAGAAATTTATCTTCTCACAGTTTAGGAGGCTAGAAGTCCGAATTCAGGGCACAGGCTCTAGGTGAAGACTTTCTCTCTCTGTTGGCTCTGTG
>NW_004443982.1:16155170-16156120 GCF_000243295.1 Trichechus manatus latirostris | reverse complement strand
CATCAGCTCTAGTGGAGGGTCCTTTCTTGTCAGTAGCCCTGGATGTTGCTTGGCATTCTTTGGCTTGAGGAGGGATTGTCACATGGTGTCTGTTTTCCCCTGTGTGTGTCTATGTCTAGTCTGCTCTTCTTATAAAACACCCCTCAGAAGGGATTAGGTTTAGGACTCAACCTACTCTGGCATGACCTCATTAACATAACAAAAGAAAACCCTTACTTCCAAACAACGTTACATTCACAGGTACAGAGACAAGGACTTCAACATAATTTTTGTGGGGACACAATTCAATCCATAACAGGAAAGTTGGTTACAGCAGTCTCTGCCTAGTGTGCAAGTACGAGGATCAGTGTCAGTCCTCCCACCAGGAACCAAAGTCCTGCCAGTCATAGCCTATTTGCTTGGACTTCCATGCCCAACCTGCCATAGATTCCTGGGCCCCATACTCACTCTCAGTCACATCAGACTGACTGCTGGATGTTTGCCTGGACGGACACCAGAAGGGGTTGTAACTTCTGATGCCAGACCCAACCTCCAGCAGCACCTCTTCTAGCAGCAATTGCAGCTGGGTCAGCACTCCCAGAATCCTCTCCAGCCTAGTGGTTCAGTCTGCAGTTCACTCCCAGCCTACCTCACCTCTCCATTCTGTCAGGATTAACCAGCAACTTTCCACCAGTCCCCAGCAGATGGTGGGACCATTGGTTCAAGAGGCATCCTGGGCAAAACTGGCTGCTCAGTGCTCATTTCTCCCCACATTTGATAACCAAAATGCCCCTGACTTTGGAGTCCAATTCCAGATTCAGAAACGCGATTTCCATCCAATCAGACACTGATTCTGAAACCGGAAGAGGTTGCATAGGCCCGGCCTACTATTATTTACTCCCCATCACTAACCGCCACATTGTCTCATGACCTTGTTTCTCCCTCCAGTTCCAGTCTCTGCAAAAGTTTAA
>NW_004443982.1:16153586-16154946 GCF_000243295.1 Trichechus manatus latirostris | reverse complement strand
TCTTGTTGCTCATCTCACCCCTGTCTCAGAAATGGCTATTGCAGCAGGCGGCTCCAATTCACTTTTTATTGCAGTAACACATTTGGTGGCCCATATGGGGAACTCCAGTCTCTTGAGATGCAGCGGCCCCAGGGCAGGGCCTGGGGCTGATCAACAGCTCTCCTGACAAGCGGCCACAAGAGATTTCATTTGCCTCTGGGGAGACTGCCGGCAAGACCTTTGTCTGTCATGGCACCGCTGGTCCCAAACTGCGCCAAAAGAGGTGGGTGAAAGAAAAGCAAGACCTGCATAGGAGGGATCCCAAGGTGAGTCCACGACTCCTCTCCCTGTTGTGCTCAGGGCCGGGGCAGATAGGGCAGGCCTAAGGTTTCCAGAGCGGGACCTGAGCCCTTGGTTTCTGGGGTGAGAGGTGCCCCCAGGTGACCATCCCTGTGAGTAGGGTCACAAGAAGGGACTCCTGGTGACTCTAGAGTCCTAGTTCTTGGTGTGTGAGTGCTTGTAAGTGTGTCTGGGAGGTTGAGATTCTCTAAGATCACCTCTGTCAGCAGACAGGGCCATCTGAGAGGTTGAAGGGGCCAAGATCACCTCTGTCAGCTTGTAGGATTTCTCGTGAGTGTGTCTGGGAGGTTGAGATTCTCTAAGATCACCTCTGTTGGCAGACAAAGCCGTCTGAGAGATTGAAGGGGTCGAGATCACCTCTGTCAGCTTGCAGGATTTATTTGTTTACTGTGGTTTTGTATTTGTTCTGTCCATTTGTTTACTGTGGTTCTCTGTCTATCCTGTCCATTGTCTGTGTGTAACTAGTATTATACCATCTACTTGGGTGCCCTGATTCGGCTGTTAAGAGAAAGCTTCAAAAAGAAGGAAACCAAAAGCTTGAACTTTATCGTTTAACATCTTTGATAAATGAGCCTGGATTCCTCCCCCACCACTACTGATTCACTGGTTTGGGGCTCATATTTAAAAACACTATAAACTGAGTATACTAGAAATAATTTAGAATTTCAGTGGCCACTTTGGGAAAATGAGCTTTCATTTGTGTTGTCCGTTTTTCCCTTTAGGGAACTTTGCTTGATGCTCAGGTTTTGTCAAGGGGTCTAATAATCCTCCATCTGAGGCTCTGGCAAGTTAATAAGTTTTATCTAGAACCTGTTTTTTCCATTGAATTGAGTCGATCTTACCAAAAAATTGCTATGTACACTTTGAGAAACTAGGATCCACATATCCTTTTTTGTGTGGTATTGTCTGGTGAGTTTATGTGGTCTTTCCGTCTCCTTTTGTCCTGAAAGAGCTTTTGTATTTACTGGATAGATAGCTTTTCAAAATGCCTCCATCAACTTAAACATATGTAAATGTCTTC
>NW_004443982.1:16135561-16152977 GCF_000243295.1 Trichechus manatus latirostris | reverse complement strand
CTGCTAATGAGTGTTCATTTTTGCAATTTAAAGGGATGCACTATAAGAGGTACACAACAAAGACAGCGTTTAAGAGATTTATTGAAAAAGAAATCTATTTGATATGGTCAAGTTTTATCTGACTAAATTTTAATGGTTTAATTTATGAGATTCTTAGGAGTTTTAATGTTAAGTAGCATATAAAACAAAGAATTAGATTTCTCGCTGTTAAAATAACATTTTTTTTTTATTTCTGAGTTAAAGGGTTGATTTATTCTTTGTGCAATCTGCCTGGAAGACAAAGGTTTGGCTTCTCATTAGAATAAGATTCCTGAGTCTGAATACTAAGCCGCATGGCTTTTGGAAAAGAAAGCTAAGGTTTTTACTTTAAGATCTTTGGTTAAATAACTTAAGTATTGTTTCACAGTGACCTATAATATTATTATTTCTTTATTGCTAACTTGGTTGCAACTTTATCTTTTCGAATCTAGCATCATGAAAGCCAATGGTTCGATTGGGGAATTCACATCATTTAGTTTTTTTTTTATCTAAAGTTTTTTTAAACTGATTTCATTGGGCCTTTACATTGTGCTTGTAATTAAATTTCTATCAGGTCTTTTACTATTAAGAATATTATCTTTAAGGGAGAGCATTGACATGTTGTGGGGTTGTTAACCAACGTTATAAAACAATATGTGTACTACTGTTTAATGAGAAACTATTTGTTCTGTAAACGTTCACCTGAAGTACAATAAAAAAGAATATTATTTTTATGAATTAATCTTGGCCATATTAAGTTTTGTCATCTGCAGATAAGTTTTTACTTTGCTGATTTGCTGAAAACATTTGACCAATATATCTCAACAAAAAGATGGACTATGTTGGACTTGCTGAAAGGACTGTGACTAGATCAATCAAAATTTCCAGAACTCTTATGCAGAAGCTGATGAGTTCACAGACTGCGGCTGATCCAGAATCACGTGGAACAGAAATTAACTACATAAGACTGAGTAAACAAAAGGAAACTATGGGTTTTATGTGAGAATATTGCAGCTGTTTTAAGGTCCTACTTTCTAGATATAAGAAATAATTTTCCTTTCTCCTAAAGTATCTAACTAATGGGTTTAGATATTATAACTCTTGAATTAGAAGTTCTGTTGGTAAACTTAGCAAAGTTGTAACTATCATAACCAGAGAAGTCTCTGAAATTTGAGCTATGATTTTACAAAATAGAATAGTATTAGCCTTCCTGTTAGTCTCTCAAGAAACAGTTCGTGCCTAAATAGATAAATGTTGCTATATTTATATTAATACTCAGTCTGAGGTTTTGCAAAATGTAGTTGCTGTTGAAGCACATGAAAAGCAGTTACTGATGCTGTTTATGCATAAACAAACACCTATTACAGGGGTGAGGCCCATCTATCTCAGCCAAATCTCCTCTAGGCTGCATCTAACAAACTGGAGGAGGTACAGCTATGAGCCTATGACAAGAAAGAGAATGGTATGCTTATGTAACAATGTATGGCCCCAATACCAGCTGGGGGACCAGAAACATTGGCTCCAAAATGGGTCTTTGGCTTACAGCACGATTTTTCAGCTTGACTTGTTTTGTAGGAAAAAATGGGACAAAGTTCCATATATTCAAGCTTTCATGTCTCTCTATCAAACTTTAAATCCCTCTAACGAGATTCTTTTCCAGGAAAAGCTGAAGGTAAAAGTGCTTCCTGAATCCTCACCAGAGGGTCCTCTCTTAGAAGGAATAGCCCCGATAATTGCTTTGGCTTCCCCCACCATATAGGGAAGGTGCAGTAGGAGCCAAAAGGTTGGGTCAAGAAATGACGGCAGAGTACCCCACAGAAAGTGCTGAGCCTGATTCTAGTCTGGCCAGCCTGAGAGGAACTGATGAAGGAAGGGAATCGGGAAGTAAGAGTCTGACTTCACTGGGTATGGTCTCCCCTCTACACACACCCATCAGGGTACTGTTTTCAGTGAGGGTACTGCCGGGGCTTGGGCAGGGCAATTTCCTCTGAGAAAAATTCCAGCCAAAGGAGGAACAATGTTAGTACATACTCCTTTCTCTACCTCCAACTTGTATAATTGGAAGAATCACAATCCTCCTTATCGGAGTAAACCAAATAGGATGGCAGAGTTGTTCCTTTCCATTTTCTACAGATCCCACCTGAAAATGCATGCGCCTTGCAGGCGACACTGTTGCAAGAAGAAATAGTGACACTTAATGGCATTCCTTTCCATATTCAACAAAAGGCAAATCCAGAGTTCTGGGCATAAGAAAGGCCTGGGCAAGCCAAGTCAGCAGCACTGGTTAAAATTACTTTAAAACCTACAGCAGGCAATATCCTCTCCACAAGGAAGCTTTGGAAGGGATCGCACCATTGGTGCATCGATACATACAAACTGGACTTTTAAAATTTTGCCAGTTTCCATGCAACACACCATCTTACCGGTGTTAAAGCCGGGGACAAGAAAATATTGGTCTGTTCAAGACCTAAGAAAAATCAACCAAATATTAGAGGACATTCATCTGATTGGGCCAAACCCATATACCCTCTTGGTTACTATACCCAGTCATTGGGCTTGGTTTTCAGCACCAGGCTTGAAACATGCTTTCTTTTGTATTCCTCTACACCTTGAGTCTCAGCCTCTATTTGCCATTGAATGGACTGATATTAAGACTGGGAATTGCTGTAGGGGTACTAACTCAAACCCTGGGGCCAGCCAGGCGACCAGTGGCCTACTTTTCAAAACAACTGGACAATGTGACAGAGGGATGGCCCCCTAGTCTTCGAGCCGTGGCTGCAACATGGAACCTGTTAAAGAAAGCCGAGAAATTCACCCTTGGACCAAAGGTAATGGTAAACACACCACATACAGTTTTGCCTCTTTTGGAACAAAATGGGGGTTTTTGGCTCATGGCAGGACAGATGGGAAAATACCAGGCAATCTGTTAGACAACTCAAACGTGGTTCTGAAAGCTGTCTCCTCCCTCAATCCCGCCACATTGCTGCCTATTTCTGAAGATGCCCCCGTACATGACTGCCTAGAGATAATTGAAGAAGTTTATTCTAGCAGACCAGATCTCTCAGATGTTCCCTTGACTGACCCAGAGATAGAAATGTATACAGATGGCAGTAGCTTTCTGTATGAAGGATGCCACAAGGCAGGATATGCGGTGGTGACACGAACTGAGGTCTTAGAGGCAGCTCCACTTCCTGCCGGCACTTTGGCTCAAAAGGCCGAACTCATAGTCCTTGGGCAGGCCCTGCGACTAGGGGTGGGAAGATGCACAACTGTGTATACTGATCATAAATATGCCCATCTGGTCCTTCACTCACACGGTGCCTTGTAGAAAGAAAGGGGACTTCTGACATCTGCCAACAAAGAAATAAAACATGTACCAGAAATCCTGGAACTCCTGAAGGCAATCAACGAGCCCCTTCAGATGGCAGTGGTATAATGCCCCGGACACCTGGAAGTTTTAAATATCTGCTGGTTTTTGTGGACACCTACTCAGGGTGGGTGGAGGCTTTCCTTTGTCGAACCGAACAAGCCCAAGAAGTGACCAAGGTGTTACTCAAAGAAATCATACCCTGTTTTGATCTTCCAATCTCAGTACAGAGTGACAAGAGAGCTTTTATGGCAACAATCACCCAAGAAGTCAATAAGGTTTTAGATATAAATTGGAAATTACACTCAGCCTGGAGACCACAATTGACTGGAAAGACCAAAAAGATGAACCATACTCTGAAAAAGTCCTTGGCTAAACTTTGCCAGGAGACAAGCTCCACTTAGATATAAGTTCTCCCCCATTACCCTGCTCAGAATCCAGGTAGCCCTTTGAAGTGGGCTCAAATTGAGCGCTTACGAATTAATATATGGGAGACCATTCCTGAAAAAGTCAACTCTCCCCACCTTGGTGATGACGAAGGTAGAGAAAAGAGACTGGGTCCGTTCTCTGAGAGCTGTCATAAACACTGTTAATCAGTATGCTTCTTCTCGTTTGTCTTTTCCTTCTGACACTCCCCTCCACAGGTTCCAACCCAGAGATTGGAGATCAGGTCCTGCTGAAAACCTAGAAGAATCAACCCCCAGAAGATCAACTGGCCCCCAGTGGGAGGGACCTTTTGAAGTTCTCCTAATCACCCACTCATCTCTGAAATTGACAGGAGTAGCTGTGTGGGTGCATCACTCGAGAGTAAAAAGCAGCCCCACCAGAAGAAGAGAAAGAAGCAGAAAACAAAGAGCCACCATGCTCTTGTACTCCAGTTCAGGGCCTGAAGTACAAGTTCAAGAAGCTTACAGTACAATGATTTTGACCTTATTTCCCTCTATCTTTATATTTTTCCAGGAAACCTGGACATAAAAGTTGCCAGTGATCCTATAGGCAAAGGGAACACTGACCCTGCAAGCTGGGGACACTCTGACCCTCCCGTGTGTAGTCTCAACCCTAACTCCAGTAGGTCCAGTTAAGTGGGCCATAGAAGAGCCTGAAAGAGGAACCTTAAGAATAGTGATTATTCTAGTTTGTTTTTGTGTTCCCTGTTTTATGAGAATATTAACAAAAGGAACTACAAATACTCTTAAGGCTAGAAAAATTTTTACCCTGGTAAGTCAGGATGCCCCTTTTTCAAGCTCTGAGGACAAATGTCATCTAATTCACCAAGATGCAGCCAATTTCCACTCTAACTCACCCCCCACCTATGGCCCCTAGTCGATACCTGGAGGTTTCTTACCTCAGCAACGCCCCTAACCAGCAGGAAGTAGCCAGAAAAGAAGCGACGCCCTGTTTCCCAAGATTAAAAAACTTCAGTGAAAGGGGGGATTGGAAGAGGCTCCATAGGCCCGACCTACTATCATTTACTCCCCATCGCTAACCGCCACATTGTCTCATGACCTTGTTTCTCCCTCCGGTTCCAGTCTCTATAAAAGGTTTAAGATTAACGGATGTTCCTCCCTGGAGGGTGGAAAACAAGTGATAATGATCTAAGGATGAAAACCAAACAAATCACCCATCTTGTGACAAGAAAACCAGGATGTCACCAGATAACCCCCCAGAATACCAGTAAAAGATTAACTCATCTGAGACATGACCACCTCAAGGGGGAACTAACACAAACTTCTAAGACCCATAATCCTGTCCCTATAAAAGCCTTCAGCCGATCTCCAGTGGGGGAGACGGGTTTTTTGGAGGAATCTATTCCCCTCTGTCTCCTATATATCGATACATAATAAACCTCTTACTGCTCACCTCACCGCTGTCTCAGAATTGGCTATTGCGGCAGGCAGCTCCAATCTGTGTTATCGCAGTAACAAAACCACTGGATTTGCAGATTAAGTTCAAACTAGAGAAATTCTTGAGGCCCTACAACATATGACTGCTTAAACTCACCATTAATTTTTTCATCACCAATTCTTGGTGCCAGAGGTACAAAAATTAATAAATTACATCCGTTATCTCCTGATGGAGAAAGTAGATGCGTAAGCAAATAGCTATTATACAAGGTTATAAACGTTAAAATAAAAGTGTCATTAAAATGCTATGGGAATGTCAATAAAGGAGGAATTAATCCTATGGGAAAAGGTCAAAGAAAGTTTCAAAACAGAGATGATGTCTGAGCTAAGTTTGAAGGATGAGTTGGAAGAGTCAGATGGAGAGAGAGGAAAGGGATTTTATTTATTCTTCTTTTTTAACCTGAAGTCAAGAGAGCTACGTTAGCCACATCCCTTAGATTGTAAACACTATCTTCATTCGTACATCAAAGTTACCCCTTTTGCTTTCTTTCTCTTCCCTTTTAATTCTTCAGCTCCCCAGTTCCATTCTCTCCTCCCATCGGCAAGTTTGGAAGGTACTATCCTTAAATATTATTTTGTATTTGTATGATACATAGTATTTTATGCATATGTGTTTTAAATTTACATAAATGGTATTGTGCTATAAATGCCATTCTTTTTCTTAACATTGTTCACTCAACACTCTTTTTAAAGATTGATGCATGTGGCAACATGCACAGTTAGTTTTTTATTCTAACTGCTACATAATGTTCCATGCTGTGCACTCACCTCATTTTTCTCATCAGCTTCCCTAAAAATGGACACCTAGGTTGCTTCTAACTCGCTCCTCCCATAAGGAACATACGTGTCCTCTTATCGATCCTTGCACATATTTTTCACAGCTGTAAACCCGGGGGTGAGACTGCTGAGTGATGAGGCATCTGCATACTTCATTTTACAAGATATTGCCAAATTGCTTTCAAAATGCATGCCTTCAGCAAAGAATTATTGAGCACCAACCACATACCAGGCACTATTCTAGGACCAGGGGATGTAGCAGAGAAACAGTCCCTGCTCTCCATAAGCTTAGAGTCGAGTGTGACAGAAAATAAACTAACAAATGCATAATGAAATATCATATAGTGAAAGTGCCATGAAGAAATTAAGCAGGATAGGGGACAGAGAGAGACATGACCTGATGTTTTAGGTAAGGTAGTCAGGGAAAGCCTCTCTGAGGTGAGGCATTTGATGAGAGGCCTCAGTGAAATGAAAGAGTGAACCTTGCATTGAATCTGGGGGTCAGGGTGGTTCATTTAAGCAGAGGAACAGCAAGGCCCAGAGGAGGCGAGAGCACGTTGGGTGTGTATGAGAAACAGCAAGAGGGTAGTGTTTGAGAGTTTAAAGTAACGGAATTAAATTAGAGAATTGTTGTTGGTTGCCCTTGAGTTGATTTTAAATCTTGGAGACCCCAGTGTGCAGAGTAGAACTGGGCCATAGGATTTTCAAGGCTGTGACCTTTTGGAAGCAGATTGCCAGGACTGTCCCCCAAGGAGCCTCTGGTGGTTTTGAACCACCAACCTTTCAGCTAGTCGCTGAGCACTTAACTGTTTGCAGCACCCAGGGTCTTTGTAAATTAGATGATAATGATAGTAAAATGCTTAGCACAATACTGGACACAACATAAGTGCTCAATTTCGACAAGCTATACGATTATTGGAGTGCAGATTTGGCAAGGTCTTTATCATTGCAGAAGGAAGAAAGATTGGGGGAATTAGAAGCCAATGAGAAGAACTAGGGCATGGATTGAGGCAGTGGTAGTGGGGTTTTAGCACATTGATGTTTAGATGCCAGAGAAGTCTTTTTTTTTTTCATTTTCACAAGTGTTTTCTGAAAAAGCCTTGGGACTTGGCTTTGGAGCCAGTGATTGAGCTGATGTGTCATCGTCTGTCTTCATAATCATTAGGGGGAGCACTCAGAGTAAGGTCCTTACAAAAGAAGGAGTTCCTTCAAGGACTGAGGAGGTACTCAGAAGATAAGCTGGACCAAAGTGCATCCTTTGCGTGTTGGGAGTTTAGAGTGAGCAGCATCTTGGCAGGGTATTCCAGCTAAATGCCCAAATGATCAGCTAATTACTTGGGTCTGAACACAGCTGAACAAATTCCCCTTCCCAAATCACTGCCAGAGGTTTGAGCAACTTCATTCTGGCTAGATGTCAGCACCACAAACCAAAGACCAGATGACTGGGCTAGGGGGGATATTTTTCACTTTCTCTCTTCCTTCTGTTAAAAAATAATAATATAATAAGTCCGTTTTCCTACCTACAGATTTGATGGTGGATATAGAGAACATGAAAAGGCATTCAGCCTTGCTTGAAATCAGAACTATATAATTATAAACAGAAACGAGAGACTATTTTTCATTCAGCAGGGTTGGTGAGCATTAAAGAGATTGATGATATCCAGTATTGGGGAGAGTGGAGGGAAATGGGCAGTGTTGTACACTCTTGATGGGGGTTTTAATTGGAAAAGACATTTGGAGGGCAATTTGGCAGCTTTTAGCAACATTTAAAATGGTCATAGCCTTTGGCCCAGCAGGCCCTCTTCCAAGCCAGCCTCAAGAAATTCTATCCCATAGATACACTTGCACATGTACACAAAGTTATATATTTGCAAAGTGAAAAGTACAATCAACCTAAATGCTCATCCATAGGGGAGTGGTTAAATAAATTATGGCATATCTGTATAATGGAGTCTTTGGTATGTATTGACAGGGGAAGGTGCTCAAGATATATTATCATGAAACAAAAGCAGCTTTGGAAAATATGTAGCCTAGAATCCCATTAATATAAAGAAAAACAAAGGGAATCTATATACGCTCATTTATGTGTATAAATAATTTTCTAGATCGTCTGAAAAGACACACTTCAACTATTCAGCTACTCCCTGGGAAGGAGAGTAAAAAGGGGATGAGGGTGTTCTGAAAGGCTTTTCTCTACATACTTCTAATTTAGCATTCATGTATTATATGTGCTTTTAAAGACAATTTTACAGGAAACACAGAAAATAAGGGACTGTATGGCATTTGTACTTAATGTGCTTCATCTTCCTCTTCCTCACCACCATCATCATCCTGATCAGCACTTTCAAACCCCCGAGCCTTTTCTCTTCCTTGGCTCATGACAAACTCTGAATCCTAAGCATGCTCTTATTGTGGCTGATAACCTCTGTCGGCTGTTAATTATTCATGCTAATGGAAGGGGCTGGAGGCACAGATAATGCAAAATCAAGAAGAGTAAATCTTTCAGAGTCTCAGTCTACTCCCCTCTTGGATTCCCTAGGAGCAACTTGAATACTGCAGGTATTTACTCAGCAAAAAATATTGATTGATATGGATTAGTATTTGTCTCTGCAATTACAAAGCACCCATGTTCTCAGATGTGCAGATATACACCCCTGATGAGTACCTTTCTCACAACCTTGCTGGCCTGGCCCTGCTGGTAGGGGCCTGATACCTTCAGGGGGCTCTGGTGAGGATGGTCAAGCCCTAGGCAATATCCACCAAGGGCTATACTGTTCATGGATAACCCAGAGATGACAGGAGTTGTAGTTGTTATTGGTTTGGTTTTGCAAAAACTGATTGGTGTGTTAACTGGTGGCCTTGTCTATCTAGCGGGTTTTCAACCAGCTTATGTTCAGAAAGCACAAATAAATGAAAAGAAGGATTTCACTTCCATTGAAATGGGTAAAATAAAAAAAAGATTGACAACCCCAAATATTGACTGATGTGAAACATCAGAACTCATCAGAGGATATGGAACAATTGGAACTCATACATTGCTGGTAGGGGTGTAAAATAGTGCACTTTGGAAAACTGGCAATTTCTTATAAAGTTAAACATACATTTAACCTCATGACCCAGCAATTCCACTCCATTTTCAAGAAAAATGAAAACATATCCATAGTAATATTAATACACAAACGTTCATAGAAGCTTTGTTTGTAATAGCCACAGGCAAATGGATCAACATATTATGATATATTAATACAATGAATTTTAACCAGCAATAAAAGAGAATAAAGTAAATGATACATGCAACAACATGGATGAATCTAAAAAATGTTTTGTCAGGCAAAAGAAACTGGTCATAAAGGAGTATATACTGTATGAATCTGTTTATATGAAGTTCTAGAACCAGCAAAACTACTCTATTCCTTTCATTATTTTATGTTTGTAATTTTTTTGTGACGTAATGTTTTTTCACTAATGGAATGCATGCTGAATTATTGAGTGTCAGTAATTTTTTTTTTATGTAAGATGGAGTTTGAGAAATATTATGTGGTACACATATGTACCGGTGGGTTATGGAGGTAGGATAGATGGAATGAGGCAGGGAAAAAATAGTTTTATCTTAGCAATTTTATTTTATTGAGTGAAACTTTTGAAAACATGGGGTAACACATAAAGGCTGCACATAATTGTTGCTCGAGTCTGCTTCTTCTTAGTGTTACACTCTCTGCATCACCTTCTGGTTCCCTTGACAGGTAAATGCTTTCCAACCTGTCAGAGCTGGACGTCATTTGGCACCCTGCTGAGTCCTGGATTGTTCCTGACAAAAAATGAGGGTCTTCCTCTTGTTTTGACTTCCTGACCCACGCTAAGCTGCCTAATGAGAGTGATCCTGAAGGACAGTTGGTCATATCTGCCCCCATTGTTACAGTTACACATTGTAAAACTGTTTACAATGCCAAGGTCAATAAGGAAATACAGCAATCTATGCCACCATTTGAGAAAACGCCTTCTGGTTGCATGCTTTTCGAGTCTCTGGTCAAAACGGTCCACTCCTCCCATAATTGTGTTGTATTCTGCAACTGCTCTTGGCCAATGGATTACTGAGGAGGAACTGTCTTTGTTCTTTCTTCTGACAGCGGTGATATCCTCTGGATTGTGGAACATGGACAAAACTGTCACAGTTTTATTGTCCTGCCACTTTACTGATGACACATATCCCTTCATACAAAACAGAGATTCTCCCTGCTGTAATTTATCTTTCCTCCTCCTCATTCTTGGTAGTCCCTTTTGAGTTGCTCACACTGTGCCTACAGCATACAGTCCCCTGTCATTCACTTTTTTCATCAAGCGATAGCAGGAAAAGAAATTGTTGAAGGCAATGAGCCTATGAAAATGGTTGTGTGAATGACATGGAGATGATTACATTATGTTACTTATGGAAGATCACATGATGGAGGATAATTACATAATAGCACAAAATGGAGGATAATTACACAATACTGGGAATCATGGTCTAGCCAAGTTGACACATAACATAACCATTACAGTCAGCAAAACCAGGATAATACCAACACCACACCTCCAAACCAATATGAGAATACACAAGGGAAGAAGACATTGCATAATTCCAGCCTCCTGTAAAAATAAAACCCCCAAAAGGAAGTGTTATCATGGGAACATTACTACTGCAATAAATTACTTCTTACTGAAAAACAACTACTTACAGCTCATAAACCAGAAGATAGGTCCTTGATGATTGCATGAAAAGTACATGCAGTTCGTCAAGGAGTCTACAATGTGCGCTTACACTGTATTGCACCTGAAAATAAGATATTCACTTGAATATTACCTAATCCCGAAAACCGTACCTTCCCAATAACACACAGGAAGCCGTAAATATACTTACAAGGCTTATCTCACTGTTCAGAAGCCTGAGAGCTGAAAAATGAAAGTGGTACTTACATGTACCTGTGGCGATACAGTACGTCAAGGACGAGTGCTTACATTGTATTGTGCCTGAAAATAATTTATTCACTTGAATATTACTTAACCCCGAAAAACTGCACCTTCTCGACAATACACGGGGAACAGTAAATATACTTAGAAGCCTTATCTCCCCATACAGTAGCCTAAAGAGATAAAAGTTTTACACAAGCACGCCTCCAAGATGCAGCACCGCATACAATAACCTCTCAAACCAGCAATATGACTCCTACAAACCTCTTTCTGTTTTATGAATTACACTAGTCCCCACCCTAACACCAGCACATATTATAAGTGGCAAAAAAGCCCCCCAAGAAACCCCAGAGGCAGAAAATGTAAGCGGTACCTACATATACCAGTAGTAATGAAAAGGTTACAGTGATAGAAGTCAGAAAGTTGTTGCCTATGGGGGTGGGTGGATCAACGAGAAATGGGCACGAGGGATCTTTCTGGATTATGGAAATGTTCTATAGCTTAATAAAACTTACCAAACTGAACAGTTAATAACTGTGTTTTTTATTGCATGTGAAGTGTACCTCAATAAAAAAGAAATAAGGAACAGGGAAGTAAAATTAGAACCTAAGCATGTTAGGCCTAGAGCCTGCACAGCTACCACACAACTCCGCCCCACTGGAGAAGAGATCATTGATAAATGGGTACCTGGGAAAGCAGATGGGTCCAGAAGTCATAGGATCCTCCTAAGGGAGAACAGAGAAACTCCAGATTAGACTAGAGGAGGTTCCTGGGAGAAATTAGCCAATCACTGTGTTGCCTAGCACAGTATGTGGCATACGGTAATTTTTCACTATTATTTTTGAGTACACTTGACAGATTACTCCTCCTGCTGCATCTAGGTCCCCTTCTCAGGGAATTGGCCCCACCTATAACCTGGGCTTCCTTAAGTATGTGGGTGTGTGTGTACTTTTCATTGATGTATAGCATACATACAGAAAAGTGCACAAAAAATTGCACTTCATGCCCTCTTCCAGACATTGTCTCTGCCTCCAAGTGTACCTACATACTGTATGAACACTTTTGTGGCTGGTTTCTTTCATTCATTGCTATATTTGTGAGATTCCTCCACATTGAAATATGTAGTTGTAGTTTATTTAATCTCATTGCTGTAAAATGTTCCATTTTATGAATATACCATCATTTATTTTTCCATCCTACTGTTGATGGGGAAACCCTGGTGGTGCAGTGGTTAAGTGCTACAGCTGCTAACCAAAAGCTCAGCAGTTCAAATCCACCAGGCGCTCCTTGGACACTCTATGGGGCAGTTCTACTCTGTCCTACAGTCGCTATGAGTTGGAATTGACTTGATGGCAATGGGTTTGGTTTTGTTTTTTTTTTTTTTTTTTTACTGTTGATGGACATTTGGGTAGTTTCATGTTTGATGCTCATATAAATAGTACTCCTATGGCCATTCAAGTGTATGTCTTTTGGTGAATTTATGCATGCATTTCTGTTGGTATATATGTGGAAACGGAATTGCTGGGTAGGCATATGGTCAGCTTAAGTAGATACTAACAGCAGTAGTCCAAAGAAATTTTACTGATTTACCCTCCCACCAACAGTATATGAGAATTCTGGTTGCTCCACCTCCAATACTTGGCATTGTCTTTCTTTTTTCATTTTAGCTGTTCTGGTGGATGTGTGTTGGTATCACATTTTTTTTTTAATTTGCTTTCTTTTGTTTTTCATTCCAGCTTTCCATTTCCCTTCGCTCATCTTGTACACTTCTTTGTCTCTTCATCACCCATCACAACATCTCACAATCCCTTCTTTACAATTGGTTGGATAGATCTATAGGGAAACAACTCAGCACAATCAATGTCTTTCCCTGTTTATCATCCTCTTACAGAAGAATTTCTCTCACAGCAACTTTCAACTGCTTCTGAAGTCATTCATGCCGCAGAAGGATCCATGCTTATATGTCTATTATTTTGTTTTTCATGCCTTAAGAACACAACTGAAACAAACATGAAATTGGTGAGTAAGATGTTTGCCGTAACAAATCTATAGGATCTGCAGTTCATGCAAATCTACTTGTAACAAAATCATCCTAGTCTCTGCCCCCAACTTTCCTCCATGGATGTCTTTCTAACTGTATGATTGTTAAATGAATTTCACTGTTAAAGTATTTTAGCATGCCAGGCCTCTAATGGAGATATAGCAACTCTTGAACATAGAGAGTAGGTGTGAGGATGCAGCCATTCCTGGTTCAAATCACCACCACCAGGTCATCACTTAGTGGAAGAACTGGGTCTCTCAGACTGGAAACTGGGACCAGCCCCTCTTCTTCCTTTTACCCGGACTATCTGTACAGGATTAGCTGCATGTGGTAAGTGTAAGTCTATTCTAATTTTACAAGGGTACAAAATGGTATCCTGGAAAGTATATGGGCTTGGGTGGTCAATCACTGTAGCTGCAACCCTGTCGTACCACTTTCTGGCTCTATGAGAGTGGGTCAAGGAGCTGGGTAGACGGGCACCCTTGAGGAATCGGGTTGCTCAGTGACAGTAGACTAGGTCAGGGCCTAAGACCAGAAGCCCACCCAATGTGAGCCATAATGGGCTGTCCTTCTGGCGCACTATGGACTTGGTCTCCTTTTGACTCCTCAAGTGTTCTGTAAAGTCTCTTTGAAGAGACTAGTCTGTCTGGGGATACTGTCTGGACTTCAGTTGAAGATTTAACTCAAGATTTAATCCCAGCTTTTCACTGGAGGCCATCAGTGTGCTATGTGGTTGAAAAGTCCTGGGTTCTTGACTCAGCTCTTCCTCCATCTTCAAGAATCTCTTCTCAGAACCAATAAGGAAGGAAGGGCAATTGCCTATTGGCCTTCAGTTTTGAATCTGTGTTGGCCTTGAGCAAATCAGACTTGATGTTTGACAGTTACCAAATGTCCCAGTGCATTTAGTATGATACAGATTATAAATATATTATAACTTGGCCCTATAATAACTTTTTATTAAATATTTACCAAGAACCTTACATCTGTAAAGGGAACCCAGAAACCATCCACACCTATCATCACCACAGGGCTGATAAACGAGGACTGCTAAGTCTTAAGGTACATGGAATAAAGACTTACCACAATAGGCCCAACAAACCAAAGCCAGACAATTACTGTAACATGGAGTTATAATATTTCTGCCTTTTACCTTAGCTTTGGCTTTCCTGTCTGGAAACAGCTGGTCTCTGTGACTTATTTAGGTGGAATTTCCCCTAGGTACTATGTTCTTGTATTTGTCTTCCAAAGGTGAGAGAATAACTTTGTCCCTTGGAGAAGAGTTTGATGTGAAGCTGGGCAGTAGTGGTCCCTTCAGTGAGGAACACATTAGAAGGACGGCTTGTGGGCTTTGCTTGAAGTGTGGGGTTAAGAAAGCATTGTGGAGGAAGTAGAATGAGGAAAGGAGGAGTCACTTAAACAAACCTCACTGTGCCTGGGAAAACACTTAGAAATGTCAGGCTTATCTGTGGCTTGTCTCAAATCTATGCAAGTTGGGTGGCTACACAGAGGCCTCTGCTGAGGAAAGGGATTGATTGAGGGCTATTGCCATATTATGGCCAATGTGATAAGGTAGAGACTTAACAAATGTGTCCTTTTCAGCCTACAGTCTGAGTGCCGCCTATCTAACTTTGAGGCAGGTCCACCACCTAATATCAGGAGGGAAAAAAAAAGAAAGCTATTTCACAGTTGATAACTTCTCAAATATGTCAAGATATCAACATTTAAATTGTTCAGATTAATGCCAATTTTCTCACTGACATTCTTTTATAATTTACTCAATGATTAGTAGATAAACTAAGTTGTAAGAATATATATTTTCCCACATGGGAATAAAGAGAGCTATTTTTGTTTAAATAAATGCTATCAAAAAAACATTTTTAGATGAGAAGATATTCATCCAAGAAGCCCAATAAGCCCCATATAGGATAGACCCCAAAAGAAAATCACCAGATATGTCATAATCAAACTTTCCAAAACCAAAGACAAATAAAGAATCCTGAGATCAGCTCAGGAAAAATGAAATGTTACCTGCAAAGGGGAACCAATGAGACTAAGCTCTGACTTCTCAGCACAAAACTATGCAGGCAAGAAGGCAATTGGATCACATATATAAAAACATGAAAGAAAGAAATTGTCGACCAAGAAAAATGTATCCAAAAAAATTGTCTGTCAAATATGATGGTGAAGCTAGACATTTCCAGACAAACAGAAATTAAAGGAATTTGTAAAAACTAGACCATTCTTACAAGAAATACTAAAGGGAGTCCTTCAGACACAGAATCAACAATGTGGAACAATGACCTGAGATTAAGATGCTGAATAACATCATCCAGGTACCAACCCAGATAAATAATTATAAAAAATAAAAGAAAGCTACAAGACTGAAAACAGGCAACCAGAGACATCAATTTGTAAATGACAACTTCAAAACAAAAAGGGGGAATAAATGGTATAGTTACAGAACTTCCCTATGGAGAAGAAGTCAAGGTGATATCAAGATATAACAGACTTTTTAAATTTAGGAAGATAAAAGTAAATTTTAGGGTAATCTCAAAAAAACTAATAAACCTACTCACCAAAATAAAAAAGAAGAAAATCATAAAGACTCAGTAAACACAAAATCAACAGCAATGAACAAAATGAAAAGAAAATCCATAAACAAAAAGAACTCAGCAGAGAAAAGTACGTGAAACAAAAAACTGTCAACACCACAAAAAAAAAAGAAAAGAAAAGCACAACAAAATGACAGCAGTAAATTTACATCTATCAATAATTACACTGAATGTAAATGGATTAAATGCACCAGTCAAGAGACAGAGAGTGGCAGGCTGAATAAAAAAGACATGATCCATCAATATGCTGCTTACAAGAGACACAACTCAGACACAAAGACAAAAATAAGCTAAAAATCAAAGGATGGAAAAAAAATCAAGCAAATGACAACCAAAAAAGAGCAGGAGTGGTAATAATAATTTCTGATAAAATAGACTTGTCATGGATTGAATTATGTCCCCCCAAAAATGTGTGTATCAGTTTGGCTGGGCCATGATCCCTGATATTGTGTGATTTTCCTATATGTTGTAAATCCTGCCTCTATGATGTTAATGAGGGAGGATGAGTGGCAGATGTGTTAGTAAGACAGGACTCAATCTACAAGATTGGATTGTGTCCTGAGGCAATCTCTTGAGATATAAAAAAGTGAGCAGAGAGACAGGGGGACCACATACCACCAAGAAAGCAGTGCCAGGAGCAGAGCATGTCCTTTGGACTCGGGCTCCCTGCATGGAGGAGCTCCCAGTCCAGGTGAACATTGATGGGAAGGCCAAAAGAGAGAGAAAGCCTTCCCCTGGAGCTGACACCCTGAATTTAGACTTTTAGCCTACTGTACTGTGAAGAAATAAATTTCTCTTTGTTAAAGCCATTCACTTGTGGTATTTCTGTTGTACCAGCACTAGATGACTAAGACAGACTTCAAGGCAAAAACCAGCATAAGAGATAAAGAAGGGCATTATATAATGATTAAAGGATTAATCCACCAAGAGGACATAACCATAATAAATATCTACTCACCCAACAAAAGAGCCCCAAAATACATAAAATAAACTCTAACAGAATTGGAAACAGAAATAGACAACTCCACAGTAATAGTAGGAGACTTTAACAAACCACTTTCAAAGAAGGACAGAACAACTAGAAAGAAACTCAACAAAGTTACGGAAGATCTAACCAACTTGACCTCATAGATGTATATAGAACACCCCACCCAACAACAGCACAGAATACATTCTTTTCCAGTGCACATGGATCATTCTCCAGAATAGACCATATGTTAAGCCACAAAGCAAGCCTCAATAAATTCAAAAACATTGAAATAATAAAAACCGTCTTCTTGGATCACAACACTGTAAAATTAGAAATCAATAACAGGAAGAACAGGGGAAAAATCAAATATATGGAAACTGAGTAACTTCCTACTTAAAAAAAAAACTGGGTAATAGAAGAAGTAAAAATAAAATAAAACATTTCTAGAAAACACAACCTACCAAAACATTTGGGACAAAGCAAAAGCAGTGCTCAGAGGTCAATTTATAGCAGTAAACACACACATCAAAAAAGAAGAATGGGCCCAAATCAAAACATTAACCCTACAACTCAAACAAATAGAAAGAGAGTAGCAAAGGAAGCCCACAGTCACCAGAAGAAAGAAAATGATAAAGATTAGAGCAGAAATAAATGAAATAGGGAACAGAAAAACAATAGAAAGAATCGACAAGATCAAAACCTGGTTCCTTGAAAAGATCAACAAAATTGACAGACCATTGACCAAACTGGTGAAACAAAAACCGGAGAGGAAGCAAATAA
>NW_004443982.1:16130149-16131485 GCF_000243295.1 Trichechus manatus latirostris | reverse complement strand
CCTGGTATAAATCCCACTTGATCATGGTGAATCATTTTTTTGATATGTTGCTGAATTCTATTGGCTAGAATTTTGTTGAGGATTTTTACGTCAATGTTCATGAGGGATATTTGTCTGTAATTTTTTTTTGGTGTCTTTACCTGGTTTTGGTATCAGGGTTATGCTGGCTTCATAGAATGAGTTTGGGAATATTCCATCTTTTTCTATGCTCTCAAATACCTTTAGTAGTTGTGGTGTTAACTCTTCTCTAATAGTTTGGTAGAATTTTCCAGTGAAGCCATTCGGGCCAGGCTTTTTTTGTTGGGAGTTTTTTAATTACCTTTTCAAACTCTTCTTTTGTTATAGGTTTTTTAGTTGTTCCACTTCTGTTTGTGTTAGTTTAGGTAGATAATGAGTTTCCTGAAACTTGTCCATTTCCTCTAGGTTTTCAAATTTGTTAGATTACAATTTTTCATAGTATTCTGTTATGATTCTTTTAATTTCAGTTGGATCTGTTGTCATATCACCCATCTCGTTTCTTTTATGGGTTATCTGCTTCCTCTCCTGCTTTTCTTTTGTCAGTTTGGCCAATGGTTTATCAGTTTTGTTGATTTTTTCAAAGAGCCAGCTTTTGGTTTTGTTAATGCTTTCAATTGTTTTTCTATTCTCTATTTCATTTAATTCTGCTTTGATTCTTATTATTTCCTTCCTTCTGGTGCCTGAGGGCTTCTTTTGCTGCTCCCTTTCTACTTGTTCCAGTTGTAGGGTTAATGTTTTGATTTATGGCCCTTTCTTCTTTTTGAATGTGTGCATTTATTGCTATAAACTGACCTCTGAGCACTGCTTTTGCTGTGTTGCAAAGGTCCTGGTAGGATGTGTTTTCATTCTTGTTTGATTCTATGAATTTCTTTATTCCAGCCTTAATTTCTTCTATAACCCAGTAGTTTTTGAGCTAGGTGTCGTTCAGTTTCCATGTGTTTGATTTTTTTTCCCTTGCTTTTTATATTCTTGATTTCTACTTTTATGGCTTGGTGGTCAGAAAAGATGCTTTGTATTATTTCCATGCTTTGGATTTTGTTAAGGCTTGCTTTATGGCCTAATATGTGGTCTATTCTAGAGAATTTTCCATGTGCATTGGAAAAGATAGTATACTTGGATGCTGTTGGGTAGAGTGTTCGGTATATGTCTATGAGATCAAGTTGGTTGATTGCAGCATTTAGCTCTTCCTTGTCTTTGTTGAGTTTCTTTCTGGATGTTCTATCCTTCACCGAAAATGATGTGTTGAAGTCTCCTACTACTATTGTGGAGCTGTCTATCTCTCTTTTCAGTGTTGTTAGTTTCTTTTATGTATTTTGGA
>NW_004443982.1:16099933-16129171 GCF_000243295.1 Trichechus manatus latirostris | reverse complement strand
CTGGCAGTTTTTTTCCTTCAAGGCTTTATATATATCTTCCCATTGCCTTCTTGTCTGCATGGTTTCTGCTGAGTAGTCCGAGCTTATTCTTATTGACTCTCCTTGGTGGATGACTTTTCGTTTATCCCTAGCCACTGTTAAAATTCTCTCTTTATTGTTGGTTTTGGCAAGTTTGAATATACTATGTCTTGGTGACTTTCTTTTGGTATCTACCTTATGTGGGGTTTGCTGAGCATCTTGGATAGATATCTTCTCATCTTTCACAATGCCAGGGAAGTTTTTTACCAACAAATCTTCAGCAATTCTCTCTGTATTTTCTGTTGTCCCCCCTTGTTCTGTACTCCAATCACTCGTAGGTTATTCCTCTTGATAGAGTCCCACATAATTCTTAGGGTTTCTTCATTTTTTGAATCTTTTTATCTGATTTTTCCTCAAATAAGTTGGTGACAAGTTCGTTATCTTCAGTCTCACTAATTCTAACTTCCATTGCCTCAATTCCGCTCTGATGACTTTCTATTAAGTTGCCTAATTCTGAAATTTTATTGTTAATCTTCTGGGTTTCTCATTGATGTCTCTCTATGGATTCTTGCAGCCTGTGAAATTTGTCATTATGCTCTTCTCTAATCTTTTTAGTTTCCTCTTTTGCATGTTCTGCATTTTGATTAATTTCCTTCCTAATTTCTTGAAGAGTTCTGTATATTAATCTTTTGTATTCTGCCTCTGGTAATTCCAAGAAATTTTCCTCCTCTGGAAAATTTCTAGATTGTTTTGGAAGCTTGCTGAAGCCATCATGGATTGCCTCTGTATGTGATTTGATATTGAGTGTTGTCTCCAAGCCATCAATAAGTTTTTATATTTATTTTATGTTTGCTTACTGTGTCCTAGCTTCTTGTTTCGTTTTGATATGCCCAAATATGCTGGTCGTATGAGCTAGTTTGATTATTGACACTTTGAAGCTCTAATGTCCTGTCACCAGGTGGTTAGATCTGTTACTAGGTGTGTGAGCTCAGGGGTCTTCCCACTCCTACTGTATGGATTCAGCTCAGATGTCCAGGTAGATTGCCACAAAGTGTGTGGTGTGGGCTCTCACTTACAGTCCTAGACAGGCATGGATGATTGGTGTATGCACAGGCAGCTGGCTGCAGCAGGGAGATACAGTCTGAGCAAGTCAGGGGTCTGACGATAACCCCCAAGTGTCCAGGAGGAAGGTGTGTCCCTGTTCCCTAGAGCACATAGGTGTATGGGTTTTTCAGCTGGACTATGAGCACCTAATACTGTTGGCTGTAAGGACTGGGGGGGTACCTCTTATTCATGGTCCCCTGTCACAGTTGGCTAGGTGCTGTGGGTGGAGCCACCAGTCCTCAGGCCCCTGATGTGGGTAGGTGAAGACCCTGCTTAATGGGCAGAGCAGTGTCAAATGTCAAGAACCTGCCACTTCACAGTTGAAACAGTAGAAGTTAGAGTTCCAGTATATACCTTGCTGTACTGCAGTAATGAGGGCCTACGCTGTTGAGATGGGCCCACACAAGTCTATGCGGGGGGAAAGGCACTCAAAGTCCGTGGATTCTTTATGCCTGTGCCTAGGTAAAGGAGCTGTGCCTACCCTGGGTTCCCGGCTTAGGGGAGCCGGCAGATTATTTTTTCCCCTCTTTGTTAATTTGTTCACTCTCCAAGGCAGGGAGAATGGCTCCAAGCATGTGACAGATCCTACTTCCAGCCCAGGGGACTCCACAATGGTTGAAGCCAGTCTGGGATGCAGTACAGAGCAGGGAGTAGGGAGGTAAATGGGAGAGAGGTTTTTCTCTACAGGGATGTTTTTGGTCCACGTGGTAAGGCATACGCAAGTACTTATCTTTCGTGGAGGGCTGCTTCTCACTGGTTCTGGGTGGCTGTGTAGACTCTCTGGTGCTGGGTCTCTCTCAGTGAGGAAAATGTGCCTCCAGAGCTCAACTGCTTTCTTGCCTCACTGCTCACCCCTGAGCTGATCAGGCCTGAAGGGCTCAGGCTCTCACCAGGTTAGGTCTGGCAACTCCTCGCTGCTTCCGAACTATCTCTCCCTCCCCCTGTCACTCAGTCTAGTTTCTCAACCCTGCGTTTGATGTTCATGGTTCCCAAACTGCCATATATAATCGCATCACTTGTTTTTTCGGGTCTTTGTTGTAAGGGGGTTCACCGGAAGTGTCTGACTACTCCACCATATTGGCCCTGCCTCTCAACACCATTTATAATAACCCCTAAAAAGATAAAATACTTAGGAATACATCTAACCAGAGACATAAAAGGCCTATATAAAGAAAACTACAAAACAGTATTGCAAGAAACCAAGAGACCTATATAAATGGAAAAACATACCATGCTTATGGATGGGAAAACTCAACATTGTGAAAATATCAATTTTACCCAAAGTGATTAGAGATATAATGAAATCCTGATCCAAATACCAGCAGCATTCTTTAACAAGATAGAAAAACTAATCACCAAATTTATATGGAAAGAAAAGAGGTCCCAGATAAGCAAAGCATTGAAAAAAAAAGATCAAAGTAGGAGGCTTTACATTACCTGATCTCAGAACCTCCTATGCAGCCACAGTTGTCAAAACAGCCTGGTACTGGTACAATGACAGACACATTTACCAATGGAACGGAATTGAGAACCCACATGTAAATCCATTCACCTATGGTCAGCTGATCTTTGACAAAGGATCAACATCCATTAAATTAGGAAAAGACAGTCTTTTTAACAAATGATGCTGGCTAAACTGGATGTAACTGTAAAAAAATGAAACAGGACCCGTATCTTACACCATACACAAAAACTAACTCAAAATGGGTCAAAGACCTAAATTTAAAACCTAAAATGATAAATATCATGGAGGAAAAAATAGGGACAACAGTAGGGGCCTTAATACATGGAATAAATAGAATACAAGCTATAATTAACAATGCACAAACACCAGAAGATAAACTAGATAACTGGGAGCTCCTAAAAATTAAACACTTATGCTCATCAAAAGACTTCACCAAGAGAGTAAAAAGAAAACCTACAGACTGGGAAAAAATTTTTGGCTATGACATATCCGACAAGGGTCTAATCTCTAAAATCTATAGAATACTTCAAAACCTCAACAATGAAAAGACAAAAAATCCAGTTTAGAAAGGGGCAAATGATATGAACAGACACTTCACTATAGAAGACATTTAGTCAGCTAACAGTCACATGAGGTAATGCTCGGGATCATTAGCCATTAGAGAAACACAAATCAAAACTATAGTGAGATACCACCTCACCTCAACATTACTGGCACTAATAATTTTTTTAAAAAAACAACAGAAAATAACAAATGTTGGAGAGGTTGTGGGGAGATTGCAACTCTTAGACACTGCTAGTGGGAATGTAAAATGGTACAACCACTGTGGAAAACGATATGACACCTACTTAAAAAGCTAGAAATAGAATCACCATATGATCCAGCAATCCCATTCATAGGAATATATCCTAGAGCAATAAGAGCCTTCACACAAATAGACGTACGCACACTCACGTTCACTGTAGCATTATCCACAATAGCTAAAAGATGGAAACAACCTAAGTGTCCATCAACAGATGAATGGATAAACAAATCATGGTACATACATACAATGGAATAATATGCAACCATAAAGAACAACGGTGAATCTATTAAACATCTCACAACACAAATGAAAAAATATTTGATGGTTAAGAGGGAGGGGAGGGCTGAGGAGGGGAAATCACTAATTAGATAGTAGACAAGCGATAACTTTGGTGAAGAGAAAGACAACACACAATATAGGGAGGGGAAGTTAGCACAACTTGACCAAGGCAAAGTTGTAGAAGCTTCCTAGACACATGCAAACAACTTGAGGGACAGAGTTACTGGGGCTAAGGGCTAGGGACCATTGTCTCTGGGACATCTAGGTCAATTGGCATAACATAGTTCATAAAGAAAATGTTCTATATTTACTTTGGCAAGGAGTGTCTGGGTTCTTAAAAGCTTGTGAGAGGCCATCTAAGATACATCTATTTGTCCACTCCTGTCTGGAGCAAAGGAGAATGAAGGAAACAAAAGATACAAGGAAAATATTAGTCCAAAGGACTAACGAACCACAACCTCCACCAGCCTGAACCTAGAAGAGCTAGATGATGCCCAGCTAACACCATCTATTGCTCTGACAGGGATCACAATTGAGGGGCCTGGACAGAGTGGGAGAAAAATGTAGAACAAAATTCAAATTCACAAAAAAAGAAAAAAAAAGACCAGACTTACTGGTCTGACAGAGACTGAAGGAACCCCTGAGACTATGGCCCCCAGACACCCTTCTAAATCAGAACTAAAGCCATTCCCGAAGTCCACCTTTCAGCCAAAGTTTAGATAGGCCTATAAAACAAATAGTAACACATGTGAAGAAAGTGCTTCTTAGTTTAATCAAATATATGAGACCAAATGAGCAACATCTACCCAAAAACATGGACAAGAAGGCGGGAAGGGACAGGAAAACTGGATGAATGGACACGGGAAACCCCAGGAGGACAGGGAAAGGGGTACAGTGCTGACACAATGCAGGGATTGCAACCAATGTCAGAAAATAATTTGTGTACAAATTTTTGAATGAGAAATTAATTTGCGGTGTAAATTTCCATGTAAAACATGATAAAATTTCTAACAATTAGGATAATTGACAAATCCATTATACCTTGTCTAATTCATGGATTAATTATTAATATTCAATGTAAAACATTTGATAGTGTAACCTTGGTAACTAGATTGCAAATGAATATAGCTGAACTAGAAAATAAAACATAATGCATAGTAAAAAAAAAAAAAGAGCCAAAACCAACACCTTAACCCTACAACTTGAACAAATAAAAAAAGAGCACTGGAAGAAGCCCACAGTCACCAGAAGAAAGAAGATAATAAAGATTAGAGCAGAAATAAATGAAACAGAGAAACAATAGAATCAACTAGTCTAGAAGTCGGTTTTTTGAAAAGATTAATAAAATCTACAAGCCACTGGCCAAACTGACAAAGGAAAAGAAGAAGATATGAAAAACCCAAATAAGAAATCAGATGTGTGATGTTCCAACAGAACAAATTGAAATAAAAAGGATCATAACAGAATACTATGAAGAACTGTACTCCAACAAATATGAAAACCTAGAAGAAATGGACAAATTTCTAGAAACACATGAACTACCTAACCTAAAAAAAAGCTAGAAATAGAAATACAATATGAGCCAGCAATCTCACTCCTGAGTATATATCCTAGAGAAATAAGAGCCATCACACGAACAGCCATACGCACACCCATGTTCATTGCAGCATTGTCCACAACAGCAAAAAGATGGAATCAACTGGGGTGCCCATCAACAGATGAATGGATAAACAAATTATGGTATATACACAGAATAGTATTCTACAAAATGATAAAGAACGATGATGAATCTGTGAAACATCTCACAACATGGATGAATCTGGAAGACATTATGCTGAATGAAATAAGTCAGTCACAAAAGGACAAATATTGTATGAGACCACTATTATAAAAAGTCAAGGAAAGGTTTACACACAAAAAGAAACACTCTTTGATGATTACCAGGGACAGGAGGGGGAGGGAGGGAAAATCACTTACTAAATAATAGACACATATTAACTTTGATGAAAGAAAAGACAATAAACAATATGGGAGAAGTCAACACAAAGTGACCAAGTCAAAAGAAGACACTGAGAGGTACACAAGACAAATAGGCAACATTGGGAAATACTATTACATATACAATCCTGCAACAACAGAAATAACAAACAATAATTTATGAGTTGATCCATAGGTAGATATGTAAACTGAACAGTTGTGGGACATTGTAGGGGAGTACAACCAAGAACGTAGATAAGTTTGGCAGTAGACATATCTACATACATATCTATATGTACTGCAAACATATTTATGTATACAACAGAGCACACATGGGGCACAGTCATGAAAACTTCTTAGCCATATCCAAACACTTGGTGGTATTGAATCACTGGACTTGAGGGCTTAGGATCATACCCTTGGGGGTCATCCAGGACAATTGATGTAACATAGTCCCTAAAGACAATGTTCTACATCCAACGATGTAGCAACTGGAGTCTTAAAAGCTTGTGAGCAGCCATCTAAGATACAATTGTTCTCTTCCCATCCAGAGCAAAGAAGAATGAAGATAGCCAAAGACTCAAGGAAACAATTAGTCCAAAGGACTAATGGACCACATGAACCACAGCCTCCACTAGCCTGAAACCAGAACTAGATGGTGCCTGACTACCACTACCTACCTCTCTGACTGGGATCACAATAGTAGGTCCTGGACAGAGTGGGAGACAAATGTAGAACAAAATTCAAATTCATAAATAAGATGTAACTTACCAGTCTGATAGAGGTTGGTGGAACCCTGGAGACTATGGCCCTTAGACATCCTTCAAACTTGGAACTGAACCCACTCCCAGAGATCACATTATAACCAAACAATAGACAGACTTATAAAGTGAACAATAACACCTGAGAGGAATGTGCACCTCAGAACAATCAACTATACAGGATCTAAAGGGCACCATTTTCCCAAAAGCAAAGTTCAGAAGGCAGGTAGGGGCAGGAAAGATGGGTGAATGGAAACAGGGAATCCAGGGAGGAAGTGGGGAGAGTGCTGACACATTGAGGACATTGCAACTAATGTCTCGGAACAAGCTATGTATAAATTGTTGAATGGGAAACTAATTTGCTCTGTAAACTTTCACCTAAATCACAAAAAAGTGTTATGAAAACAACATTTTTTTTAAAAAACCTGAATTCGCAAGAATTTGATCATCACTGCTCTACTCATCCACCATGGAGAATGGTGGCCTCTCTTAAAGCAAAGCCACCCAGCAGAGCCCAGCCTGGGTCAGCTGATCCACAGACATCTGTAGACCCACAAGTGTGAAAATAAATTCTTATTTTATTTGCATGAAATTAGAGGAAGTGGAGCCCTGGCGGCACAGTGGCTAAGAGTTCAGCTATTAACCAACAGGTCACCAGCTGGAATCCACCAGCCGCTCCTTGGAAACCCTATGGGGTGGTTCTACTTTGTCCTATAGGGTCGCTATGAGTTGGAATCGGCTCATTGGCAACGGGTTTTGTTTTTTGTAGTCATAGCAGACTATTATAAAAGGCTTTAAGCATCTTTTCATTTAATCCAATAATGTTATACATGGGTACTAAAATTATTACCATTTTAAAGATGTGGAAACTGATTCTTAGAGAGGTTAACTAATTTTCCCAGGTTCACAGAGCTAGAACATGCCATAACAGTAATTCAAACACAGGTATGTGATATGCCAAGACTTGTGCTGTTAGCCACTAGGTTATTGTTCCTAGAGTGTAAACTAACCTATAGGGTATCGGACAAGGAGAGACCAGCTGCTTTCTTAATTTCCTTCACAACTTAAATATCAGACAACTAACTTATTGTTTTAGCATCACTGGAGGAGCCTGGGTGACACAAGCAGTTTGCAATTGGCTGCTAACCTAATGGTTGGTGGTTCAAACCCATCCAGGCACTCCATGGAAGAAAGAGCTGGCCAAATGCTTCTATAAATATTACAGTCAAGAAAACCCTGTGGAGCAGTTCTACTCTGTAACACATGGGGTCGCCATGAGTTGGAGTTGACTCGACAGCAACAGCGTTGATGTTTTTTGGTTTGGACAACTTGAGACCTTGAGATTTTGTACTTCTCTTCCTTATCTTCCCCACCAGATGAGCCCTGTTCTTAGGAACACTTACAGTGCCATTGACTTGCCAAAGTTTGGGGAAAATCCCTGGTATCACCAAGTATTTGCTTACAGAACATGAACCACTTGACTACTGAAAGGATGCAGGACCTGAGAAGTTTATACTCCCTGGATATTGAAGGTCAACAGAGATGAGAACAAAGGATTTCTGAAGCCTTACTCCAAATTAGTGGAAAAACAGGATGTGATTTTTAATATGTCAAGCTTTCTATTAATTTTCAAAAAAAGTTGATTTAAAATGTGAGTTTTGGAGATAGATATCTGGGTTCAGTAATTAAGTGGGCTTGGTTTCTATGCCTCAGTTTGTTCACCTATGAAATGGAGATAATAATAGAACTACCTACTCTAGGGTTGTATGTGGATAAAATGAGATAATGCATATTCATAAGGAGGTTCTAAAAATCAAACTGAGGCTGTCAGCAAGGCCAAGCTGGCTGATGACTAGGCTCTCAATAAACGGTTAATCCAGATCATTGTGAGTAAACAGTGGAGGGACAGAAAGAAAAGTAATGTATGTGTTTAGAATGTTACAGGAAGCATATGATGCAAATTCGATGTCCTTGGAAAGAATGCTTTGCTCAGATGGTCTTCTGGAAGGAGATAAGATTAACTAGTATGAAGAAAGAGCTGTTTTTGTAACGTTTGTGGGATTGCTGTCGTTGTTAGATGCTGTCAAGTTGGTTCTGACTCATAGCGACACTATGTACAACAGAATGAAACACTGCCTGGTCCTGCGTCATCCTCACAATCGTTTTTATGCTTGAGCCCATTGTTGCAGCCACTGTGTCAATTCATCTCATTGAGGGTCTTCTTCTTTTTCACTAACCCTCTACTTTACCAAGCATGATGTCTTGTGTGTGATATTAATGATATTGTTCAATAATTCCCACATTCTCTTGGATCACCTTTCTTTGGAATAGGTATAAATATGGATCTCTTCCAGTTGGTTGGCCAGGTGGCTGTCTTCCAAACTTCTTGGCATAGACAAGTGAGCACCTCCAGCGCTGCATCGGTTTACTGAAACATCTCATTTGATATTCCATCAATTTATAGAGCCTTGTTTTTCACCAATGCCTTCAGTGCAGCTTCGACCTCTTCCTTCAGTATCATCGGTTGCTGATCATATGCTACCTCCTGAAATGTTTGGACGTCAACCAATTCTTTTTGGTATAGTGACTTTCTATATTCCTTCCATCTTCTTTTGATCCTTCCTGCATTGTTTAATATTTTCCCCTTAGAATCCTTCAATATTGCAACTCGAGGCTTGAATTTTCTCTTCAGTTCTTTCAGCTTGAGAAATGCTGAGCGTGTTCTTCCCTTTGGTTTTCTAACTCCAGGTCTTTGCACATGTCATTATAATACTTTGTCTTCTCAAGTCACCCTTTGAAATCTTCTGTTCAGGTCTTTGACTTCATCATTTCTTCCATTTGCTTTAGCTACTCGACGCTCAACAGCAAGTTTCAGAGTCTCCTCTGACATACATTTAGGTCTTTTCTTTCTTTCCTGTCTTTTTAATGACCTTTTGCTTTCTTCATGTGTGATGTCCTTCACAACTCATCTGGTCTTTGGTCATTAGTGTTCAATGTGTCAAAGCTATTCTTGAGACGGTCTAAATTCAGATGGGATGTACTCAAGGTTGTATTTTGGTTCTTGTGGACTTGTTCTAATTTTCTTCAGCTTCAAGTTGAACTTGCATATGAGCAATTGATGGTCTGTTCTGCAGTTGGCCCTGGCCTTGTTCTGACAGATGATATTGAGCTTTTCCATTGTCTCTTTCCACAGATGTAGTCAATTTTATTCCTGTATATTCCATCTGGTGAGGTCCATGTGTATAGTTGTCATTTATGTTGGTGAAAAAATGTATTTGCAATGAAGAAGTTGTTGTTCTTCCAAAATTCTATCATGAGATCTCGGTATCATTTCTATCACCAAGGTCATATTTTCCAACTACCAATCCTTCGTCTTTGTTTCCGTCTTTTGCATTCCAATCACCAGTAATTATCAATTGTAGAATTAGTCATGCCTAACTTTGTGTATAAAATCTCAACTTTTCTATACAAAGAGGGAGCATTTTGGAAATTCTTCCTGAATGCTGCCCGATTCAAATGGTTATATTCCCCCAATAAAACTCTTTACTTTTGCATTTGATAGACTCATAGACTTTACTCTTTGACATTTCTGATGTCAGAATTGTAAGATTGGAAGGTGCATTACCGTTGGTGACCCCAAGGAACTGCGGACTGGGCTACAACATGAGTAGATCCATTTTGGGGCTCACTGTCTCCGTGGAATCTCGGGAGTCATCCCCAGGTAAATAAACTTTTGAATTCAAGTTCTGCCTCCTCAAAGGAGGAGCCCTTCAAGTCTTATTGAGGGATCTGGTGCGTTTTTGAGGGTAAGCAAATTTAGTTTTTCTTTGTACTTGAAAGTCTGTTTTGGTTTTCTTTCTGCAGAAATTGACTCCCTCACTAATTGGGTGATCTGGTTAGTCTTTACAAGGTTGACTGTCCAGAATTCAAGTTTGCTCTCAGGGGACTCCCAGACTCTACAAGCTGCAAAAAAAAAAAAAAAAAGAATTGATAATATCCTTATACAGACCTCTGCCAATGTTATCAAGCAGAAGGAGGTCCCTCTAATTTGAGAACGAAAAAATCTGATTTGAGCCATAAAGAAACAAGAAATGGAAGGCTCACTGGTCTGGGAAAATCTAGACACCCATATAACAGCGTTCTGAGTCCCCAGCACTGAGAACACCCAGTGCAAAGCAAGAGAAACAAAGTAAAAAACACTTCAAGATAGGTTTGTGTTCAGCAGCCTTGAAGAGACCTTAGAGACTTCCTCTAGAATGTGCTGATAACTGCCCCTGCCCATATAACAGAATAGCAACATAGTAGCAGCTGCCATAATAAGAAGAAATAGGAAAACTAAAATGGGAGGGACCACTTCCCTGTCTCCAGGCAACCAGGTTGGACCCATGCTGCTTGCACTTGAAATGGTGCAGGCATGGCTCCACAAATGTTTGAGGGCTCTTACAACTTTGCCCAGATCTTCTGACCTTCAGAAATAATTAAGACTTAGAATTAAGCCTAGGTCCTTCTGTCACCAGGAAGGACCAAAGGCCCTATGTTACAATTAAAGTTCAATGAGTTCACATTTGTGTTGTCCTTCTCAGAGAACTTTTGTTAAATGCTCAGTTTTAGTCTGAAGGTTCTGAATAAAATCCCTCCATCTGAGACTCTTACAAATTAATGAATTTATCTAACTGATTTCATCCAAAAATTGCTATATACATTTTTAAGAAACTGGGTTGTTTGTGTTGCATTTAAAAAAAGCAAACCCATTGCCATAGAGTTGATTCCAACTCATAGCAACCCTAAAAGACAGAGTAGAACTGCCCCATAGGGTTTCCAAGGAGCACCTGGTGGATTCGAACTGCCTACCTTTGGGTAAGCAGCCATAGCTCTTAACCACTGCACCACCAGAGCTCCTTGTGTTATTGAGTACTGTATAAACCTAGTTTTTGAGCTGGCCTCACAGACAGGTGAGTTTAAGTAGTTTTTCTGTTTAATTTTGTTCTGAGAGCTTGCCTGTAGAGCATTGTGTCTAAGTTTCTGTATCAGGTTGAAGGTCATGGCTGGTGTTTTTCATGGGTCCATCTAAAATCTCAGTTCTTTTCTCTTCCAGGAAAAACTGCTTCTTGTGCCTAGGCTTTTAGTAGTTACTCTGAGAAACTTTGATATAAATCAGTCTATTTGAAAAGTACGTTGAAAAAGGATAGATTGTTTATTTTGATTGGTAAAACAAAGCCTTAAAAATAGACATATTATTCTGAATTACTTCTCTAAAGGATCCTATAAAGCATATAAAAGACAGGGTTATGAAAATACAATAATTTCTTGCCTTATAGTATTATTAAATTAGATTATAATATCCCTTCAAAGAGCTTTATTCTGATTGATTTAGAAATAAATAAGTGCTTATATAAATGCAATACTCTTACTATTCCCAGAAATTAATGAAAGTGAATTTGTTCTGACAAAATTTTTTATGCCACAGAGAAAGGATATGTATGTGGTTTTGGGTCTGGTAATGGATGTGTGCATTTTTGCCACTTGAAAGGTTGCACTGTAAGAGATGTGTTATGAAGATGGGAAATTTGAAGGACTTATTAAAATAGAGTTTGTTTGATCTGGTCAAAATTTTTGTGTGCTTCAGCTAGGGGTTTGATGGGTTAATTTGTGAGTATTTTTAGAAGATTTAATGTCAAATGGCAAAGAATTAAGTTTCTTGTTGTTGAGATGACAGACTCTTCTTTGATTATTGGATTGAAGAGTTAATTTTATTCTTTGTGCAATCTGACTCAAAGGCAAGAGTTTGAAGTAATAAATTCCTGAGTCAAAAACCAAGGTGCAAAGCTTTGGAAAAAGTTAAGATTTTCATCTTTACGATATTTAGTTAAATAACTCAAGTATTGTTCCCTAGTGATTTATGATGAATTCTTGACAATTTTGAAACTTCATAGAAAACCACAGAAAGATTTATTTGTGTTTTATAAAGAGAAAAGTACTAAAAAAGATATATTTAATGTATTAATTGCATGAGAAAGTCTATCAAATCAGAAAAATCACCAAAAAACCACTGCTGTCTAGTTAATTCCAACTCATAGCAATCCCATAGAGTCTCTAAGGCTGTAAATCTCTATGGAAGCAGAATTCCAACTCATAGCAATCCCATAGAGTCTCTAAGGCTGTAAATCTCTATGGAAGCAGACTGCCACATCTTTATCCCATGGAGCTGCTGGTGGTTTCGATCCACTGACCTTTTGGTTAGCAGTCAATCGCTTAACCACTGCACCACCAGGTCAGAAGATATGTTTAATTTTAGGTTAAATTCGGGTTTAATATTATTAATACATTTCAGAAATTGTATAATGTCCTAAAAATTTGTCAATGTTCTCTTTGTCCCTGATATGTTCTGGTGCTACTTTGCCTGATATTAGACAACAAAAGTATAGTATTATCAGTCATATTTTTTTTTTAAAGTAATGACTTGGCCTCTATTTTATTTCTTTAATTTAAAAAGAAGCATCATCTAGGCAAGTGGTTTTAACTGAGAATTCACATCATCTACCTGTAGAGTTTTTATTACTATTCAAATGTTTAGAGACTTGATAATCTTAGTATATCTTTAATATATCCTGACTAGTATTTTGTCTCAAAACTATTATGTGCTATATCTGAAGCTCTTTGAAAATAAAGTTAGCCATCATGTTTAGAGATATTTTTGTCTAAAGTTTTTTGTTGTTGTTGTTAATTGACTTTATTTAGCTTTGCATTACTTTTGTAGTCAATTCGCATCAGGTCTTTCACATTTAAGAATTATATTGTTATAAGTTAACTATGGACATTTTAAAGTTGCCATCTGCAGATAAGTTTTACTTTGTTGTTTCACAGAAAACGACCAAAATATTTCAACAAAAATAGACTAAATCAATATTTCTGGAAATCTTAGATAAGAAATAGATGGGATTTTCAGACTGCTACTGAACCAGAATGACTTGGAACCAAAATTAACTACACAAGACTGAGTAAACTAAAAGAATTGCTGTAAGGTTTATATGAGACTATTGCTGATGTTTAATATTCTATTTTCTAGGATAATACTGGAAAGCCCATGATCCTCCCTTATGTTGCCCACACTGGCTCCACATTGTTCAACCTGAATTATTAAAATATTGTCACAAGTGAAATAAGCCTCTGATGACCAGAAGCCAGACTCCCAAAATCCACCTAACTTTACCCCAGGAGACTATACACACACACACACACACACACACACACACACACACACATTTGAAAAGACACTAATTAAAGGACCCATTAGAACTCCTTTGAAAGGGACCATACCTAGTCCTCCTCACCAGCCCATGAGCCACCAAAACTAGGAGGAGTCAAACCCTGGATCCATCTATCACAACCGAAAAAAGGCCAAGCCACCTCTGTAGACCAGCCAGCCCTCCAGGGAACTAAAAATCACCCTGATACATTCCAGAGGCCAGAAGCAGAGGACATCTGAGGTAGACAGCTAATCCCAAGGTCATTGAACAAGATTACATGCATCTTTCTGAACTTTGTGGGCTTTGCTTTATATTGTAGCTATCCTTATACTGTTAGCATCACTCCATACTGATGGTCTTGTTCCTTAGTAATTTTATTCAATGTGAAAGTCCATTTAAGTATTATACTTCTCTTTCTAGTAATTTCTTCTTCTTTTTTGATATCTCTAGTTGGTTACTCAACTGCATTGCTTCTTGGTTACACTCATTATTACAAACTGGACTAATTCATTTGATCATTATAATGTTAATTATAAAACTTGTTAAATGTATTTTGCATTATTTATATAACTTTTGTGGTCATACCACCACATCTAACATTATGCAAAAGATTATATATTTTGAGGATGCTCAAGTTTCTGGAACTTCCAAGCTTGTGCCCTAGCACTCTGTAACCTTGCACATTGCTGAGATGTTCCAGTAAAAAAAATTGGGCTATCTACTCCAGGCACCCCTTACCATCAGATCACGAGAAACAGAGTGACTAACAATGGCATGGTGAAGATACTAGACGGTGCCCAGCTACAGAATAAAAGCATAATAGCATATGGGGTCTTAAAGGCTTGAAATCACCATCTATGTTACAGCACAACTTAAAGACAATGCAGAAGAAAGCACTCTTCTAGTGTTCTTTGTGATCTAAGCATTTCTATAGAAATTCCTGATCAAAAACGGGGAATGATAAGGAGTTTCTATAATCAAACCGAGGCTGTCAGCAAGGCCAAAATGGCTGATAACGAGGCTCTCAATAAAGGGTTAGTCCAGATCAATGTGAGTAAGTGGGGGATAGAGACAGAAAGAAAAGCAATGTGTGTGCTTAGAATATTCCAGGAAGCATGTGAAGCAAATTCAATGTCCTTGGAAAGAATGTTTTGCGCAGATGATCTTCTGGAAGGAGATAAGATTAATTGGCATGAAGAAAGAGCTGTTTTTGAAACATTTGCGGGATTAGTCATGCCTAACTCTGTGTATAAAATCTCAACTTTGTCTCCAGAAAGAAAAAGCATTTTGAAAATTCTTCCTGAATGCTGCCCCATTTGAATCATTATATTCCATCAACAAAACTCTTTACTTTTGCTTTCAATAGACTCAGAAACTTTACTCTTTGATAATATAAAGTACGTACAAGTGACAGAAATTCTGAATCAAAATGGCTTATACAACTAGGAAAGGAGTTATCTCACAAAAGGAGTCCTGGTTGCACAGTGGTTAAGCTCTCAGCTGCTAACCAAAAGGTCAGTGGTTTGAACCCACCAGCTGCTCCACAGGAGAAAGTTGTAGTAGCCTGCTTCTGTAAAGATTACAGCCTTGGAAACCCTATGCGGCAGTTCTACTCTGTCCTATAGGGTCGCTATGAGTCAGAATTGACTCGACAGCAATGGGTTTTTTGTTTGTTTGTTTGTTTGTTTTCTCACATAGTTTAGTGGAAGAAAGAGCCCCAACTGTGATCCAGCCTAGGCTCTGACCCTGATTTATCAGCCATTCTCATGGCTTAAACTTCCCCGGGTTGGCCTCCATGAAAGCGGTTTGGCTGCTGGGAGCAACTGTGTAATTGTGACTTCTTGCCTATGCCAGTGCTTTGAAAACAGAGAGAGCAAACCACTCCCAAATATAAGAAGAAATTTCTTGCCTTCAATCTCATTGGGCCAACCTAGGTCACTGCCCTCCTCCTGAGTCAATAACTGTTGACAGAAGAGTGCCTCATGGCGACTGGCTTTAATTCGGTTCTGTGAACCAATTAGGGGAAAAGAGGAATAGATTATCATGATTGATTCACACGAGTCAGGGTTCATCTTTGTTTGTGGAATTGTGGGTTGTCATTCCCCACATTTCATGATTTGAGTGGGGAAGGAGTGATTATTTGAACACCATCAAGATCCTGTTAGAAAAGAAAAAGGAAGAAATGGATTTGAGGAAGGTACTCAACAGTGGTGGTCACACCTTGCATAAAGTGGTGCTAAATAATCAGCAACTTATGTTGTTATTCTATTATTACAACCATACGGGTTTTGTAACAGTCAGTTGTGGTGTTTTTGATAAGCCAACTAATATCTGGACTTTAGCCATTCCCTAAAAGATAAATTTGGGAACTCTGGGATGACAAACGATTTGCATTGAAAGCTTGTCTTGCCGCTTCCTTTTTGGAAATTAATCTACCTAGAAAACAAACTTCAAGGACCTGTGAAGATTGGACGATCTAAGCTCAAATTTCTCATGCCACTATCACCTTGAAAAGACAAAGTCAATAATGCACAACAACTTTTCCTTTCCTTGCATCAAGCAATATTTTCTTTCAAAAATATTATACTTCAACAATTTTTGTTCAAAACACTGGCACTGTGTAGTGAACATCTGTTGTTTTTACCTATCCACCTACATTTTATTCTTCTCCATCTAACAGAATGTCTATTTCTTATGGGAAACCTATGTGATTTGGATGTGGGTGAATTCATCTACACACACACACACACACACACACACACACACACATACATGAGCCCAGTTGACCAATCAGAGTACATCATTCTTTTCTTTGGAGATAGTGATTAGTTCGGGGATGGGCTCATGACCCAAGCCTGGCCAATCATCCTCTCTTTCCTGAAAATTTTAACCTGTAGCTGAATGAACACGTTTGAAAGGAGCTACAGCTGAATCTTTATATGGTCAGTGCCTGGAAAAATATACTTTGTAGATTCCTGTTACTTATATCTAGAGCTGGCATAAGTTCCATCCATACCAAGTTCTGAATGTCTTGATTATTCAGCTCTGTGAGCATCCTAGGATTTCTATAATACCATTTTCTGTCCTAAGATAGCCAGGGTCAATGTCTGTTGCTTTGCAACCAAATAAGTCTTTATTTTGAGGTAGCAGAGCAGTTGGTGTAATTGTCACCCCCTGTATCTTCATATTCAGGCAATATGGTTACTCACGCAGAAACTATCAGGCTTAGTAGGGAAACATCAGGATGTTGGAGTATATGGGATACTTCTTGTAGCTTTCCCCAAGGTCCTACAAGAAAGCCTTATTCCACCTGGAAGTAAAAAACGAGTAGCATATAGCCTTACTAAGAGAGACTCTGTCTAATGTCACCAGCAACCCCAAATGTTTGAGAAACAGATTATCTAGAGCCTTTGTTGTTGTTGTTGGGTGCCATAGAGTCGTTTCCAACTCATAGAGACACTATAGGACAGAGTGGAACTGCCCCGTATGGTTTCCAAGAAGCGGCTGGTGGATTTGAACTGCTGACCTTTTGGTAAGCAGCTGAACTCTTAATCACTATGCCACCAGAGATTTGGTGGGACTGAAAAGCCATATTTTGTGCCCCAAGGTGAAGTTAGAGCTCACTAAGGTAAGGAGGAGGAAAGCACAGTGTGGGGATAACATTGGTCCCAGGAAGAGATCTGTGGAAAACCTGAACTCCTAGACCCCTTCCAAGCATCTCCAGACGGATACTCTTTGCCTGACAATGATGATAATCATCCTCATTGTAATAAGCCACTCACTCAAAGATTGCTTGGGACCAAGTGGCAGATGAACTGGGCTTTCACCACTAGCTTATTGTTTTCCACTGCCCAAATGCAGAGGCCAAAATGGAAGCTGTTAGACTACAAATTGGGGGTTACCTGCTGCATACTGAGACCCATTATAAAAAAAAAAAAAGACACAAGGCTAGGGCTAAGGTTTATGCACTTTAACTCAATGAGACCCCAGCTTTGATTAGGGCCACCCCTTGGATATGCAGAGCCTCATGCAAGTATTTTTGGGGAATGGTGGTGGTGCTATTTATATAAACAACTTGATTTTTAAAATGTGCTACAAAATTCCTGGGCCCATGAGAGGTGTAGTGATTTATCCATGAAGATTTAGAATGATGGGATAGAAGAGGTACTTATGTATCTGTTTGTTGTTCAGTCAGTGCTTATGAAGATTCTTCATTGTGTTCTGGTACCATTTTTTCCTATTCAGGTCCAGGAACCATCTCTTTGTGTTCTTTATTGTTAAACACGTCATGCTGGATAATTTCTTATCTCTCATGGCAAGAAAAACGTAGAAATGCTGTTATTACTCACAAGGCCATGACTCTTTGGAACCGTTTGTATTGAAACTATATAGATCTTCTTGCCTCTTCAGTTTCCTAACGCTATTTCTTCCATGTATTTAATGCTGGTGACATTACCCATGATGCTGCATCATCTATTGTGCCGCCTGTGAATACCGGCTTCTGATGACTCTTTCCAAGTGTGTTACTGTGTTTCATTGATGATGGTCACAAATGCAAGTCTTACTGAGTATGCAAGATTATGGAAATAATAATTTGTTTTTTGGTCATGTTAAATATACCTTCCGAATTTTATAGTTAGAATGTACAACAACACATCCTCCACTCATGTCTTCCCTTGAACTCCTTAGGCCATCATCATTGCATTTCTAGAATGTGATGTCTTTCAGTGTTGGACTCATCCCTGCTTTACACACATCATCGCCTGTGCAGAGGATAGGCGAGGGGCCCATGGGCAGACAGAGAAGAGTAGACTCATTTATGCAAGGAATGTGCATCCCTTGTCCCATGTGGCTTGAGATCAGCCCAGGATAGCATGACAGTACTTGGATTGAAGGCATGAAAGGACATTTATCAGAAAGATCTGTTGACATTGTGAAGCAATAATCTAGAAGGTCCTTGGAGGATATAGGGGTGCCCACTGCGGGAGGACTCCAGATATATGTGGAGCCTGAGGAGAGCATGAGGTGATCATTCTGGATGCCAGCTGTGAGGTCACACAGGGTAAAATGTCTGTAGGCCAGAGCAGGCACAGAGGTCAGAACAAGGACAGGTGACAGCCAATGCATGACCCAACTTGTGACTCAAGCCCAAAGGTCTGCAGTGATCCGTTGATAGCCCAGAGTCCTGAACTCACCCTGTGTATGGTATAAATGAAAGTCACCCCAAATCAGTGTATTTGCACCATTCTGGCAGCGCAGTTTCTGTAATTCTGCAAAAGAAATGCTGAGCTGGCCTACAGGAAGGATCTGCTCTCCAGGCCACCCTCCTGGAACGAGACCCTAGAACACTACCATAGGCTAGAGTCCCAGAGTTTCTCAGAACATCTGATCAATCCCATGGAGGGATCTGGGAGTTTTGGTGTAGAGGATTGGAGAGTACCCTAAAGGGCAGAAACAGAGACCTGGTCCGACTCAGGTCCTGGTCTGGGCTTGGAGAGCCCAATCAAGACAGATGGCATTGCCAGGATGGGCAGGTTCCAGCCACTGGAAGGGGGCATAGAAAATGTTGAGGTGATGTTTCCAGTGACCATGACCCATGAGGGACCGAGCTGTGAGTGATGGGGCAGCACTGCCAGCTGGTCCAGGCATTGGAGGGGCATACAGAAAATTTCAAGGAAGTTACTCCAAAGAATGGGCCCCTTGTGGCAGGAAGATCAGAGTAGTTTTATTTGCCTGAGCCACACTGGCTTTGACTGCTAACCAATCCTCTTGTTGAGAAATCCAGTGACTGGCTGCTAATTGAGATTTTTAATGACATCACATTGCTAAAGTACTCCCATGTTTGAGAAGAAGTGGTCTATGATTGCTCAGTTCCTAGGCAATCCACGGGCCCCTCTAACAGTCCTGACAGGAATTGAGCTACTAAATTGATGCAGCCTCTAGAACAGATTTGTTTCTTACCCCTAGAGGTCACAACACTGAGCCATTGAACTGACTGACTGTCTTAGGCTGGGTTCCCTAGAGAAGCAAAACCAGTAAAGCATATAAATAGATAGAGAGATTTATATCAAGGAAATAGCTCACGCAATTGTAGAGGCTAAAATGTCCCAAGTCCATGGATCAGGGTAGAGGACTCTCCCAATTCACAGAGCCGCAGAAGCTGGTGAACCCAAGGTCGGCAGGTCGGAGAGGGACTCCCGCTCACAGGCTGTGAAGGTCAATGAATTCCAAGATCAGCAGACAAGACTGCAAGGTTTCTCCTGATTCACGTAGCTGCAGGGGCTGGGGAACCCAAGGTCAGCAGATCGAGGAACTGGACTCTTGCTTGCAGGCTGAGAAGTTCGACAAATTCCAAGATCAACAAGTAAGCTGCTAGCTCAAGTCCCAAGAACCAGAGGTGAGACAACAAGAGGCAGCTGCTGAGTCTAGAACAAACCAAAAACCTTGGCAAGGCGAGCAGGCAGAAAGTAACCGACAGAAGGCAGAGAGATGAAACTGAGGGGGCGGTGAGCTGCTACAGGCCCCACATCTGCCAGTACCACTCAGCAAATTCCATCATGGGGGTGATCACAACATTATACAACTGCTAAAACACTGAGAATAATGGCCTAGCCAAGCTGACATATAATCTTGACCATCACACTGACCTATGCTCTCACTCCACCACACGGCATGGAGTCTTGCTGTCCAGCTTCAAAGGGATATGTGATCCTGGCTATGGTTCAAGGCTCCTTGGATATTGTTTCCCTCTCTTCTCTTCCCAAAGGGGAGGAGCTTTTATTGTGGTTTTCTTGGTTTCCTTCAGCACTGTATATCAGGTACATTGTGGATGGTTAAATTTAACATTTAGATTTGGGGTTCTTAACCTGATGTCTGGAGTCCTGGTGGTCCAATGGTTAAGTACTCGGCTGTGAATCAAAAGGGCGGCGGTTTGAACCCACTAGCTTCTCTGCAGGAGAAAGATGTGGCAATCTGCTCCTGTAAATATTACAGCCTTGGAAAACCTATGGGGCAGTTTTACTCTGTCATATAGTGTCACTATGAGTCGGGATCAATTTGATGGCAATGGTTTTTTTCTTTTTTTGTTTGTTTTAACCTGAAGTCTATAAGTTTAAAGGGCCCATGAACTTGAATGGGAAAAAGTTGTCTTTATTTTCATTAAAATCTAACTATAGTTTAGCATATCCTTCATATATCATTGTAGGCACAAAGCCATAGTGCTGTTAGCAGTATCTGAGTCTTCGTCACCAGTGAATCACAGATTTTTCATATCATATTAGAGTTGTTGTGGAGATCTCAAAATAGCATTCACATTCATCACTTTTGAAACTGTGATAGTTATTGGACCTACCGCTAAATCTTGTCATTTAATGCATTAATAAAGAAGCACATATATTATTGTATCATAATTTTTTTAAATGTTTTGTTAAATATTTTTCAAAATAATTGGTTTTCTTTGAAATTCTATGCATTTTCTTTTACTCAGTTAAAGCATTATTCTAAAAAGGGGTCCATAGGCTTCACTAGATGTCAGAGGAGTCCACAGAACACAGACACACAAAAAAATAAGAAGAAGAAATCCTGATTTAGATGGAAATTACCAGGCTATGAAGATGTACATCCAGGCCTGTCTCAGGGAACAGAAATTCAGGACTTGGAATTGAACTTAGTATCTGGAAAAGACTTTGGTTTCTCTCCCTTTGTGAGGGGGGTGAGTACATGTTTATTGTATGTGGGATTGATGTATTAAATGGGGTGAGAATATTTTTGAAATAGTGTGCAAGGATTCTGGGCAGCCAAGGTGTGGAATGTAGAGGATATCTGTCAGTCATACTTTCCAAAAGTAACTTTCACTTTTTTCTGGAAGTGAAATCCCTTTTTCCGTTGGGGAATTAAGGTTTACTTGGATCTAAGGTCACCCCCTCCCCTCCTCTTGGAGCCCTGATGGCGCGGTGGTTAAAGAGCTCAGCTGCTAACCAAAACGTCGGTAGTTCAAATCCACCAGCTGCTCCTTGGAAACCCTATGGGGCATTTCTACTCTGTCCTGTAGGGTGGCTATGAGTCGGAATTGACTAGATGGCAACGGGTTTGGTTCGGGTTCCCCTCCTTTTGAACCCTGACCCAGAGGAGGGCGTGTGAGCTAGGCTTGCCCAGTCAGAATATTCCACCCCTTGGCCAGAGTGATTGGTTCAGAGCAGTGGCGTCCCTAGAGGAGTGCAGGGGCTGCTGACCTCACTGGGTGACGCTGTCAGAGGGGATGACCAAAATGACTGTCTATAAAATTTTTGTGCATCATTTCAGCAGAAATTCATCATTTTTTATAAAAAGTGTCCCTGTAGTTAGTTATAACAACGAAAACATTTTTTGTAAGCCCAGCTTACATGTATCAATATACCTTCAAGGCTAAAACTCTATGCTAATTTACTTTTTGACCCTTCTAATGCGCTCCAGTCAGAGCTGTCATTATTACCCAATTACAATGATGCTTCAAATTACGTGGTTTTTTCGGCTAGTGCTACAAGCACACTGTTATTTTTTTGCTGCTAGGTGTTTTTATAGTAACTGATTCTGTCAATTTTCTGGTGTTTTAGCTACAATATTGTGGTAATTAGTATTTGTGAACCTATATTAATAACTTTTTTGAGAATGAAGTAGTAATTAAAGGAAAACAAGAAAAATCAAAAAAGGCTTCCTCTCTGTTACAAATAATGTTATAAATAATAATGTTGTAACTCAATATAGAAAGATTTTACAAAACAATTTTGTTTTTAGTATTCATATAATCTAAGAAATGTTACATTTAAGCAATTTACAACTATATTTATCTCATTAGTCTATGATTTAAATTGATAATAAACTTGCATGTATAACAATTATTGATTATATAACACTTTGATAACTAAATACAGAAACTGACAGTTTAAAATATGAAGTGGGGGAAATGCTGTTTCTTGATACATGTTTAGAAATACAACTTAAATCTTAAATTCAGTTTTTTTAAATTTTAGTCTTTTTTAATTTTCTTTAAAAACATTGTCTTGCAAATATATATCTGACTTTAATGAAATTTTCAGGGTTTAAGTTTTAATTATGGTTTGAAAAAATAATGACACATTAAAAAGTAAGTTGGTGAAAGGCATTGATTTCAACGAAGCACTTCACAAGTTGGCAGCTTTGAAAGCCAGGAAAGGAAAGTTCTGATTTAATCGAGATGTTCACTAAATGTTAAAATGCTTGTGTATTTGCTTCTGCTTATTTTTATGGTATTATTTCATTTATGAATATATTTCCATAAGCATTGTCTACAACCTCTACATTATTTGGGCCATTATTGATTATGTAAACCCAATCCATTAACGTATCTCATGTAACGGTAAAGTTTAACGTTAAAATGAACATAATTTTGATGTAGTTCTTAAACATTTTTACTTCGAGTTCTACTGTTTTCTTACTGAATTTTCACTTTAACCCATGAAACTATGTAAATGTAAATACATTTAGGCTGTGCATATGATATTGTAATTTAAAGGTGTAATTTTAATTTTGCTAGTTGTTTATGTCACTACTATTGCCATTACAGTCAGTGATATATAGGAATTATGATTTATGAGTAACATTAGTACAAAAAACATTACAAAGGATTCTGTATGGTCTGGTATGGGAGGATGTCCATGGGGGTGTGACACCAATAGTTACCAGTTACCACACTGGGTGACACCAACCTTAGTATATATAGCACTGGTTGAGAGACATGTTCCAAAACATACTGTGTGGAATCCTCCCTGAGATGTTTCTGCAGAAGCAATCTGAAAAGTTGATGTCTTTTTTAGAGTTATGAGTTATAAGGATGGAGACACTGGAGTTGTTTGAAACAATCTTTCCCAGCTCAGGGACACAGTTGTTTACAGTAGGAAAAAGAAATAAGGACAAGCAAAGAAAAGGGCCAGGCAGAGAACCAGAACCCCAATAAGTTTATTTGAGCCTCAGGACCCCACCATGCCTGACTTAATATATCCCCTTGGTTTGTTTTGTTTTTTTCCATTTTTAAAATGGGTCTCTGTCACTTACAACCAGAACACTCCTGACTCATACATTCAGCGTGTGGGTGGGTGTGTGCATGTGTGTGGATGTCTTATCCCAGCAAGCAGTTAATGATTAAGAATCACATGTCTATATAATCATAGTAAGGGGTTTTTGTTTTATAGATGAAGACACAGAACAATTATATAATCCTCCCAGTGTCACATAGTTAGAAAGTGACAAAGCCAGGATTTGATCTATTGTATTACGAAGCCCATACTCTATATGGACTCAAACGGAATAATGGGACAAGAAAAACAGCATTTGGCACATGATTTCCTCAAAAATATCTGGGGTTTGGCCCGGTGAGTGGGCGGATGGGTGGACAGAGCACAAGGACTCTTTCTCAGGGATTCCATCAACACCTAAACTCTCTTCTTCTCTTATGACTCCCCTGCCCCATCCCCACCCAGCCTATTGCTGTCTTGCATCATGCTGTCTTGCGTCAGAGGGCTCTCAAAGCCTAGGGTTCTGAGACCTTTATGACCATGCTTTAAAAACTCAAAATCTTTTTCTTGAGTTATTTGCTGCATTATTTCTGGCTTAAGTTAATAAATGCTGCTGATTGAAATGGAGGTTTCCTTTTTGGAACCTGGGGATTTTTTTCTCTTTTCCCTCCTTCCTCACCTCCCTCCTTCTCCTTCCTTCCTTCCTTCCTACCTTCCTTCTTTTCTCCTCTCCACACTGTGTACTTATTTATTTTTTCATTATATTTTATGAGATCTCTCTAAGTGTTTGCAGTGGAAGCGAGGTCCTTCATAGCTCTGCCCAGCAAGTTATTGAATCGTTACGTATCTTTCCCACCCTAACCTTCCATCCAAGTTATTCACCCAAATTGCCTTCCTTCTGACTTTCAGGACAACTGAATCGTGGGGGTTATAGATATCACATCAGGAGTGAGTTTGGAGACGAGGGATTCTGTGGCCTGGGACTGCCCAGGGATAGATTCTCGTCCAGAGATAGTAAGTCTGATTTGGCCTCTATCCCAAGAGGCAGTGTGTATATCAGACAAATCCTTTCTGTTATAAGGAGCCCTAATTAATGCATGAGTTGATTTGTTCTTCCCTGCTGAGGGCTTCAATTAATGATTACTGGGTACCACATGTTATCTCTGAGTGTACCTTTAATAAAAGTAACAGTGGCTACAATTTACAGTAGCCTTACTGGGTTCGGGGCCCAGTGCTCAGCCCTTTCCATGCATTATTTCATTGACTCTTCCCACTACCCTGTAAGTTAGAAGTTTCTGGTGGTTAAGTGCTCAGCTACTAACTGAAAGCTTAGCGCTTTGAACCCACCACCCAGAGATGCCTCAAAAGACAGGCCTGGTGATCTACTTCCAAAAGGTCACAGCCTTGAAAACCTTATGGAGCACAGTTCTACTCTGTAACACACATGGATTCACCGTGAGTTAAAATCGACTTGCCGGCATCTAACAACAAAAACAGAGGAAGGAACTGAGGCTCAAAGAACGTAAGTCATTTTCTCAAGGTCACACAGTGAGAAAGAGGTAAGGCAGGTTTCACACCAAGGCTTGTGTGATTTCATAGCACTTAACCACTTGCCATCTTGCTGCTATATTTTAACATTAAAGAGAAGTGAGAAATTTGATAATAGAACTTGGGCAAGGTAGCAATAAAAATGAGGCAGCATTGTTGCATCACTCTTACAACTACCCTTCTTTCAATCCCCTTGTCTTTACAGTCCAGAGGTGCTTGGAATACTGATGAGGATGAATGAGCAAGGAGAGTATGACAGAGAAGTCAGTGGGTATGTGACTCCAGCGTTGGCACAGTCAAATAGGAGGTGCCATTGCTGCCTCAAAGTCCATCGACTAAGTATCAGAGAGCTTTAGGGTCTCCATGTGGAGGGGAGGGAGAAAGGGGATGGAGTGAGATGGGGTGGGAACCCTGACTAGTCTAGCCCTGCCTCTGACACCGACCAGCTCTGTGACCCTGTGAAAGTTCCTTACCCTCTCTGGGCTTGCTTCTGCCTTGTAACACAGGGAGGTTAGGCTACGTTTGCTGCTGGTTCAGGCAGTCTAGTATGCTATGATTTTAAGAAGGGCAAACAAAGAGGTCTGTCCTGGCCAACACAGGCTTGGAAAGTTTCTGACCCTACCATCTCTGCATCAGGGTTTATCCCTCCAATTTTGTGTCAGTTCCACTCTGGCTTTCTGATGTTGCCTTATGTTTACTCTATGGTTCCTTTTAACTATTAGTGGTCAGTAGTCAGTTTCATCTAGAGCTTAGCTCCAACATGGTGGTGAGGAGCTCTGGCTCAAGAGTCAGACTGCCTAGGCTCAAATTTTCACTCCCTTACTTACTCTCTGTGCCTTAGTTTCCTCATCTGTAAACTGGGAGCAATAATTATGCTTTTCTCACGGGTTGCCTGAGTATTAAAAGACACATTCATGTCAAATGCTCAGCCTGCTTCCCTTGGGGCCAGGCACACAGACCTACTCCTTAGATGTTAGCTAGTACTAGTAGTAATTGAACTTAGATCAGCAAACATTTGCTGAGTGCCTTCTAAAAGCAAGCCCCACAAGTAAGTATTGTAGGGTACATACAGAGGCACAGTCATGACCCTGTAACTCAGAGTCACAGGTTGTGCTCTCCAGAAACAGATGCTGAGACAGAGTTTGGGGTGCAAGATATTTATTAAGAATCAATGCCTGTGAAAAGAAGCAGGAGCAAGCAAGACTAAGCAGAGGAAGAAGTTGAGCTGTCATGTGGCCCGAAAAAGCCTTGGCCAACCCAGCGAAGAGCTCTGGAATGAGGATTACCCCTGAGACTGTCTTACATCAGACAGAAATGACCAGGCCTTCATATCCTTGCTCATTTACCAGATGTGGGCCACCCTGGAAAGGATATGAACTTGGTCCAGACCACTCTCAGTAGCTGAGGCAGACCCTGAAGGCACTAACAGCTAGAGGCTGTCCTCTGACCACACTTCTGCAGCAGGGCAGAGTCTTTCCTTGAAGATGGATGTGGGTGGTGTAATTGTATGGCCACCACACTCAAGAAGTTTATGAACTATCAGAGTATGTGTGGGGGAAAGGGGCAGCAGTGGTTCAGTGACAGAATTCTCCGTGCGGGAGACTCAGGTTAGATCCTCAACTAATGTACCTCATACCTAAACATCATCTGTCTTTCCGTGGAGGCTTGCATGTTACTATGATGCTGCAGAGCTGTGAGACTAAGACAGACTAGGAAGAAAGTCTGGCAAACTACTCTTGAGAGAAACAGCCAGTGGAAACACTATGGATCACAATGATACAATTAGCAACTGATAATGGGGATGGTGCAGGACCAGGAGGCATTTCGTTTAGCTGTGCACGGGGTTTCCATGAGTCAGGGGCCAACTCCATGGCAGCTAACAACAACAACATGGGTAGAGAAATAAAACAGATAAAAGATTGTCCAAAGAGAAGCTTCCAGACTGGTTGGCTAAGCCGAAAGGGTATTTGCCCAGGATTGCCAGAAACAAATTTGCTGCAGGGAGAAATCAGGTCCTTGTAGAGGATGAATGGGAAAGTGTGGGATCTGTGTCCCATGCCAAGTATGAGGGGCCAGAGTGAAGCCCTGTGTAGGGAAATTAAGCCCAAGATCAGAAAGCTGGGAGGCCAGGGACCTGGAAGAGAGAAGAGCACTTCAGGGCAAGCACTTCAGGCCACATGTTCTAATCAATGTGAGGGCTATGGATGAGTGCCAGCTATTTGGCATACCAGTGAGCCTGAAGTCTTGAAAACTAGATATAGGTCTGATTAGTTAAGGACCCAGTTAAATATGTATCATTTGATTTCTTGACTGCTGCTTCCCTGAGCATTAATTGTGGATCAAGTAAAATGAAATCCTTTACAACTTCAATATTTTTTCCATTTATCCTGATGTTGCTTATTGGTCCAGTTGTGAGAGTTCTTGTTTTCTTTATGTTGAGGTGTAATCCATACTGAAGGCTGTTGTCTTTGATCTTCATCAGTAAGTACTTCAAGTCCTCTTCACTTTCAGCAAGCAAGATTGTGTCATCTGCATATCGAAGATTGTTAATGAGTCTTTCTCCAATCCTGATGCTGAGTTTTCCTTCATATACTCCAGTTTCTTGGATTATTTGCTCAGCATGCAGATTGAGTATATATGGTGAAAGGATACAACCCTGACACACATCATTCCTGATTTTAAACCACACAGTATCCTTTGTTCTGTTCGAACGACTGCCTCTTGGTCTATGTGCAGGTTCCACATGAGCACAATTAAATGTTCTGGAATTCCCATTCTTTGCAAGGTTATCCATAATTTGTTATGATCCACACAGTCAAAAGCCTTTGCACAGTCAATAAAACAGAGTATGAGTCAGAAATGACTCAACAGCAACGGGTTTGGTTTTGGTTTAAACGTCTTTCTGATATTCTCTGCTTTCAGCCAAGATCCATCTGACATCAGCAATGATATCCGTTTTTTCACTTCCTCTTCTGAAACTTGCTTGAATTTCTGGCAGTTCCCTATTAATGTACAAGGACCTGCAGCTGTTTTTGAATTATCTTCAGCAAAATTTTACTTGCATGTGATATTAATGATATTGTTCGATAATTTCCTCATTCTGTTGGATTACCTTCCTTTGAAATAGGCATAAGTATGCATCTATTCCAGTTAGTTGGTGAGATAGCTGTCTTCCAAATTTCTTGGCATAGACGAGTGAGCACTTTCAGCATTGCATCCATTTGTTGAAACATTTCAGTTGGTATTCCATCAATTCCTGGAGCCTTCAGTGCACCTTGGACTTCTTCCTTCAATACCATCAGTTCTTGATACTATGCTACCTCCTGAAATGGATGAACATCGACCAATTCTTTTTGCTACAGTGACTGTGCACTCCTTCTGTCTTCTTTTGATGCTTCCTATGTCGTTCAATATTTTGCCCATAGAATCCTTCATTATTGCAATTCGAGGCTTGAATTTTTTCTTCAGTTCTTTTGGCTTGAGAAATGCCGAGAGTGTCTTTCCCTGTTAGTGTTCTAATTCCAGGTCTTTGCACATTTCATTATAATACTTTACTTTGTCTTCTCGAGCCACCCTTTAAAATCGTCTGTTCATCTCTTTGACTTCATCTTTTCTTCCATTTGCTTTAGCTACTCAATGTTCAAGAGCAAGTTTTAGGGGGACCTCATACCACCAAGAAAGGAGCACCGGGAGCAGAGCGCATCCTTTGGACCTGAGGTTCCTGCTCAGAGAAGCTCCTAGTCCAGGGGAAGACTGATGATGATGAAGACCTTCCTCCAGAGCCGACAGAGAGAGAAAGCTTTCCCCTGGGGCTGATGCCCTGAATTTGGACTTCTAGCCTACTAGACCATGAGAAAATAAATTTCTCTTTGTGAAAGCCAAAAAAAAAAAAGAGCAAGTTTTAGAGTCTCTTTTGACATCCATTTTGTTCTTTTCTTTCTTTCCTGTCTTTTTAATGACCTCTTGCTTTCTTCATGTATGATGTCCTTGATGTCATTCCACAACT
>NW_004443982.1:16088388-16099833 GCF_000243295.1 Trichechus manatus latirostris | reverse complement strand
TGACATCCATTTTGTTCTTTTCTTTCTTTCCTGTCTTTTTAATGACCTCTTGCTTTCTTCATGTATGATGTCCTTGATGTCATTCCACAACTCGTTTGGTCTTCGATCATTAGTGTTCACCCCATAAAATCTATTCTTGAAATGGTCTCTAAATTCAAGTGGGATATACCCAAGATGGTACTTTGGCTCTCGTGGAGTTGTTCTAATTTTCTTCAGCTTCAACTTGAACTTGCATATGAACAATTGATGGTCTGTTCCACAGCTGGCCCCTGGCTTTGTTCTGAGTGATAATACTGAGCTTCTCCATCATCTTTTTCCACAGATGTAGTCGATTTGATCCCTGTGTATTCCATCTGCCGAGGTCCACGTGTATAGTCGCCATTTATGTTTTGATAAAAGGTATTTGCAATGAATAATTCGTTGGTCTTGCAAAATTCTGTCATGTTATCTCTGGCATTGTTTCTATCACCAAGGCCATATTTTCCAACTACTGATCCTCCTTTGTTTCCAACGTTTGCATTCTAACCACCAGTAATTATCAATGCATCTTGATTGCATGTTTGATCAATTTCAGACTGCAGAAGTTGGTAGAAACCTTCAATTTCTTCATCTTTGGCCTTAGTGGTTGGTATGTAAATTTGAATAATAGTCATATTAACTGGTCTTCCTTGTAGGCTTAGGGATATTATACTATCACTGACAATGTTGTACTTCAGGATAGATCCTGATATGTTCTTTTTGATGATAAATGTGATACCATTCCTCTTCAATTCATCATTCCTGGCATAGTAGACCACATGATTGTCCAACTCGAAATGGGCAACACCAGTCCATTTTAGCTTACTAATGCCTAGGATATTGATCTTTATGTCTTCCGTTTCATTTTTGACAACTTTCAATTTTTCTAGGTTTATACTTCGTACATTCCACATTCCAATTGTTAATGAGTGTTTGCAGCTGTTTCTTCTCATGCTGAGTCGTGCTACATCAGCTAATGAAAGTCCTGAAAGCTTGACTCCATCCATGTCATTAAGTTTGACTCTACTTTGAGAAGGCAGCTCTTTCCCAGTCGCATTTTGAGTGCCTTCCAACCTGGGGGACTCATCTTCTGGCGCTATATCAGACAATGTTCTGCAACTATTTGTAAAGTTTTTATTGGCCAATTTTTCTTTTTTCTTTTTGGAAGTAGATCGCTAGGTCCTTCTTCCTCATCTGTCTTAGTCTGGAAGTTCCACTGAGACCTGTCCACCATGGGTGACCTTGCTGGTATTTGAAATATCAGTGGCATAGCTTCCAGCATCAAACAACTCTCAAGCCTCCACAGTATGACAAACTGACAGATGGTTAGTAGTCAAGTGCAAACCTTTTGTGCCACCCAGGGACTTCTAATGTCTTGAGAAAGAAGAGTGAATGACCAGTGAGTGTTCTGGCCTGGTTCATTCTTGAGCTGCTCTGCCATCTGCTGCTTGGAGAAGAGGGGTTGAAATCCTTGGCCCAGTGTCAATTTCAGATTGCAACACAGATCACCCTTTTCCGTGGAAAAGGAGAAACCTGCACGAGCATTTCCTGATGTGGAGCACCCAGTTGACTGCTAAGCCCTGGCTGTTGACCCATCCCTATCCTCAATGCTTGGGCGGGGTGAGAGGGGCATCTGCTCAGGCCTGCTGAGCAGGGTTCTTGCTAGTCAGCAATCCCAGGGCCTCTGTGGCTCCTGAGGTGGTCATTAGTGCCTTGGCCCCCTGGCAGCCATTTTTAATGCAGCCACTTGTCAGCAGTTGGAGACTGGCCCTCGCCCCCTGGCTGATGCCCCCAGCCCAGTAGAGCTTTCCTGGAGGACTCAGGAAGTGGAGGACACAGGCGTGCTGAAATCAAATGTGAGTTTCTTTGGTCTGGAGTATGCTGAACCTGAACCACAAAGTGAATTAAGCCAGGCCACTACAGGAGAATGTCTCCTCCTTCCTTGCAAATAAATAAATAAATAAAAATAAAAGCAGCGGGAATAAAAAGAGAGACTAAAGAGCCTCCTTCTCATTCTGACTGGGCCCCTCCCCCACTCATTCAGGCTTTTGCTGGGAGAGTGGGATGAAACATGGGGCCAGGGCCTCCGACAAGCCAGCAAACGCAAGGTTAACTCAAGGCATAAAGGAGCTATTCAGGTCCCTGCTCCAGCCTCTGGCTGGCTTCTGTTCTCATGGATCGGTGTCCAAGCCATTTAAAAAAGAAAAAACAAACCCATTGCTGTCGAGCCAATTCCAACTCATGGCAACCCCATGTGTTACAGACTAGAACTGCCCCGTGGGTTTTCTTGGCTGTAATTTTTACAGAACCAGACCATCAGCCCTTTCTTCTGTGGCGCTGCTGGGTGGGTTTGAACCACCAACCTTTAGGTTAGTAGTAGAGCGTAAACCCAAGGACCACCTAGGGTTTGTTTGTTTTTTGTTTTTGTTTTTTTGCACCACCCAGGGACCTTGTCCAAGCCATATCAGTTGTTAAACATTTTGCATCTCACCTCTGCTTATATCCACTCCTTACCACAGCACCCCATCACCCCTCTCCTATTCTCTCAGCAGGCCCTTGCACACTTCACTCCTAGGGAAGGATGGAAACACTCTTGCCTTTGCCCTCCGCTTCCAGGCAGCAAACAAGAAAACAGCAGACAGCTGAGAGTTTGTTGTCTTTTCCCGAAAGGCTCGCCACCATCTCTCTGTCTTCCTTCCTGCCTGAGAGCAGTACATTGTCCCCAGTGGGGCTAGCCCTGAGCAAAAATGTCAAGGCAGTGCCTCCTCCCCATATGGGCCACGGCAACAACACTCTTACTTATTCCCCATCTCCAGTTTTTCTCAGGTTTGGCATCCTTCCAATCCCACCGGTTCGGCTGATAAATGAATTCATACTCAAAGGTTATTGACTTAATTTGTCACCCCCATCCAAGAGCTATTTGCACTGAAAAGAAATCCACCAGGGAGAGGGCAATATTTAACTGCAAAGAATGACTTTCTAATGGTGGGGTTTCTAATGGTGTGGCCTTCGGGCAGCACCCTTCAGATTACCACGGGGTGACAGCTGTTCTCAGCAAATTCCCACTAAAGGGATTTTCTCACTTTAGTGTGCACTGGAATGACCTGGGGTACTTGCTAAGAACTGCAGGTTCTTGGAACTCAGAGATTGGATTTAGTAGGTCTGGAAGGGGCCCAGGAATCTGCATTTTAATCGGCCCATCACTTTCTGATGAATGTGGTCCATGGACCATATTTTGAAAAATACTTGGGCATGTAGAAGCAAAAAACCTAGCCAATTAGGAGGGGCAGCAGAAACCACCCAGTTCACCCCTCTTTTCAATAACTACAAGAAAGAAAAGAAATTGTGCAGAAAGCACTGGGGATCTGTGAGTGAATATGGAGCTGCTGGGTCTTGTACTGCACCCTCTGTTGGCACCGCCACCCTCTGTTTAGGCAACCACCTTGGCTCACCCTCTAAATTGTCTTTCCTGTTTGCTATTCCTCCCTAGATTTAGAAATAGCCTTTCTTCTTTCAGCTTCATGGGCGAGAACAGTCTTTGGCTCTGGCACCAGCGTGGACGCCCGAGGCAGCCCTTGCCTCTGCCTTGGAGGATGTTTCTTTCCCTAGAAAGAAGTGAGGACCCTTCACCCTCCCCATTCATCATCACCACGGGCAATCTAATTACAGCCTTGTCTTAAAAGAGGAACTCATTTACAATTGAGACTTCTTCCTTATGAAAATGTAACATCTTGAACTATGTTTTTATGGCCCTCTTTTTCAAAAATAGAAAAGGAAATTAATTAATTTCCTTGTACACAGGAAAGACTCATGAGGTCTTTTGCTGGTTGTGTGTGGAAAGGATTCTTTCTCTACCTCTCTCTCTCTCTCTCTACCTCTCTCTTTCTCTCTACCTCTCTCTCTCTCTGGGCCTCCCGCTGTGTGACAGTGAAATGCTAAAATGATTTTGGCAGGAGAATATTCTCAAAGGCTGTTTTTATTTCAGCGGCAGAAGAGTATCTCAGAACGCAGGCTGCACCTCTGCCCTGTGGGGCTGTTTCTAATTGCACGAGGTGAGCTGCAGAAATCCTTCCCCCAGCCGGGTGGGGAAAAAGAGGAGAGCAACCTAAGAAAGATAATCGTGTCTGCCACACTCAGCGCTCACCATTTAAAGGAATTAACTTGTTGGAATAAAATATTTCTATGGGTGCCGAAAACTGTGCATTAGAATAATGAGGCTGACCCCTACCTTACGTATTGCAATCACTGGGGTTTGTTTCTTCTCTCTCTAATCACAACATGCTATTTTCCTCCTTGCTCACACCTCTGTAGGCAAGACTGGTTGCGAATACTTTAGATTATCACCTTCTCATTTTCGGTGTGAAATAATTGCCCAAGGATGGAAACTGACAAACAAGAATGTAGATTTCAGAAAGCAGCCCACTTGTTATTTTGGGTAGCCAAAGTAAAATGGAGACTGGTGGATTATGTCTCATCAACTTCTTCCATCCTCACACTCACCCCTTAATAAAAAGACTTTTGCTTCCGCAGCCCTGGATTGATTTGAAATTTTAAAGGCATTTGGGATGTCGATATGTTTAATTAGAAACCTATATGATACAGCAGCATAATGGTTTGAGGTTCTGGGGATAAGCCTTGTGGGTTTGACTCATGGAGCCACCACTTACTGGCTGTGTGGCCTTGGGGAAATTATTTAACCTCTCTGTGCCTCAGTATTTTTGTCTGTAAACATGGGACAATATTAATAATGCTTTATGGGCTTATGAAGGTTGAATGTGTTAGTACATGTAAAGTGCTTAAAACAATGATCAACATAGAGTAAACATGCAATAAATATCAGCTATTATTATGAAGAAGTACAGCCAGAATGCTCCTTAGAAGCGAGAATGGTGAGACTTCATCTCATATACTTTGGACATGTTATCAGAAGGACCAGTCCCTGGAGAAAGACATCATGCTTAGTAAAGTAGAGGGTCAGCCAAAGAGAGGAAGACCCTCAATGAGATGGACTGACACAGTGACTGCAACAATGTCCTCAAGCATAGCAACCGACGGTTGTAAGAATGGCTCAGGACTGGGCAGTGTTTCGTTCTGTTATACATAGGGTCACTGAGTTGGAACCAACTCGACAGCACCTAACAAGAACAACAGTGGTATTTATGCCCTTAGAAATGAAAGAGGGGGTGCCTTCTCGCCCTTCTTCAGAAATACTCAAGCATTGTGTTCAGATATAAGGAAGAGTAATCAAGGCCCCTGCCCTCAAGGGGCTTATAGTTTAGTGCATGTGCCAGGTGTGTATACCACTTACTATAAGACAGATTTAAATAAATGTTGAGTAAGGATAATAATGACATGGTATGGGGGCAATAAAGGGAGAAACGCTTAAGTGGAGTGGAAGGTTCTGGAAGGTATAAAGGAGCAGGTATTTGAGCTGGACTTTGATAGGATCAAAGGTCTTTATGAGCAAAGAACAAAAGAAAGATGTTCCAGACTGTGGGAGAACCAGGGACACAGGCAAGGGAAGGTGAGAGGACCTGACACCTTTACAGGAAGGCAAGGATGCCTGTGACCTTGAGAGGAAGGAACGGAGTGGGCTGGGCCTGGAAGGGTAATTTGAGGCTCTGTGTGATCTATCCTGCAACAACCTAGCATCCTGATTTTTTTTTAATTTCCAGATAAAAAAATTAGAAATAATATCAGAGTGGTAAGTGTTCTCTGAAAGAGATTTTTCCTCAAAGAGTTTGCGAAAAATTTTTAGGGATGAGCAACGTCCTATAGTTGCCAACTACCATTTAGCAGAATGCGCCCCACAATTCTGTCCATATAGGTCATTTATTACACTCAGAGAAATCTTTGTAGTCACCACAAAAGTGCAGCTACCTCTGGGGCACGATGCAGCCGCTATTTAACTGTCACGTAACATGACAATCGAGTGTCCTATTAGAGTTAAAATTTAATTGTGAAGACGGGTACCATATTTAACTACAATCCTGGGGGGAATTTAGGCTGACAGGCTGTAATTACCCAAACTGGAACCTGGCCAGGACACACCTACTCTTTGCCAAAAGAGCTATGGGGGTTTTAACCACTGTAGGCTGACAGAAGCTGATGGTTGTGTAGGGTGGGAAAGTGGCATACTTGCAGCCCCACAGCGCCCCCTAACAAAGCTCTGGGCAAGCGCAGACTCTCCAGGAAGCAAGCCTTTTCTGACCCCGCACACTTGCAGACTTCCCCTCAAAGCCCCTCTCCTCTCCTACCTGGCTCCAATCCATCATGGGTTATCAGAAACTTTCCATTTAGGGTTGTGTGGCTGTGAGTCCTGAAGTCAGGCTCTTGCTGGGTCTTATCTGCGTCTGTCTGTCTGTCTCTTTGGCCTTCTCTGTGTGTCTCTCCCCAGGTCCTGCTGTTTCTCTCTTATCAAGAGGGAAGTGCTTGTCCTGATAAAATAATTACCTACCAGAGCACAGTGGTTCTGATTAGCAGCTGCTGTTTCTACATAGTGATCAATTAGAGGCATCTTTTCACTGGGGAAGTGGGATCATCAGGCCAGTTTACAAAAAATCCTAATGGATTCTTGCTGTGAAATGCGATGTGTTTTGGAGTTCCAATGCAGTTGCTACCAGAAAAAATAAAAATCGGGTCAACAAGAGATGGAACTGTGGCTTACTGATGTTACTGAAGGGTTAAAAGGGAGAAAGTTCTGGGCTGCAAGCAGCAGTGTGAATAAATGGGTCTTAATTTAAGGTTATGGATTTTAAAAAGCCTTGCCTTTTTGTCTTCAGAAGTCTTTGCATTCATATCAGTTAAAAAATAATTTAGTCAGAAAATAAATGTTGGTGCTAACTCAAATTATTATGTGCATTTAAAATAAACCTGTTTTTTCTGCCGCAGACATAGCATATGAATAATAACATTAATAATGATCACGATAATTTGTCAACTGATGATCTTTTCCCTCAGACCTTCCAGGGTGTTGGTTCCTAGCCCTGTTATTTAACTTAGCCTCCATGTCCGTCATGTTGTTGTTAGGTTCCATCAAGTCGGTTCCAACTAATAACAACCCTATATGACAGAGTAGAACTGCCCCATAGGATTTCCAAGGAGTGGCTGGTGGATTTGAACTGCTGACGTTTTGGTTAGCAGCCGAGCTCTTAACCACTATGCCACCAGGGCTCAACATGTCCATCGGAGGTGGGGGGGGGCTTATTATAACAGCCTTTACTCCCTCTGCAAAGTGGAAAGGTGAAAAAACCCAGGGTTCTAGCCCTAGCTCTGCCTTAATTAGCTGTGTGACCTTTGACAGGTTGCTTAACATCTCTGGCCATCTGTCAAATAATAGAATGGTCTCTAAGGGCAATTAGCAGAGCCATAACATGCACAATCAAAAGCAATACAATAATGTTACCTGGGAAGATTTTTTTCCTTTTTTTTTTTTTAAGATAAAAGTTCTGAAAAAAGATAACTTCAACAAAGTAGTTATTGGACAGGGCATAGGAGGAAGTTAGAATAACACTGATTTTTTTTTTAAGTGGGGGATGGTTTTCTACCTAATTTCTAAGGACACACACGCACGCGCGCGCACACACACACACACACACACACACACGTATACTTTGGTCAGAGGGACATCCACCTAAAATATTCCCTTCTCTGCTTCCCTGAAAAGAGGTTTTCACTGCTCTACAAAGGCAACGACAAAAATAACACCAAAATAGCAATATCCGTTTAATCTTTCTAATAGTATAATACTTTCCACATACTATAACAATAATATATAAGGTTGAACCATATAAAAATTGCCATTTCTATACGTCACAAAAAGTTGAATATCAGAAATTGTATTTGGTTCAAACTATATCTATATATATGTACATTATATATATGTACTTATGTATCTGGGTAACACAGTTGATTAAGCGCTTCACTACTAACTGAAATGTTGGTGGTTTGAACCTGCCCAGAGGTGCCTCAGGAGAAAGGCCTGGAGATCTGCTTCTAAAAGTTCAGAGCCTTGAAAACCTTACAGAGCAGTTCTATTCTGAAACACATGGGGTTGCCATGAGTTAGAATTGACTCGACAGAAACTTGTTAGTATATATATATATATATATATATGTACACACACACACACATACATATGGTATATAGTATATATATATAGTGTGTATATATATAGTATAATGTATACCCATTGCTGTAGAGTCGATTCCAACTCATAGTGACCCTATATACCACATATTTATATTTGCCATAATTATACATTATAGTATAATGTAAGATGTGTGTATATATATAAAATCTTTTGATCTCCCACCCGTCTGTCAGTTTGTTGTACTGTGAGGGCTTGGGTGTTGCTGTGATACTGGAAGCTATGCCACTGGTATTCAAATACCAGCAGAGTCACCCATTGTGGACAGGTTTCAGCTGAACAAGTGGAGCAAGGCATATCATTGCTGATGTCAGATGGATCTTGGCTGAAAGCGAATACCAGAAAGATGTTTACCTGTGTTTTATTGACTATGCAAAGGCATTCGACTGTGTGGATCATAACAAATTATGGATAACATTTCGAAGAACGGGAATTCCAGAACACTTAATTGTGTTCATAAGGAACCTGTACATAGATCAACAGGCAATCTTTCAAACAGAACGAGGGGATACGGTGTGGTTTAGAGTCAGGAAAGGTGTGTGTCAGGGTTGTATCCTTTCACCATACTTATTCAATCAGTCTGATGAGCAAATAATCCGAGAAGCTGGACTATAAGAAGAACAGGGCATCAGGGTTGGAGGAAGACTCATTAACAACCTGCGTTATGCAGATGACACAACTTTGCTTGGTGAAAGTAAAGAGGACTTGAAGCACTTACTGATGAAGCTCAAAGACCACAGCCTTCAGTATGGATTATACCTCAACATAAAGAAATAAAAAATCCTCACAATTGGACCAATAAGCAACATCGTGATAAATGGAGAAAATATTGAAGTTGTAAAGGATTTCATTTTTTTTGGATCTACAATCAACGCCCATGGAAGCAGCAGTCAAGAAATCAAACAACGCATTGCACTGGGCAAATCTGCTGCAAAAGATCTCTTTAAAGCGTTAAAAAGCCAAGATGTCACTTTAGGACTAATGTGCACCTGACCCAAGCCATGATGTTTTCAGTTGCCTCATATGCATGTGAAAGCTGGACAATGAATAAGGAAGACTGAAGAAGAATTAATGCCTTTGAATTATGGTGTTGGTGAAGAATATTGAATATACCATGGACTGCCAGAAGAAGGAACAAATCTGTCTTGGAAGAAGTACAGCCAGAATGCTCGTTAGAAGCGAGGATAGCGAGACTTCATCTCACAAACTTTGGACATGTTATCAGGAGGGATCAGTCCCTGGAGAAGGACATCATGCTTGGTAAAGTAGAGGGTCAGCAAAAAAGAGGAAGACCCACGATGAGATGATTGACACAGTGGCTATAACAATCGGCTCTGGCATAACAACAATTGTGAGGATGGTGCAGGACCAGACGGTGTTTCTTTCTGTTGTACATACAGTGGCTATGAATCAGAACTGACTTGATGGCACCTAACAACAACAGCAATCTTTTGATACATAATAATCCAGAGAACTGTGCTTCTTCTGTATTCTCATTTCTATAGCAAATATTTTCTCAGAGAAAATTTGGTAGACTCTTCATATGCCTGTCTTAATACTTAGAATAAGATGACATAGAACTTATACAAAAGACACTTTGGTTATACCAGGTTAAAAAAAGAAAAAAAAAAAAAAAACTAAACCCATTGCCATCAAGTCAATTCTGACTCATAGCAACCCTACAGGACGGAGTAGAACTGCCCCACAGGGTTTCTAAGGACTGGCTGGTGGATTTGAACTGCCAACCTTTTGGTTAGCAGCCCTAGCTCTTAACCACTGCACCAGCAGGTTACATTGCTAAAAATGAGGACAGTCCCTGATATGATCCTACAAGAATAAACCGGAAGTTGACATGTGAAAAGATCACTTAGGGACACTGGTGGCATTGTTGGCTGAGTAACTGCCTTGTAGAGCTGGGCTTCCACAAATGTGAAGGATGCCTGGTGTAATTGGCAAGAGTGATTCCAGTGGAGATGGGCTCAATGAGGCCACTTTGCATAGCTTCACTCAGAGGTTTACTATGGTAATTTATGTCCCTGGGGAGAGATGCTTTTTTAATTATGAATTTAGCATAATTTATTGTCAATTATTTTTTATTAGCAATTTTGAAAAATAAAAATACAAGTATTATATCCAATAACAATTTCAGGGGCAGCTAATGTGATAGAACTTTCCAGGATATTTTCAAAAGAAAAAGGTGGGGTTGCTAGGGGTAGGGCAGCCTCCATGAATAAAATGAGTGGATTCCAACATAACTTGCGAAATAATTATTCCAGACATGAACAGTCAAATTTACCACTGCTTAGATTTTTCACTTTCTTACTTTTATTTATGTATTTATTTGTTGTTTTTTCTATCTCTGAAACAGTCAAAATAACCCAGCCAAGTGCTCCTGAAAACGTATTTTTCAATGGAGATAACTATAAATTTTTATTATAAAAAAAACTATATAAAATGCGAAAGTATAAAAGAAAATGAAAACCACCTGTAATGTCGTCGTTCAAAAGTTATCATTTCAGAGCACTTTGTCCGAGACTTTTTCTACACACACATGCACACACACACACTCGTACACTTTTAAAAATGCATAAAAATCAGTTTGTCCATACTTCTTGTTTCCAAACTTTTTTTTTCCACGTAATTACATCTACATCTTATGAATGGGCATCTTTCCATATCAGTAGATACAAATCTATTCATTTTTAAAAGTGGCTGCATAGTATTCCACGTATCCTTAACCAATCAGCTATTGATGCATATGTAGATTGTTTTTCCAGTTTTGCTGCCATAAACCTCACTGAGATGACCAACCTTGTCACATACTTCTTTGTGAACTTATTTGATTATTCCTTATTATTCATTCCTAGAGGAGGAATCTGTGAGTCAAAGGAAAAGGCTTTTATTATGCATTGTTAAATTGCTCTCAAAAGGCTATACCTATTCCTATCCTCATCATTGGCAAATAAAAATACCCATTCCTCCTCACTTTGCCTGGGTGTTATCGATATGTTTAATATTGGCCAATATGATAAGTGAAAGGGAGTATATGGAGCTTTTATTTGGCATCTCTTTGATTACCAGTGAGACTAAACCTCTTCAGTCCTCATATATAGTTGATTTGTATTTGTTCTTTTGTGAATTGCCTGCTCATGTCTTTTGTTTATTTTTCTATTTGGGTATTCCCACCATTTTATTAATTGCAAAAACACTTTATATAGAGTTCTGGCAAAATGGCGCTCTAGGCAGAAGCACCACGCTGTCCCTCCACAGCAAAGATC
>NW_004443982.1:16032018-16080600 GCF_000243295.1 Trichechus manatus latirostris | reverse complement strand
GTTAGAGGGTTGATATGTTGTGGTGTTGTTAACCAATGTCATAAAACAACATGTGTACTACTGTTTCATGAGAAACTATTTGTTCTATAAGCCTTCACCTGAAGTACAATAAAAAAAAAACTTTATATATTAAGGATATTATCATTTGTAATATATGTAAAAAATATTTTCTCCAGTTTTTCATTTGTCCTTTAATTCTGTTTCTGATTTTTTTTTTTTAATTTTCCAGCCATACTGGAGTACTCTACAATAACAGCTCTCTCTTCTCTCCAAATCTCATGTTTCTCATTACCCTCCAGAGGTTCTGGAGGGAGGGCATAAGGGATCTTGGAAATCAGGGCAGAGAAAACATGACTACTAATAGTAACACTTGACATTTCTATTTTCAGGGTGTGATAGGACCACTAATTACTCCTCTTCCTTAACATGGCCCCTGGGGTCACCCTGACTGCCATTCATTCACCCCACAGGACACTGAGATGCAGGAGTGGGAAGGCTGTGGCATACCACTTGTTGGACACCACTTTAGCTGGCCATGACTTAAATCCAGACTCCTGGCTTCCTATCCTGTGCTCAAATCAAGGTGAGACAATTTTCTCAACGTAGGTTGGCAGATAGCTGTTGTTAGATGCCATTGAATCAATTTCGACTCATAGTGACCCCATGTGACAGAGTAGAACTGCCCCATAGGGTTTTCTAGGCTGTAATCTTTATGGAAAGGAGCTCTGGTGGTACAGTGGTTAAAGCACTTGGCTGCTAACCAAAAAGTTGGCAGTTGGAACCCACCAGCCACTCTGAGGGAGAAAGATGTGGCAGTCTGCTCCCATAAAGATCACAGCCTTGAAAACCCTATGGAGCAGTTCCACTCTGTCCTGTAGGGTCACTATGAGTCGGCATTGACTCGACAGCAATGGTTTGGGTTTTCTGGGAATCTTTGCACAAGCAGATCACCAGGTATTTCTCCTACAGAGCCACTGGGTAGGTTTGAACAGCCAACTTGTTGGTTAGCAGCCGGTGCTTAACTGTTTGTGCCACCAGGGCTGCTCGACTGGCAGATTACCTAGATGCAACTAGACCATTGGAATGACTTCTCTTGGGTGTAGCACCACTGCTGTCTTTTTGCCCTCCCCAGAAAAGAGAAACCACGTAACATATAGGATGGTTTGCAACCTGGAGTCTTCTGACTTTGACTTGGACAACAGAAGGGATTGTACCACTTCTTAATTCACTGTTAATTTTTGCCAATCAGGATGCCAACTGCAAGAGTTAGGGAGGGCAAATAAAAAGGTGAATGGGGTGCTCTGGAGGGTGACCCCAAAGCCTCTGCACACAACACTCATTCTTACCACAAAGGTTAATTAGGCTTCCCCAGTGTGCCAGGCACTGTGCTAGGTGCTTGGGAAACAAGGATGCATTGCAGCTGCACTAGAGTCTGATATGGGCTGTTATGGGGGAAGTAGAGGGTAGCACAGAGGAGGATGTTCCTGGAGGGGATCCTCTCTCTGCTGCCATCCGATGAATGCACAAGAGTTCATCAGGGGAAGGGGAAATCAGGGAAGGTGAAAGAGATGGAGGCAACCATTCATAGTGTGTGTATGGGGGACGGGGAGGAGTCAGGACAGCTGGAGTCAGAAAAAAAAAGGGCTTATAGTGGTGCTTTTCAAAGTATCTGTGGAGAAGTACCAGGTTTCCCCCCCCCCCTTAATCTGCTGCAGGCCAATACTTTTGAAAAATGCAATAAAAATGAATCACTGGAAAAATAAAAAAGACATACAAAATACAACCCCATTTTTTTAGTATTAGATTCAGCAGACAAAAATTACTCTGTCCAATTACTATGAAAGTTTCTATTGTTCTCCATTTCTGTACTGATCTTGTTGCAGACCAGTAACAGTTTGCCTACTGGTACCAGTCTACAAACCATGCTTTTTGAGTATCACTGAGCGAGAGCATTCTGGGAAGGAGAGGAGGTCAGCAGTGTTAAATGCTGCCAAGTTACTAAGTAAAATGAGGTCTGGTAAGTGCCCTTTGAATGTAGCAACAAATAGGTAGTTGCAAAGAGCAGTTTCAATGGAGTGGTTGAGACAGAAGCCAGACAAAGTAGTGTTCACAGCTACCTACCAAATAATGTGGAAGTAAAAATAAATGAAACCGTGAAATGCTTATGATTTACATTGATAAACATCATTCTTGTTTACACAAAAGAGGTAACACAAATCTTTGTTGCAACATGGGCTACGCACAGATAAACCAAAAAAAAAACAAAAAACCAAGCCCATTGCTGTTGAGTCGATTGCAACTAATAGCGACCTTATAGGACAGGGTAAAACTGCCCCATAGGGTTTCCAAGGAGCAGCTGGTGGATTTGAACTGCTGACCTTTTGGTTCACAGCCACAGGCTTAACCACTGCACCACCAGGGATCCTGGCCAGATAGTAACTGTATAAAGTGTATAGTGTAGTAGAGAATGTACTGGTCTGGGAGTCTGGAGGCCTAGATTGTGGAGTGGAGTCAGGTATCATAAGCTGTGTGACACTGGGCAAATCACTCATCCCCTCTGGTCCTCAGTTTTCTTCTCTGCCAAATGAGGAAGTTGCACAAGATCTTTTCTCTGCATTTACTTCCAATTTTTGCATTCTCTGATTTTCATTTTTGAATAATCACTGTAAATATTGATGCCCCTTAAAGTGACTCAGTTTATTCAGAGTCCTTGAGTTCTGCATCTTTGATAGCTCACCATTGCCTGCAGACAGGTGCCAGCAAACACCTTCTCACTTGGTTACAGTAGGAAGATAAACTTGCCCCCAAACCGTTAGCAACCAAAAACCGGCTCATGCCATGATCATCCCATAGTTAGAAACTATAGTTTCAACTTGAAACTTAGGGCTAGAAGCCCAAATGGCTCTCATCAGAGTCCAGGGATGCTGAGAATTGAGCTTCAGCACCACGAGGTGGCTTGTGAACTCCCCAGATTTCTAACACTCGATTAGACTGGCTTGAGGAAAGCCATGTTTGTGCTGACTTGGGGGAAAAATCATAGAAACCATAGATCCTGTGACCTCCTGCTGGAAGCCAGGTGATCCATGGGAGGCTGCCATGGGATTCTGAAGTTGGACAAGGCAAGGTTCAAAGTCAAGTTTTGCCCCGGAAACTTTTCTCAATCCAGGGCTCCTCATGCTAAAACCCTACCTGTTGGTGGCATTTGGTATAAAACCCACTATATGGCCTAACTGGGAGGAAGAGGAAGGAATTGGAAAGTGTCATTGAACTGGCCCGTGCTTTGAGGAAAAAAACCAAGTTTCCATTAAGTCAATTGCGACTCATGGTGAACCCATGTGTGTCAGAGTAGATCTATGCTCTATAGGGTTTTCAGTGGCTGATCTTTTGGAAGTAGATCAGCAGGCCTCTCTTCTGAGGCACTTCTGGGTAGACTCGAACCTCTAACCTTTTGGTTAGCGGCCAAGCACATAAACTTCCTTGCACCATGCTTGCACCAAGCAGGGACTCTGAGCTTTGAGAAGGCCAAAAAAAAAAATTGTGGTGGGGGTGCGGAGCAAAGTTATGGTTGTGGTACAAGCTGCAGAGGTGGGGGTGCTCTGCGGTAGAGTGATTTTTCCTTTTCTTCCTTAACCCCTTGGAAGTGTCTAGGATGCTGACTGAATCCTTGGTCCTATCCTTGTTCTTTCTACAGCTAAGAAACTGGCTTGTTGTCCTATCTTTACAGTCCCTGATGTCACAGCATCCAAATTCACCAAATCGTGAAGTGTTGCTGGTGACTGCAGTTCTCTCTCATCCATTATGTACAATCTTTGAACATTACTCCTGGCTTTGCAGACCTTACAGTGACTGCCCCCTGCTTTTCCTTTTGGGCAGAGTCAGCAGAGGCACTCTGTGGTCACAGATAGACACCCTCACCCACCCATCCACACAAGCACAATTTATTCAGTCTGAGCAAAAGAAAGTGGCTCAGTGAGTCCAGGTAAACAATGAATTGCCACGTGTTCCTGGAGAATGGCTCCCTGATAATAGGCAGGGTTGAAAGCAGGGGCTGTTTTCTCCAGGTCCTCTTGTAGCTTCACATCGCTCTCTTCCCATAAACAAAACTGGAAAAAGCCATTTGGGTGGTGTGACTAGATCTGGCTGAAGAGTGCCCAGCTGTTGCTCTTTCCTCTCTTCAGTTTCGGTCCCCGTGATGTGGACTCATTATGGCTGTGATCGTTGCTGATAACATTAATGCACGTGCCATCTGCTCCCATCAGCCCTGTGGGGTAAGTGGTAGGTAATTGTTTCCCATCGCTAGTCCATTTTCTCAGATAAACGATGCGAGATTCAAAAATAAACATCCACTCTGAGTCGTTGCAATGAGGCCAGCGTGGATCTGGGGGCAGCCAACCCATCTACTGCGAGTAGTGAGGGATGCTGCTTTCCCCATAATTCAAGTCTAAGGGCAATTTGATTCATTAACAGTAGCTCTGGGGGAGGAGGAGGTTCAGGGAAAGAGCAAAGACAAAAAAAATCTCTGAGAGTTCTTATAAACCAGCAGGGTCAGTGCAAAAGAGAAGGGGAGAGATGGAGAGGGAAATTGGTGATTCATCAGCGAAGGTTTGCTGGTGGATGGGAATGAAACATAAGGGCTCTCATGTTGGTTCAGTTGTGGGAAACGAAGCTTGGGCTCCACAACCTCAGCTTCTTCTTCATTAGCTATGGCCACAGCTGACTCACCAACAACCACGGGTTCCAGACAAGAATTGAAAATATGGCATGAAGGGGAGCAAGGGTGGGGCTCAGAAGGTGGGTGAGTGGAAAGGCAGGATGAGGGGATGCCAAAGTGGAACCGAGGGCCCAGCTCACAGAAATTATGATAAGGGGAAAAGCATGATTTAGCTACATCTTCTTAGACTCCCAAGATGACAGATTGGCTTGCTTTTTTTTTTTTTAAGGAAAAGGCAATAGCAACTTATGGTTCACTTTTGGAGTCTCTGGGTAGTGCAAATGGTTAACGAGCTCGCCTGCTAACCGAAAGGTTGGAGGTTCGAGTCCACCTAGAGGTGCCTCAGAAGAAAGACCTGATGATCTACTTCCAAAAAATCAGCCATTGAGCACAGTTCTACTCTGATGCACATGGGGTCACCATGAGTTAGAGTCAACTTGATTGTTTGGTTCATTTTTAACCTGTTTTCTCTTAAGAACTGCTGTGATGTCCTTAGTTTGACCTTTACCTCCCCTCAAAGCTCATACCAACATATATCGGTCATGTATTCAACAAAGAGTTATTGAGCTCCTGCCAGATGCTAGGCACTTCTATGCTCACTGGGAGATTGTTATGCATCTCCAGAGGTGGACAGGCCCAGTTTTGCCATTTGCTAGTAAAGGATCCTGAGCAAATCTGTAACCCCTCTGAACTGAGGTTTCCTCATCTCCAGGTAGAGTAATTGTACCCGTTGCCTAAGATTGGAATGAGGATCAAATGAGAGAACGTACACTGAGCAAAGGCCTGAGGCATAAAGGCCCTTGGTAAACACAGGAGCTAGAATTAGGAGCGCCATTCCTTTAACATACAGCAGCACCTTCTCCTTCTATCTCTTGTCATCCTTGGGGTGGGGTCCTCTCACACCTCCCCTACCAGGCTGGGCCTGCTGCCCTCATCTGCTGGCTCAGGCCCTGATTTCATCCTTCTTCACCCAACTTCAGGGAATTGACCCATCCCTCCGTAGGGAGGATCGGGCCAGGACTTTCCTCCCTTGCCCCCTCCCTGGCAGCTGAGCTTGTCTGGAGGGGGTTTCTCTCCACCTGCCTTCCTGCCAACCCATTGCTGTTTGAGTCAGATGAAGGAGATTCCCTAACACCAGGCTTGCTCCAATCTGAGCCAGCCCTGCTAATTGATTCATGTTATTTTATTTTCTGTACTGGTGGTTAGGGCCTCAAGCAATTTTATGCAAATGTATGAACCTTATGCAAATGAGGGCATCCCTAGACTAATTGCACACAAAATGGAAGCTTTGTGGGCACCTCCCCCATTCAAGGGTACCCTGACTCCTTTTTATCCCTTAAATTATTCCCAAACTCCCCCATCTCCACATGCCCCTGAGATCAGCAGCCTTCTCCCTGCCTCCCCACTCACGGGGTTCTCAGTGGGCCATTTTTGAATGTTTGAGGGACAGCATAGGCCCTGTTTGCAAGAGCTGGTGGCTGCCTGATGTCCCAGGAAACTGTAGCCATGGGAGACACCCCAGCTTATTTTAAGTCATTTGAATCTCACACAGCTCCCTCTTCCAATTCTCTCAAGAAGAGGTGAGACCAACACAGGGCATCCTGGGACCTGCCAGAGGCTCATGGAGCTGGTCTAATATGGCCGCTTTGGATAGGGGCAGGGTTGTGCGTGCCTCCTCCACATTCAGGGGACCAAGCCACCAATCTTAGGCCCATTTTTTGTCCCAGCTCACTGACAACTAACCCTCAGGAAGGTGCTGTCTTAGGTCAGGTTCCCTAGACGCAGAGCCTCAGGCAGGAATTTAGGTGCCAGTGATCTGTTGAGGGACAGCTGTCAGGAGAAACCTATGAGGGAGTAGGAGAAGCAGGATGGGGCAGGGGAAGATGCTGAGCAGAGATGTGGGTTCTGCTGAAGTCTCACCTCAGCCTGATCTGCAGGGAGCTCTGGAGTGTGAGGGTACCACAGAGTTGACAACCTTGAGGTTTTCCTACCCACCCCCCACCCCCCTTAGACAGGCATTGGCTGCCAGTGGCCCCAGAGAGCAGAGGGCATAACCTCCCAAGCATTTTTGGACAAGGAAGCTCTCATTAGGGAAGGGGTCAGCCAACACACAGCAGCTGGGACATGGTGCACCAACCCAGGTGGGGCACCAACAGCACCCCCTACAGGTGCTAAATGAAATGCTGGATGGCTCCCATCAGGACCAATGACTTTACATTTCTTTTTGTGTTTATTTAACTTGTTGTTAGGTGCCCTTGGGTCGGTTCTGACCAACTTTAACATCCCTGCAAAGCAGGCATTTAAATTACCTTTATTTTATAAACAGTAACTAATGCACATGCTTCCCAGGTTATGGGACCAGTGACCTGCCTGGCCAGAGTAAGGATATGAACCCAGACTCACTGACTTGAAACCCCTAATGACAGTGCTCCTTGCAGTACAGCAGCTGCCTTTCTAGACTGACAACTTGGTGGCCTACAGTTGAGGCCATAAATCAGAAGGGTGAGGACTTGTTCAAGCCAAAGCTTGGGGACCTTGGGACCCAGGGACTCAGTGACCCTCATCTGTCTAGCCTGGCAGTGGGCCAGGACTTTTGTCTTCTGCCACTTCAAGGATAGGGTGTGCCGCTTCTCTTACCCTCCTAACTTTTATCAACACCCCCTTCCCTATGCTCCCTTTTGTATGGCTTCTTTTTACAAAGTCTGCATAGTAACGTGTGTGTTGGGAGGGGGGCTGGAGTCAGAGGGGACCAGAAGCAGAGCCAATCCTCTCGTTTCCCTGCTCCCTTTGGTGTCCCTTTCCCTTTCCTCCCTCTGCCTTTACCCTGCCTTCCTCTCCCTCCCATCCTCCCTCTTCCCTTCCTTTCCCTTTTGGCCCCTTTCCCGATGAGCCACTTTCATTTTTCTTCCCTCTTTTCCCTTTCTTCTCTATTTAGCCCTTCACCCACACTCCCCATACCCTTTGTCCTCCTCCCTCTTCCTTCTCCCCCATCCCCCTTCTCGCCCCTCCCTGCATGCCACTCTTCTTCCCCTCCATTCCTCTTTCCCCTCCTTCCCTTCCCTTCCCTTCCAGTCTCTCCTTCTCCCTCCCATTTCTCTCCTCTTCCCCTTTCCCCTTTCTCCTTCCTTTCTTCCCTCAGGTACTGCCTTTCCTCCTCCTTCTTTTCTCCTTCCTTTCTTCCCTCAGGTACTGCCTTTCCTCCTCCTTTTTTTCTTTCCTTTCCCCCTCCCCATTTATACTCCTTCACCTTCGCTCTCCCTCTCTCCTTCCTATTTCTTGCCTTCCTTTTCTGCTGCCTTCGTCCCCTCACCCTCCACGCTGGCCTTCTATAGGGCTGCCACCCCTGCCCCAGCCCCCGCCACCAGAAACGCCCAGGTCTGTTCCCATCAGCCAAGGGCGGATTAGAAGCAGGCGCTCTGCGCTGCGCGCTTGCATGGTTCCTGAGAAGGCAACGTCTCATCTCCGTGCCTGCCGGGTTTCTTCACAGCGTTCCCCGCGCCCCCGCCATCTCGGGCGGCTGGGAAGGGGGCCCGGGGAGGCCCTGAGTCCCGGGACGCGAGGGCTGCGAGGGGCCCGGCCGGACCGGCAGGCGGTACCCGGATCCTGCCTCGGCTTGGCAGTCTCGCTCAGGGAGAGGGAAGATGGGTGGGCGACAAGGGCGGCTGAAGGGGATCATTTTATCTTGATTTGTGGGAACAGCCTGCCGCTAGGCAGCCCGTGTCAGAGAATGGCTAAGCGAGGGTCACTCTGCGGACCCAGGCACAGAGCACCGAAACTGGACGCACGGCGCAGCTGAGGAAAGCGGAAAGTCAGCCATGATGCTGGGTCTTCCACCGCCAAAGCCCCACACTTGCTGTCCTCTGTACAGGCAGCAAAACCTGGGGCCTTGACTGCTTTAGGTTCGCTTCATCACCTCTAGCCCAGAGTCCCCCTGTGCATTTCCCCTTCAGGGGTGGTTTATTCAATAGGCAAGGTAATTACATTGCTTACCTTGCTTACCAGGCCCGTGCTTACCTTGCTTCATAGGTCACCCACCCCTGTCAGGAATTCTAAATTTGAACAGAGGCTTTATTCTGTAGGAAAGTGCTGTGGGGTTGGAAGAGAGATGCCAGCCATACCTAGAAGCAGAATCTTTGATGTGGTGAAAAATGTGAAATTGTTCACTACAGATGATCTGGTAAGCAAGGTAAGCATCGTGCTTACCTCGCCTATTGGCTAAACCGCCCCTGTTCCCTTCCATTAGGCTTGCCATGGTCCAAAGGAATGCCCTCGTCCATTGCCCCTGTCCGAAGCTTCCTTTCGGCCCACCCTCCTCCATCGTCTTAATTACTGGTCCCTAGCCTTCCTTCCTGACTATCCCCCCTCCCTTGGGAACCCTGTCCCCATCCTTTGACTGTTGTTCCTCTGGTTCCATGGCTGAAACTTGTGGAACAGAGTCAACTATTATCTCTAATAAGATCTTACATCTCTGAGCTCTTACAGCTTAAGTTCTTTCATGTTAATTAGTTCATGTTATGTGTATGGGCACCCACTCTGGGAGGCAAGGCAGCCATTAGCCCCATTTTACAGATGAGAAAAAATGAGGCTCCGAGGGAGTCAGGGCTCTGGATGCCTGAAGATGGCCTCTCAGAGCTGCCATGTAAAGATGTTCAGGTTGTGCACTACACAAGAACTCAACACTCACTATTCAAATGGGAGATACATGCTCCCATATAAGAGTGCACAGGCAGACATGGAGCTGTTAGGCCTCCCAGTTAAGTCCTGAAACAGTGACTTCAGAAACCCAAGGGACATACATGGACTTTCACACACTCGTGAGAACATGCAAAGGCCACAGGCAGAGCCCAGAGAAGCATGGGCACAATTCTGCTTGCCTTCTTGCATGACTGGGCTTCCCTGCTCTTGCTCTTCTGGCTTTGCCATGAGAACATATCCAGATAGCCTGTGAAGATAAGTGAAGCAGAGCTGAGTCACTCAGTTGTTTCAGCTGAGGCCTCAGACGCTTGAGAGCTCAACTCGAGTTACCTAAGCCTCCTAGCTGACACACAACTGTCCACAGGCACATGAGCCCTTGCCAAGCCCAGCTCAGACCAGGAGAACCACAGAGCTGATCCAAAGACTCTTGAGAAAGAACTAAACAATTGTTTTAAGCCACTAAGTTTCAGGGTCATTTGTTGCACAGTCATATCTGACTGATACAGATAGGAAGGAAATGCTTTTGCTAGAAGAGGAAGAAGGGTTAGAGGTACTTTGAACAACAGCTCAACATAAAAGAGTAGGGATAGACGGAGACTGAAGATTCACAGTGTATGGTTTGTTGGGTGCTTTCTAGTTTACAGAGTACCTTCACAAGCATTCCTGTTTGATTCTTAGGGCACCTGGAGTGTAGGGTAGGCAGCTATTTTATATCCATTTGACAGATGAAAAAAGTGAGACTCAGGTGAGTTGCATGACTTGCCTAGTAAGGGATGGAACTAGAACTATAGCCAGTTTCTTTTGGCTCCACCCCACATTCCTAGCATTGCTCTGTGCTGGAAATGGGGTTTGTGGAAACAGAAACTCAAGAGAGAGCTGCTGCTGCTCGGTGGTGGCCAGGGACAGATAGGAAAGCTCCTGACTGAGCATGCTCAGTGGGGACAGAAGGAAGAGGAGTGGGCCTGAACTGAGAAACCCATCTCTTGGTGAAACAAAAAGAGCATGGACTCTGCTGGGAAGAGAGATTCAGACCTGTGGGCTCCCTAGGACTTATTTCTTAGGCTGGACCAGGCTTCCTGTGAGGTTGCAATTGCCCACCAGGCCGTAGTTGATCCACTCATGCAGGGTAACTGGCCAAGGAGTATAATCATAATCATAGCCAACATCACTATAGCACCTACCATCCATCAGACATTGTGCCAGGCAGACACTTTATCTCCATTTCGCAGATGAGGAAACTAAGTCACAATGGGATTAAACCACACAGCTAGTAAAATGTAAAGCCAGGAGTCAAATGCAGGAGGTCTGGTTACAGAATCTGAGATGAATTAACACTTAACCACTACACAGATAGCCTCTCCATGTTTACTGTTTTGTTATTCAGGATGTTCTGGGAGGCTCAGCAAATGGGTGAGAGAACGGTCTGGGACTACTTTCTCAAGACAGCAGCCATGGGAGGCAACCCTATTTTCCTGGAGCTGGGTGGCCACCTTGGAGTTTCTCTCTACTTTTTCCATGCATCCGTAGGCTGTATGCCTGCAAGTTCCTGTGACTCTGGCCCTGCCTTGTGGCTCTGGACACATCTCAAACTATTTGAAGTTTCCCAAGAAACAGAAACATGCCTTTCTTCTTTCCGTGGGGCTTGTCCTGGAACTCGTTCACCCTGCAACGCGCCACCTCACCGCCACTATTGCATGAATCTTAATACAACACAGAGGCCTCAAAACCCTGTTCTCACACAGCTTTCCCCAGCCCTTCTGTCATGGGTCGAATTGTGTCCTCCAAAAATATCTGTCAACTTGGCTAGTCTATGATTCTTAGTATTGTGTGATTGTCCACCATTTTGTCATCTGATGTGATTTTCCTACGTGTTCTAAGGTCTCGGCTGCTAACCGAAAGGTCAGCAGTTCGAATCCACCAGCCACTCCTTGGAAACCCTACAGGGCAGTTCTACTCAGTTGTATAGGGTCTACTCCGTCTTATAGGGTCACAATGGGTTTGGTTTGGGTTTTTATGATATTAATGAGTTGGGATTAGCAACAGTTCTGTTAATGAGGCAGGACTTAATCTACAAGATTAGGTTGTGTTTTAAGCCAATCTCTTTTGAGATATAAAAGAGAGAAGCGAGCAGAGAGACAGGGGGAACTCATACCACCAAGAAAGCAGAGCCAGGAGCGCGCATCCTTTGGACCCAGGTTCCCTGCGCTGAAAAGCTCCTCAACCAGGGAAGACTGATGACAAGGACCTTCCCCCAGAGCCGACACAGAGAGAAAGGCTTCCCCTGGAGCTGGCATGCTGAATTCGAGCTTCTAGACTCATAGACTGTGAGAGAATACATTTCTGTTTGTTAAAGCCATCCACTTGTGGCGTCTCTATTATAGCAGCACTAGACGACTAAGACACCTTCCATCCCTGTGGGTGATACCTGAACCTAGAACCGCTGCCAGTTTTTCCACCATCGCCCTGGTGACTGCACAACTGGAAAAAGTTGTGAGGGGTATGGTTTTACTATAAAGAAAAAAAGAGCATCACCATCATGTCCTTTCTAACCAGTTGCCGTTGAGTCAGCTCCAACTTATGGCGACCTCGTGTGTGTCAGAGTAAAACTACTCTATAGAGGTGTGTCCTTCCTAGTCCACTATGAATGGAGTCAAGACGTGACACCTTCCATGATCCCTTCTAATTTAGACCCCAGTGACAATAGCAGCCATTTGTTGAGTTCTTCCTCTTTGTCAGGCTCTTTAAAAACATTATTATTTTTCATGTTCCCAGTACCTCTAAAAGGCAAGTATCATTATCGCCACTTTAGAGACGGAAAATTGAGACTCAGAGAGGTTAAGTGACCTCCTAGCCCAAGGTCACACAAGACGTCAGCCTGACCCCCAATCTCTATTTTTCTCACATTGTGTCTTCCTGCTGGGGATCAGAGGGGAAATGTGATGACTGTCTCGCTAGCAAGTTCAACTCCACTCCTCCAACCCTCAGTCAGGTGCTGTGTCTCCCAAAGTCCTCCTCACCACTCCTTCCTGCCTTCTCCTGCTCCCTCTCCTCCCTTCCTTTTTCACATTTCCCAGCCCCACTTCTACCTTCCACCTACCCAGCTAAAGCCCAAAGGAGGAGCAATTGGCTTGGTGGAGGGAATCACTGTATCCCCTCTACAACCCTCACTCCAAGTCCTGACTCAAGCACTGCTTCTCCAGTTGTAATACAATCAAAATATAAAACTCGGGGCATCACAGAGCTGAGGACAGAGCCAGGTCATGTGTGCGAGTGAACATGTGCGTGAGCATGGGATTATGAGTGAGCATGCCTGTGCGAGTGAGCATGCCTGTGAGTGAGCATGCCTGTGAGTGAGCATGCATGTGAGTGAGCATGCCTATGAGTGAGCATGCAAATGTGGGTGAGGGAGCATGTGCAAGTGCGAGTGCATGTGTATGAGAGCGAGGGTGCAAGTGTGTGTGAGCATAAATGTGCGAGTGAGCATAGGAGCCTGAGTATGCATGTGTGAGAGTGTGTGGATGTGTACGTGCACACTCAACCATCTCTACAGCAGGACACCAGTTAGTGCAGGCAGCAGAGTAGATTTCAGTAGATGAGGAAAGGGGTTTTCCTTTAAGCTCCTTCCCACTATATTCTAGTGGTTATGCGTGTAGCTGAAAGCTGGGTGTGATGGCGCATCTTTTCCCACTGCCATCAGAGCTGAGAAGTGAGGCTCTCGGTCACATTCACTGTAAAGGTGTATTTTATCCACTTGGAGTGTCAGAAGGGGGCCGGACTGAAAAGGAAGACAAGGATCCAGAGGGCTGCTGGAGGCAGAAACCCGTTGGTGGACCTGGGCAGCAGGAGGGAGAAGGAAGCCATTTTGACCTAGGATTGATGAGGAAGGACAGACTTCTCCACCTCTATCCCCCAGGACAGACCACCCTTGACTTCTGAAACCGTGGGGGAAGGAAGAAGGTGGGGAGTGCTAAGAGGGCGTGAAGGGGCAGCTCAGGCTTTATACCAAGGCTTTGGCGTGGACCTCCAGCAGAGCCCTATTACTCCTGTTCACTTGCGCTGCCTGCAAATCCACCTCCCAGACAGTTGCCTCCTCAGGAAACTGAGGGAGGAGAGGTGGGAGGGGCCTGTTGTTGTGGCCTAGGAAGACCCAGATTGCATAAGTGTTGCTTCCCAAAGGCCTGGGGAAACCTCTCTGTGTGGTCCAGCCCTCCTACCCCCACCCCTGCCACCTAGGCTGGACTGGGCCCTATGGGGCCTGAGCCACAGGCTGCATTCTCATCATGAGCACCTCTGCCAGCAATGCAGGCAAGGGCAAGGTTCCTCCTCCTGCTGGAGTGCTGAGAAATTAGGTCCGGGGGCATATCAATCTCTTTCACAGCACAGTTATGTGCCAAGAACAGGCAGCTTCTGATAGGTAACCTGCCAGCAATGGGTAAAATAATTCTCTCTGATGCAAAGTGTTGGGTTCTGCAGACACATGCTTCCCGAAGACATAGACTAGGGCCTAATTCCAGCAGGTGTGCTTCTCCATCTCTTCATCTTTGCTGTGCTTTGGCACAAACACTGAGTTATTAGAGAAAGTATAGTAAGACGACTGAGTGGCCTCCGCATGTCATGTCACCAGGAAGAGAAGAAAGCCAGGGGACATCTGTATTTGACACTTCTCATCACTCACTGGGAGTTGGAACGTTTCTGGAGCTTCTCACAGCTGGGGCCCCGGCTGAGTTTGTGCAAGCTGGGAGTGGTTCCTGGGCCTCTATCCCACCCACTTCTGACCTGTGCTCTCCTGCTTTGCTAGAAGGAAAGCTTTCTTTTGCTGCTTCGGCTCATGGTTTTCTTTCAGGTAGCGCCTCCTCAGTCCTCATTTGCAGGAAGGATGAGGGATGGCGTGGAGTCTAGCCTAAATGAAAATGCTTCCTGCAGCCTCCCCTCTCATCCTGGATGCTTTTCCTTCCAGAAGACTGAGTCAGCCTCCCCAAGGGCCCACCTCCTTTAGACCCCTTCTGACTCCAGTTTCTGAGAGGATTTATAATGAAATTCAAATGAGAGTGAGGTAATCCAGGGTGAACAAGGCCGTTCCTTGCTCTCCTTTCTCTGGAGGGGGCTGCAGACTGCAGATATTAACCTTCTTCAAGAACTGTTTGTGAAAGCAGAGTGAGGTAGACAGGATGGAGTAGATTCAAGCCACTGAGGTGGGAGCAACAGACCCCCTTGAGGCCCGTTCATGTGCTATGGTTCCCATTCCTTAGCTAAAAGGGAACATATATGAGGGACTTCAAACACAATCAGATGCCTGTGTACTCTGAGGTCTGCCTGAGGCTTCTGGAGTAGGTTTTTCACACAAGGATGCACTCGGCATGAACCCCAGGCCCATCCCAGCCCTCCTTTCAGCATTTCAGCTCAGCATGCTGGAAAGGAAGGGAAGTGTTTCTTCATCATTGGCTCTTCTGGCTGAGAATGCTGTTTTGTTTTTCGGCTGCATCTTTTATTTTGCCACCCGAGGCATTTAGCGCATCTCTGGGCTCTCCTAACCTGCCAGAATGCAGCTCGGTTACCCAGGAGCATCCGCATGGAACCACGCTGGCCTTGACTGAAAACCTCAGGCCCTCTGACCGGCGGTAGGCCTCACTTCCTGTATGCCTAGGCAGGGCAGGGCCCCCGCCCACTGCCAGACTGCACTAGGCCAGGCAGCCAGACGCATGCTGACCTGCTTGCCAGAGTAATACAGCGCTGCAGAACTCTGGCCTCCAGTCTGCGCGATTCCAGCACGGTGCCATTTCCATATTCTCTGGCAATAACTAATTAGCGATTATAAAGCTCTTTGAAATATGAAGTGCTGCATGATAATATCTGTAATGAGCCTCATTCTTTCCCTCTTGCATGAGGGAGCGGGGAGTCGGTTTTACACCCCTTAAGGGGAGTTGGGCAGGAAGGCAGCTAGCTTCCATTCACTGACCCACATCAGAGGGCTAGTCTGATCAAGTGGTCCCCGAGAGGGGGCTTGTGCCCTGGTGACAGGCCTGGGAAAGAAGCCCACTGGCAAAGCAGCACTTTGACCCCCTCCTCCAGTCTTCTAACCGCCCCCTCCCATCAGCTGCTTACCAGCTGCTGATTTACCCTCCCCTGGGTGAGAGAGGGAGGGGGTGTGAGGATGATGGATGGAAAGAGGAGAAGAGAAAAGTGGAGTTAGGGTGAGGAGAATGAGTTGGGCTCGTGGTATTCTTAATGTGATTTAGAATTTCATATTAATATATCACCTCAGAAAAAAATTAATGAGAAACGTGAAGAAAATAGGATAATGAATATGATAATATATGGCGAGTGCTTTGGGCTTCTTGGAACAAAGGTGCAAGGAATTATTGCTGTGATTTTCTCACGATGCATATATATTTTTATTAAACTCTAAAAAAATGCCAGTAGATTCACTTCTTCGCAAGGTATTAACACCCCGCAGAGGAGTCGTTCTTCAATTAGTTTCCTGAGCCTCGGTCCACCTCTTGGCTGTTTCCTCTTCACTCTTCTGGAGACTTCCAGCTTAAGGGGCATAGAGAGTAGATTAGAACACTCAGTGCCTTTGCCCACAGTGTTTGGAGTGCAAGTGTCTGGGGAGATGGCTTCTTGAGCAAGTGGGATTCAGGAGGGCAAATGGGGAAGGGAGTGAAATGCAAAACATAGCCAGAAGCCGGGGCCCTTGGGTGGAGAAAAACTTGGAGCAGTCAGAGGGAGAGAGCAATTTACTTGTGTTCAGCCTACTGGCCTCTCTCCCCTACCCCAGGATCCACTCAGGCCAGACTTCTTTTTTATGTTTTACATACAGTGATATATAAATTTCCGGTTGGAAGGGAATTTGTGGGGCCAATTTGCCAAAGGACTGCAGAGACTAGAACTGAGACAAGAATGACAATCTCAGTTTATTTCCATTTCCCTGCACAGTGGCTCTCACAGTGTGGTCACTGGAACTCAGCATCAGGGGACCTTGTTAGAAATGTACACTCCCAGGCTCCACTCCAGACCCACGGAATCAGATACTCTAGGGGTGGGGTTTGGCAATCTGTGTTTGAACACGCCCTCCAGGGGATTCCGATGGCCTCTCAAATTGGAGAACCTGAACACTACACTGTGCTGGAATGAATACTCCACAGGAAGTTACAGATGCCCTGCTCTGGGAGAAAAAGAAAGCAGGGGAGGGGAGGAGAAAGGAGGGCTGCCCTTGGTGAAATTGCATGAACTATGTGTGCACAAGCTATATGAGTGATGGGAAAGTCTGGGATACTGAATGTCGAAGCTTGGGTTTAAGCTTGGGTTTCCCGGGAAGTCCAGTCTGAGATGGAGTTTAGCATTTGGGATGTTAATTAGGAAGTGTCCTTTGGATCAATGGTTGTGGAAGGGAGAAGAAGGAAGTAGGAGCGGGCAGAAGGAGAAGTCAAGTGGTGGGGCAGACCCAGGGACAGCCTTGGCTGACCCCACAGAACCTCTGGAGCTAGACTGGTCCTTTAGAGTTGCACCGAGTTGAGCAAGATGGCCAGGCTTTTATAAAGCCCCGTCTTAATCAGTCATCACGTGTGGGCTGCCCCAGGAGGCACGGCCTTGGGGGAAGTGTCTCTCAGCAGCTGAGGCCAACCCTGAAGGGCTGAGAGCTGACAGCTGTCTGCTGACAGCACACCCACAGTTGGGCAGCAATACCTTCCTTGAGGGAAGAACTGGGCAGTGCATCACAGCACCCACCACCTTGGACTATACAATTTTAGTTGCTACAGGTAAACAGGAAGCCAAAGTGAGTCCTCATCCTCACCCCCACCCTTCATGGGGGCACAGATCTTTCACTTCTGTCTGCACACATCAGCTGCCTTCACTACAAAGAATGAGCTCTTGTCCCCAGCTGGCATCCAACAGAGAAGCTGCTGTGTAGTGAGGAATGCTGGGGCTTAGATCTCAGAAGGCCATGGACCTCACTCTGGGCCCTGCCACTCACCAGCTGGGTGACCTTGGCCAAATTTCTCTCTGCCTCTCTGAACCTGTTTCTCAGTCAGGCTTGCTCTGAGTATTAGATGTGGTTGTTCATAAAGGACCTAGGAACTTGTAAAAAGTTCACTCATTCATTCAACAAATATTTATTGAGGGCCTACCATAGGTCAGGCTAGGGATACCCTCCCTGCCCTCATGGAGCTGAGAGTCTAATGGGAAAAATGGATGTTCAATAGACACACAAATATTTAACTACAAATTGTTGTGTTATGAAGGAACAGAATGCTGTTAAAGAAGAGACAAAGGGACCTAATTTGGTAGAGGGTGGGGAAGGGAGGCCTCTTTCCAGAGGCAACATTAAGCTGAGGAATAAAGAATATGGAATATTCTGGGGGTGGGGGCAGTGAAGGAGGGGGGCATTTAGTGCAGCGGGAACAGCAAATGCAAAGGGCCTGAGGCAAAAAGAGTCTTGACTCTGTTAAGGAATGAGGTTAAAGATAGTAAGAGATGAGATTTGGTGCAGAGCCCTGAGGGTCACACTAAGGAGTTTGAATTTTTTCAGAGTGACGTGGGAAGCCATAGGAAGGTTTTAAGTAGAGGAGTGACAAGGATAGTTCTGGCTGCTGTGTGGAAAGCACATTATAGGGGCAAGAGTAAAACCAGTTAGGAACTATGGCTGTGTCCCAGTGAGAGACAATGGTGGCTGGGACAAGGTAGTGACATGGAAGTGGAGAGCTGTGAACAGGTCCCAGATAGACTCTGGGGGGAGAACTGACAGGTCTTTGTGATTGCTTGGAAGTGACAGGTGAAAGAGAGGTTCCTTGGTTTCTGGCTTAAGCAACTGAGTATAGGGAGGTAAGGTTTCAGAAAGTGGCTGGGGGATGCAAGGTGGAGGAACATAGAGGAGTGGTGCTCAGTAAGGCTCCCAGCCTTTGGCTGTCTTATTGAACAGAATCAAGAAGCTTCCGTGAGGTATCTCAGGGCGATGTTGCACTACAGGCAGCGAAGAGTCAAGCTGGCTAACAGGAAGGCCTCACTAAGGCAGAGTTATGGGTTGAATTGTGTCCTCCCAAAAGATATATTGAAGTCCTAACCCCCTGTACCTGTGAATGTGAACTTATTCGGAAATAGCGTCTTTGCAGATGTAATCAGCTAAGTTTAATTAATAAGTCATGCTAGAGCAGGGTGGGCCCTAATCCAATATGACTTGATGTCCTTATAAAAAGGGGAGAAGAGATGCAGAGGAAAGATAGCCACGTGACATAATGGAGGCAGAGACTGGAGCGATGCTACCACAAGCCAAGGAATGCCTGGGGCTACCAGAAGGTTGGAGAGACAAGCAAGGATTCTCCCCTAGAGTCTTCAGAGGATCACAGCCCTGCTGACACCCTGTATTCAGACTTCTAGCTTCTAGAACTGTGAGAGAATAAATTTCTGTTGTTTTAAGCCACCCACTTTGTGGTACTTTGTTATTGCAGACACAGGAAACTAATACACACAGTGAGAGGAAGAAAAGGGAGAAAGAGAAAAAGGAGAAGAAGGGAAGGGAAGACAATGTAGCAAACCAAAACCAGCTAATATTCACTGAGTGCTTAATATGGGCAGGCACTATTCTAAGCACTTTATATACATTATAGTAAGTCCCCAGGTTATGAACTTCTGACTTATGGACAACTCATACTTGCCTTTTAATGTTATGTAAATTTGCCCTCACTTTGAAATGATTGAACCAACCCCTACTGCATCAAATTCTTCATCACAATCACCTTCACTTGCTGTGCTTGCAGCTTTTAAATCATTGAAAGGCTTCGAGCCTTTTCTTGCACTTAAGTAAGGCTAAATAAGAAACGTATGTACCTGTTCCAACTTACCTGCAAATTCGACTTAAAGACACACTTAGGAACGGATCACGTGCCTAACCCGGGACTACCTGTATCTTATTTAATCCTGGAAACCACTCTATGAAGCATTTGTTGTTGTTGTTAGTTGCCATCCAGTCGATTCTGACTCATGGCAACCCCATGTGTCCTCATTTTATATGTGAAGAAACGGAGGACCAGAGAGGTTATATAACTTGCCCAAGGTCACAGAGCCAGAAGTGGTGGAGCCAAGATTCAAACTAGGCAATAAAGTTCTAGAGCCTGTGCTCCTGCACTCAGTACCTTGCTGGCTCTCAGTACCAGATGATGCTAAACACGCATCTACATGCGCCCTGTGAGTAGTTTCACATACATCATCTCTACTCTTTCCACAGCCCTCATTTCACCAATGGGGAAACTGAAGGGTCGGGGGTTACATAACTTGCTCAAGGTCACTCAACTAGAAAGGAGCTGAATCAGGATTTGAACACAAGTCTGTCTGACTCTGAAGGCCCTGCTGCAGCCACCATGCCTTCCCCAAGGCCATTCAGATTATCTTCAAAGAGTAAGGATACAAAATACGTTTCCTATATTTCATTCCAATGGCCAACTTTTATGCCTGTGATAGTGAAACAGACACACCAGGTCTCCCTCCATATTCCTTGAAACCCTTTCAGAATTTTCTTGGGCTCAAGACTTCATCCTTCATGTATCGCTCCATCCCTCAATGGGTCCATCCATCCAGCAGTTTTTGAGACTCAGCCATGTACTTAGTACTGTTCTGGGCTCTGTGGTACATTCTAAGTGAGTATTAGACAGTGTCCCTGACCTCAGAAATCTTATGATCTATTTGGAGTCCTAAATACAACCCTGTTTCAGAAGGTCTCATGTGTGGATGAGGTGGTGTCAATTCAGCCCTAGCTTATCTTGTGTGTATAGGTAACAGCTGGTTCACACCCCCTCTGGCCTTGAAGGAGCCCAAGCCCTCTCTTACCAAATAATCTATCTGCAAAGAACAGCCTCCCCTCTCACAGGTGCCCATAGTTGGCCAGCTGTCTCTCCAGCACTGGCATCACTCATTCATTTGTTCATTCATTCAACACCTGCTTATTGAATAACCTCTGCAGGCAGGCATACAGTGAAGGTGAAGTTCCAGGTGTACAAAACTTAATCAGTCACAGGCCCTGCCCTCAAGAGTTCATGGTCCTGCTGCTAACATTAGAGGCAGAGGTTAGGCCCTGTAGGCCATGGGATAGCTGAAGCCGGATGTGAACTCAAGTGAGAACAGCCCTACACAGAGACATGAGACTGGTCCCAGAGTCCATCCCTCATAGGGGAGATTTCGTGCAAATCTCTCCACTTCTCAGGATCCCTATTTTGTTGGCTGTAAGCAGAAATCCTAGCATGCCCACCAGGATGTGTCATGGTGGTCATGGGGTAGGGAGTAGGGGATAAGGGGGAGACACTCCTTGTAGCTCCAGGATCAGTGAGTTTAAATTAGCATCTGTGATTTACTTTAAGGAGCTGACCACCTGTGTGGAATGTGTACCTTTGCACGCGTGTGTTTGTGAACACTACACATTGGCAGTCACCTGTTTGGCTAATCACACCTGTGCTAATGTGACCATAAGCAGCCTCACTCTGCAGACCTTAGTGAGCATGGCTCAGGAAGAGTGATTATTCTGTGCCCAGCACTGTTTATGCCCAGGAGACATGCTCAGTAATATACATTAAAGATAGTGATTATGATGATGAGATTTAATCAAAATGGGTTCCATCACCTTCCCAATTGCCCGACTCCCCCAGCTCACTCTCTCTGTGGCAGGTCCTCATTTCCATCCCTGTATAACCAGGCTCCTTCTGTGAATGTTTAATTAATTAGGTCAGTAGTTTTCAAACTGTCTTCTTAGGATTTGGAAGAGGTGTTTCAGGGCTATGGTAAAGGGTTAGTCTCTCCATGACTCCCTCACTGGTAGCTCTGATTTTATATATTTCTTACGTGTCTATGTGTGAATGTTCCATGGTGAAAGAAGAAAAGTATTTGAAAACCACTGATTTAGGTCTTTGTTGGGAGCCTGTATCAGTCAGCTATTGCTACAATAATCTGCCTAACAAACAACTCCCAAACCTCAGTGTTTTGTGACAACAAACATTTGTTTTTCTTGCTTATGGGTGTGGTAGATTGTATTCTTCACAGATGGTGTGGCAGACACACACTAGAGTGACCCCAATACATCATATCCTTGCATAATATCTGCCCCCCAAGGGAAGGTAGAATCTGTGACTTGCTTCTAGCCAGCAGGATACGGTAAAAGTGATGAGATGTCACCATCTTAGCAGACTGGAGTGAGAGACTGTCCCTTGCTGGCCTTGAAGAGGTATGCTTCCATGTTGTGAGAGGCCATGTGACCTCTAGGAGGTAAGTGCAGTCCCAGCAAGAAGCCAGCAGTCCTACAACTGCAAGAGACTGAATTCTGCCAACAACCACATGATCTTGGAAGAGGACCCTGATTTCCAGACAGGAACATAGTCTGGCTGACAGCTTGACTACAGCCTTGTAAGACTGAGTAGAGGACACAGTTAAGCTGTGTTCAAACTTCTGACCCATGGAAACAATGAAAATGTATGTGGTGGTTAAGCCACTAAATTTATGGTAATTTGTTACACAGCATAGGAAGCTAATTCTGATGCCCACAACAATATATCCCACCCCACATTCTCTTCTACAATATGACTTTGACCTTCCTTCCATCAGAAGTAATTCCCTTACCCTTGAGTTTGGGTGAGCTTGGGACTCCTTCAACAACGGAATACAGTGGAAGCGACACTGATTTCCAAGACTGGGCCAAAAAGTTATGTAGTTTCCAACTTGTCACTGGATCACTTGCACTTGGATCCCTGAGTCATCATATAAGAAGTATGACTACTCTAAGACTTCCATGTTGTGAAGAAGCCCAGGTTAAATGGAGAGTCCATGTTTAGACCGTCTGGTAGGTTGTCCTAATCAGGTTATTCCAGCCCAGACTCTAGACATGTGAGACAACCTTCAGATGATTCCAGTCTCCAGCCATGAGTTATTCCTAACCTTCTAGTCTTTCTAACTGATGTTCTAGACATCATGGAGCAGAGACAAGCAGTTTCCACTGTGCCCTAGCCAAATTCCTGATCTACAAAATCCATGAATGAGTACAATAAAAAGTAGCTGTTCTGTATTACTAAGTTTTGGGACCGTTTGTTACACAGCAACAGTAATCAGAACACATGGCCAAACTCAAAATCCATGAGATGGGAAAGTAAACTCTGGCTATCTAATGAGAAGTACTGCAAATTCAGATGCCAAATGGCATATGTTTATGATTCTAATACAGGAAGGGCCTGAAGGATTGGGAACAGTAATACTGTCTACCATGAAGCCTTATATCCAGTTATGTTGAGAATTAAGCTGGGGCCCAGAGAAGGCTCCTGCTTTGTCGATGCTTTCACAGCATTGGTGTCAAGGCTTCAGGATCAACCCTGGAGGTCGTCTGGGACTGTCTGCTTCTGTGGATTTGCCACCCTAAGCTGGAACTGGTTGAATGAACTTGACCTGAGAATGACCTTCCCGGTGAAAGAGGAATCCAAAGAACGTAGATGGTGAACAATTTCCGCAGCTTTCAAAGCCTGGGGCTGGTACCTGTTGTAAGTAAGTGCCTGCTCAGTATAGATATTTATTGAACTTTAGCATCCTGTGAGTCTGTTTGGTGGCTGTACACCCATGATGTGTCACTATTTTTTTAAGAATTATAAATGTAACATGCAAAAATCATATTTGTTACATTTATACATATTTATATCATACATCTGCAGTATATAGAGGCACTCAGAATATATATTATTTATAAGCATTGCTGCGGCTCAGGTTTGTTAGAAGGGCTCAGAGTGAGAGTGTGTTTGTAAAGTGCTCCGGGGTCCTCTGGGATGAGGGCAGCTATGTAAGTGAAAGTCATTATCATTAAACTAAACTGCCTTCCTCCGATTACTGACAGCACCAAAGAGGTTCTCCTGCCTCCTCGGCCCCTGTGCACCGCCCGGTAATGCTGAGATAATATAAAGATAATATTACTGTAATAAGTGCTTTGCAGCATTTATGCCTTTATTAGCAGCAGCCATATTGTAAGAAAGGGAGAGGCCTTCAGAACTGCAAAAGGGTTAGTGCCGAGAGTGGAAAACGCAGAGAGGTGAACAGACTTCTGGGTCCAACTAAGTGTGGGGGCAGTGTAACATGAAGTAAAATTCTCACTCCTCCTCCCTTCCCACAGAGCCTATTTCCAATTTCAGTTGTTCCCCAAATATGCTATTGAGTTCTGCTGGGTCTGGGGTTGGGTGGAGTGTGTTTGCTACAGGGGGGGCTTCTAGAATTCTATCCCAGCTATGCCCCACTACATTTTAAGTGGCCTCCAAACCCAAAGGAAAGCCTAAATTGACTGCAGAGGCCCTCACTTTGTTTGAGCGTTAACCGGGAGGGCCACAAAGCCTTGCCTTCCCAGAATGAAAATAAACTCCATAGCTAAACAGCTCTATCAGTTACCCCATTTGACCACAATAGCCAAACCAGTTGCCATTGATTTGATTCTGACTTATGGGGGCCGCATGCGTGTCAGGGTAGAACTGTGCTCCAGAGTTTTCAGTGGCTGATTTTTCAGAAGTAGATCGTCAGGCCTTTCTTCTGAGATGCCTCTGAGTGGACTCAAATCTCCAGCCTTACCCTTAGCAGTCAAGCATAGTAACCATTTGCATCACCCAGGGACTCCTTGACTACAGTAGTGCATACAAATAAGAAGGAGCTTCTAAATAAGTCTTGCATTTACAAAGTCCCCTTTCCTCTTAGAGCCGCATGAGGCTGTTCAGTGTCCACATGTATATAACACTTGTTACAGGTTGTATAAGCATCCCTAGTGGTGCAGTGTTTAAGCGCGCATCTGCTAACTGAAAGGTCAGCATTTTGAAGTCACCAACCGCTCCATGGGAGAAAGATGCGGCAGTCTGCTTGCTTAAAGATTACAGCCTTAGAAACACTATGGGACAGTTCTACTCTTCTTATAGGGTTGCTATAAGTCGGAATCGACTCGACAGCAACAGGTTTGGTTTTATGGGTTTATAGGTTGCATAGATCTCTCTGCCATGTACTTGCAATATATGGAGAGGACCTCAATGAAATGTGCTATATATAGATCTTGTCATCTCAGAGCTTTGAGAAATCTAGGAGTTACATTCACCACCGCATTTGACCCGTCTAACGTTAATATCTCTGTGAGGCAAGTTTCATTCTATCGTACCCATTTTATAGATTTGGAAACTGAGGTCCAGGAGGGTTGAGTGATTGGACCAAGGTCGTGTGTCAGTAAGAATCAGAACCGGAACACAGGCCTTTTGACCAGAGATTGGCAGCCCTTTCCTGTAGGCTATCCTGCCAAGGGAGGATTTGTGCAGCAGAAAGGGACCTGCTTTCCACAATTTTGCTTTGGAAAAAACAGAATCAGAAGGGAGAGGGCCATTGCACTGGTTATCTGTTGCTACATAGCAAACCATCCCAAACTTAATGGTGTAACACAGCTGTGATCATTCTATCATTACCTCTCAAGGTTCTAGGGTGACTGGGCTCAGTGAGGCAGCTCTTACTTGGGGTCTCTTATGTTGTTGAAGTCAGATGGCTGGAGGTAGAGTCATCTCCAAGGCTCCTTCACTCATGTGTCTGGTGCCTGGACTGGGAAGGCTTAAACAGCTGAAGGCTGGCACAACTGGGTCTCCTTGTCTCTGTGTGGTCTCTCTATGTAGTCTCTCTACATAGTCTGTCCAACATGGCTGCTTCAGGACAGTGGGACTTGTTACATAATCAGCTCAGGGCCCCCAAGGTATGCATCCTGAGAGAGAGAACCAGGTGGAAGCTGTATTACCTTTATGACTGTTTTAATTGTGGGGGATTGAACTGTGTCCCCCAAAAAGATATGTTGAGATCCTAACCCCCAGTACCCATGAATGTGGCCTTATCTGGAAATAACATCTTTGCTGATATAATTAGTTAAGTTAACACGAGGTCATACCAGAGCAGGGCAGGCCCTAATCCAATATGAGTGATGTCTTATAAAAGAGGAGAAAAGACACAGACATTGAGACACACAGGGAAGATGGCCATGTGAAGATGGAGGCAGAGATTGGAGATGTGCTGCCACAAGCCAAGGATCACCTGGGGCTACCAGAAGCTGGAAGAGACAAGAGAGGATCTTCCCCCAGAACCTTCAGAGGAGCATGGCTCTGCTGAGTCCCTGAATTTGGACTTGCAGCCTCCAGAACTGTGAAGAATACATTTCTGTTGTTTTAAGCCACGTAGTTTGTGGTACTTTGTTACAGAAGCCCTTTTGTTGTCGTTGTTGTTGTTAGGTACCATTGAGCCAGTTCTGACTCATAGCGACCTTATATATAACAGAACTGTCGCCCGGTCCTGTGCCATCTTCACAATCCTTGCTGTGCTTAGCCATTGTTGCAATCACTGTGTCAATCCATCTCGTTGAGGGTCTTTCTTTCGCTGACGCTCTACTTTACCAAGCATGATGTCCTTCTCCAGGGACTGGTCCCTACTTATAAGATGTTCACACTAAGCAAGATGAAGTCTTATCATCCTCGCTTCTAAGGAGCTGTTCTTCCTCCAAAACAGATTTGTTTGTTCTTCTGGCAGTCCATGGTATATTCGATATTCTTCACCAACACCACAATTCAAATGTATCAATTCTTCCTTTTTTATTGTCCAGCTTTCACATGCATATGAGGTGATCGAAAATACCAAGGCTTGGGTCAGGTACATCTTAGTCGTCAAAGTGACATCTTTGCTTTTTAATGCTTTAAAGACATCTTTTGCAGCAACCCTAGGGAACTAAATGCAATGACCTAGCCTTGGAAGTCACACCGTTTCACTTCTACCTTATCCTATTGATTAGAAGTGAGTCACAAAGGCCGGCCCATATTCAAGGGGAGGGGACTTAGGCTCCACCTTTTGATGGGAAGATGTTAAAGAATTTGTGGACATGTTGTAAAATCATCACAGCTCTGTTCAGACCACTCCTAATTGGCTCTTTCAGGGTTTCAACCAGGACTCAGGCAGGGGTTAGCTACTTCCTCCCAATCTTTCCTCCCACCTGCCTCCTTTAACCTGCCAAACTGCCCTGACCCTCACATGGTCTGATGAGGTCACTGGAACACTGGCTGATGGCACCATGCTTGCGTGTTGATGACGCCAATAGGGTGCAGCCAGGCTGGACTCTCCAGAATGACCCGTGCCCTGGAGAAGGTTAAGGAACCACAACAGCCCTTAATCAAAGGCCCCAAAGGAAGGGCCTCAGTGAAAGCTGCTCTCATGGGTGGCAGCCCCAGCGCCAGCCCCTGGGCTCGAGCTGCTGAGGTGTGTTTGCCTTTGGCTGAGACACTGTAAAAACCCAGCGACTCCGTTTCATTTTGAACTTGACAGATAAAAGGCCGACTTTGACTGAGGATATTAACTTTCTGGCTTCCGCCCAAGAAAGCTGAACAGATGAGGAAATAATATAAAAGGCGTCTGCAAACACTGATTGTCGGCTGCTTTCCATAAAATACGCCCACTGTTATGTGTAACACTCTCCAAGTCTTTCATTTCTTGGCCCCCTCCCTCCTTTTCACTCCTGGTGCTGAAAGAACTGCCTTCTCTTATTTAGAAAAAAAGGCAGGCAGAAAGAGAGGAAAGGGTGCATGTGCTAAAAACAGCCCCTAGCTCCTCTCTAGGAGGTGCCAAGCAGGTTCGCCCACAGGCTAATGCTTCTGCTCACTTCTTCATGAGGATCGCAGTGGAGACTCCCGGGTGGAAGCTCCAGGAGAACCCAGCCTCAGGAGCCTGTGGAAAAGGTTTCACCTTGGGGCTTGCCCCTGTCCCCTGCTTGCTGCTGGTTTCAGGTGCCAGGTGAACAATGGCTGTGAGGACTGCCCTTCTGCCTGTGGGATCTCCAGGCAGTGCTGAGGAGCTTGAAAAGGCCTCTTGCAGTGGGGCTGCAGCCTCCTGTGGACTGCTGATGGCTGGCCCTGCAAGGAGAGTGGGGAAGGAGAGAGGAGGGACACTGGGAGCAGAGGCTGCTGGACGTGTTCTGTGCTGGGCCTCTCTATTTCCCACTCGATAGCTGCTGTCTCTGTTACTTCCCCTTAAATAGGGGCATAAGGAGAGACCACATTTGGCATACCTTGGCCTGCAATCTAAGAAAACAGGATGACTCTGTAGCTTAAAAATAAGAAGTCCCTAGGTGGCACAAATGGTTAAGCACTCAACCCACTCAGAGACACCTTAGAAGTCAGGCCCGGTGACCTGCTCCTGAACATCACAGCCTTGAAAACCCTATGAAGCAGTTCTACTCTGCACACATGGGGTTGCCATGAGCTGGAGCAGACTCAATGGCAACTCACAACAATAACAACAGAATGTGAGTTCACCCTCATTTCCCCTTACTTAGTGTGCATTGAATATGTATTCCCGGTGGTGGGATAATTTGGGAAAAGAGCGACAATGGTTGCACAACTTGAAGAATGTGATCAATGCCACTGAATTGTACATGAAGAAATTGTTGAATTGGTGTATGTTTTGTTGTGTATATTTCACCACAATAAAAAATAGATACATGTCCCCAGCTGAATTTCAGAGCAGCAGTCTAGGCCCAGCATAACTGCTTGATTAACCAGCCAAACTGCCCTGAGCCCCACACGGTCTGGTGAAGTCACTGCAGCACTGGCAGACAGCACCATGCTCGTGTGCTGATGACGCCAATAGGGTGCATCCCACTGCGATTATACCTAACAGTGGGATTCACCTCACACTGTTAGTCATCCCTCCTTCGCCTGTAAATGTGTCCAGCTGCCTCTGTTGTTTGTCCTCTTTCCCTGCCTGGTAAGGGCCCAGAGGTTGCAGGCAGGAAGTCAAGTGGCTCCTTGAAAAGCAGAATACTGGAGAACATCAACTCCTTACACCACCACCCTGGCTACTGCACAATTGACCTAGCTCAGGAGAGAAGGCCTCAGGGCTCTCCAGAGAGGTAAGATTGGTAAGGAAAGCAAGAACTTGAAGGTGGCTGTCTGCTCTGAGCACTTCCCATGCATGATTGAAATAGTGGATGGAAAACCAAAACTCTGCCACCAACTAGTTCTGAGATATTGGGAATGTTGTCATAGTTCTCAGCACCTAATTTTCTCATCCATAAAATGAAGTAAAGGAAATCTATCCATTTGTGATTTGAAACTCCAGTGAGTGGGTCCAGTCTACCCAAGTCTGGCCCCCTCTGTTGGCTGGGCCCATCGTGTTGGGCCATCCAGCAGGCCATCTGAGGGGGCCTTCTTATTTCACAAACTTCAGGGAGAAAAGTCAGAGGTTCCCATGAAGCCAAGAGAGTGGCCCTTTGCTTAGCTCTCCATTGAGGGTACACACTCTCACTTCTTAGAGATCCAAAGGCCAGATGCTGTCTCAGGACCTCTGAGTCAGGCTTCTCATGAACAAAATGAAGGGAAAATATAATTGTTCCAAGAGCAACGCTTCTTAGACTTTTTTTGACTACAATCCACAGTAAGAAATAGATTTTCATCACAACCTCTAAAACACACACTTCACAACCTGTACCTTCAAGTTATGTCCAGATCCAACCACTTATCACCACCTCCACTTCTTCCACCTTGGTCTAAGCCACCATCATCTGTCATTGGGATTATCTCAGCCTTCTAATTGGCCTCTCTACTTTACCTCTTGCACAGCTCCACAATTCAGTCATTTCTCAATCCAGAAGTGAGAATGAATCTGTTAAAAAGTAAGTCAGATGTGTCACTCCTTGGCTCAAAGCCCTCCCATGGCACACCTCAGAGGAAAAACTCAAGTCTTCCTGGGACCCACAAGGCCATCTGTGATCTGGCCTCCTGTGATTGGCCAATGTAACCACTGGCTTCACCTCCTATTCTCCCTGTCACTCCCTTCATTCTAGCCACACTGGCCTCCTTGTTCCTCAGATATGTTTTCCAGTTGTGTTCTCTGCCTAGACCACCCTTCTCCTCCATGTTGGCTTCTTCTGAAAAGGCTATTAGCAGTGGAAGAAGTTCTTTTGCTCTCTTTCCAGAGGTTGAGGGGAGAGATAGTGGCCCTTCAACCCAAGGTTCTCCTTGCTCACCCTTGCCCTGACCACAGAATGCCAAAAGGGGCCAATGTCCAATCCTTGCAGCTTCATCAAAAATCAGTTGGTCAAGCACTAAAAAGACAAATAACCCAAGCAAAAATTGGGCAAAGGACATGAACAGACACTTCACCAAAAAGATATTCAAATGGCCAACAGACACATGCAGAGATGTTCAACATCATTAGCCACCAGAGAAATGCAAATCAAAACCACAATGGGATACCGTTTCACTCTCACTAGAGAATATCAGAAAGATGTTTACTCGTGTTTTATTGACTATGAAAAGGCATTCGACTGTGTGGACCATAACAAATTATGGATAATTTTTCAAAGAATGGGAATTCCAGAACACTTAATTGTGCTCATGAGGAACCTGTACATAGACCAAGAGGCAGTCGTTTGAACAGAACTAAGGGATACTGAATGGTTTAAAATCAGGAAAGGTGTGGGTCAGGGTTGTATCCTTTCACCATACTTATTCAATCTATATGCTGAGCAAATGATTCAAGAAGCTGGACTATATGAGGAAGAATGGGGCATCAGGATTGGAGGAAGACCCACAAACAACGTGCACTATGCAGATGACACAACTTCGCTTTCTTAAAGTGAAGAGCACTTGAAGCACTTACTGATGAAGATCAAAGACTAAAACATTATGATGCCAGGCTACCACCACCACCTACTCCGACAGGGATCACAATAGAGGGTCTCGGACAGAGATGGAGAAAAAGATAGAATAAAAGTCTAACTCACAAAAAAGAGACCAGACTTACTGGTCTGACAGAGACTGGAGAAACCCAAAGAGTATGGCCCCTGGACACTCCTGAGGTTCACCCTTCAGCCAAAGATTAGACAGACCCATAAAACAAAACTAGACTAAAGGGGCACACCAGCCCAGGAGCAAAGATGAGAAGGCAGGAGGGGACAGGAAAGCTGGTAATGGGGAACTCAAGGTGGAGAAGAGGAGAGTGTTGACATGTCATGGGGTTGGCAACCAGTGTCACAAAACAATATGTGTATTCATCGTTTAATGAGAAACTAATTTGCTCTGTAAACCTTCATCTAAAGGACAATTAAAAAAAAAAGACTACAGCCTTTACTATGGATTACACCTCAACATAAAGAAAACAAAAATCCTCACAACTGGAACAACGGGCACCATCATGATGAATGGAGAAAATATTGAAGTTGTCAAGGATTTCATTTTACTTGGATTCACAATCAAAGCCCATGGAAGCAGTAGTCAAAAATCAAATGATTCATTGCATTGGGCAAATCTGCTGCAAAAGACCTCTTTAAAGTGTTAAAAAGCAAAAATGTCACTTTAAGGACTAAGGTGCGCCTGACCCAAGCCAGGGTGTTTTCAATTGCCTCATATGCATGTGAAAGCTGGACAATGAACAAGGAAGACTGAAAAAGAATTGATGCCTTTGAATTATGGTGTTGGTAAAGAATACTGAATATACCATGGACTGCTAGAAGAATGAACAAGTCTGTCTTGGAAGAAGTACAACCAGAATGCTCCTTAGAAGCAAGAATGGTGAGACTTTGTCTCGCATACTTTGGACATGTTATCAGGAGGGACCAGTCCCTGGAGAAGGACATTATGCTTGGTAGAGTAGAGGGTCAGCAAAAAAACGGAAGGCCCTCAACGAGATGGACTGACACAGTGGCTGCAATGATGGGCTCAAGTGTAGCAATGATTGTGCGGATGGTGCAGGACCGGGCAGTGTTTCGTTCTGTTGTACATAGGGTTGCTATGAGTTGGAACTGACTTGACAGCACCTAATGTCACATAACAGGATGGCCAAGATAAAAACACACACACACACACAAAAAAAAACAAAACAGAAAATAACAAGTGTCGGAGGGAATGTGGAGAAACTGGAACCCTCATCCATTGCTGGTAGGAATGCAAAATGGTAGGGCAGTTGTGGAAAACAGCCTGGTGGTCCCTCAAAAAGCTAGAGGTAGAGCTACTGTACGTCCCAGTAATTATACTCCTAGGTATATATCCTAAGGATCTAATAGAAATGTGCAAACAGACATATGCACATCTATGTTCATCATAGCACTATTCACAATAGCAAAAAGATGGAAACAACCTAAGTGCCCATCAACAGATAGATGAATAAGTAAAGTGTGGCACATACGTACAATGCAATACTACTCAGCAAGGGTGGAGGGCTGTGGGGACCATGGTCTCGGGGAACATCTAGCTCAGTTTATAAAGAGAATTGTCTACATTCTACCTTGGTGAGTAGCATCTGGGGTCTTAAAATCCTGTGAGGAGCCATCTAAGATACTCCACTGGTCTCACTCCTTCAGGAGCAAGGGAGAATGAAGAAAACAAGATATAAGGAAAAGATTAGTCCAAAGGACTAATGGACCACAACTACCACGGCCTCCACCAGATTGAGTCCAGTACAATTAGATGGTGCCCAGCTACCACCACGAACTGCTCTGACCGGGATCACAACAGAGGGTCCCGGACAGAGCTGGAGAAAAATATAGAACAAAATTCTAACTCACAAAAAAAGATGAGACTTACTGGCCTGACAGAGACTGGAGAAACCCTGAGAGTATGGCCCCTGGGCACCCTTTTAGCTCAGTAATGAAGTCACTCTGGAGGTTCACTGTTCAGCTAAAGATTAGATAGCCCCATAAAACAAATGAGACCAATGGGGCACAACAGTCCAGGGACAAGGACTAGAAGGCAGGAGGGGACAAGAAAGCTGGTAATGGGGAACCCAAGGTTAAGAAGGACCGCGTTGACATGTCTTGGGGTTAACCATTGTCATAAAACAATATGTGTACTAACTGTTTAATGAGAAACTATTTGTTCTGTAAACCTTCATCTAAAGTTCAATTTAAAAAAAAAAAAATACTACTCAGTGATAAAAGAAAATGAGTTCCCAAAACATCTTGGAACATGGATAAACCTGGAGGACATTATGTTGAGCAAAATAAGTCAATCACATAAAAAAAACAAATATTGTATGTTCTCACTTTTATAAAATGACATGAACATGTAAATATACAGAAACAAATGTTCATTAGTGGCTACCAGGGATGAGGTGGGGGAGAGGGGTATTCACTCTCTAGATAGCAGACATTTGTTATCTTTGGCGATGGGAAAGATAACACTGAATTAGGCTGATGTGTACACAGCTTGACCAAGGTAAATGATGTCACTAAAAAGCATACAAGAGAAAAGGACCTGTTGGTGATTGCTATGGCATATATAATTTCGAAACAACAGTAAAAACAACCAAAAAAAATGTGTGGGTATATATGTATGCATGTAGTCATATATGTGTATAAACTCACTGCCATGGAGTCAATTTCAACTCATAGTGACTCTATAGGATAGAGTGGAACTGCCCCATATCCCATAGGGTTTCCGAGGCTGTAAGTTTTTACAAAAGCAGACTACCACATCTTTCTCCTTTGGAGTGGCTGATGGGTTCTAACCACCGATCTTTCAGTTAGCAGTCAAGTGCTTTAACCACTGCACCACCAGGGCTCCTTTATATGTGTGTAGGTATGTATACCCACTCCAAACCCACTGCTGTTGAGTCGATTCCAACTCATAGCAACTCTGTAGGGTTTCCAAGGCTGTAAATCTCTACGGAAGCATACTGCCACATTTCTCCCTCAGAGCCGCTGGTGGTTTCAAACTGCTGACCTTTCGTTAGCAGTTGATCACTTTAACCACTGTGCCACCAGGGCTCCCATATAGGTATGTATATATGTATTTATATATAGGAGTATGCATAAGTATATGCATATTCATCTATGTGACTGTATGCACATATATTCATATACATACTAAAGCACATAGGGGGCCCAGGTTAGGATACTTCTTAGACATAACGGAACACCTCGTGGGATTGGATTTTGGGGTTTGAAGTATTAGAACCATAATCTCATGGAACATCTTGGTCAATTGGCATACTGTAGTTCATAAAGTCATGTTCAACATCTTAGTTTGATAAGTAGTGTCTGGGGTCTTAAAAACTTGAAAGCAGCCATCTAAGATACAAGTATTGCTTTCTACTCATCCTGAGCAAAAGAGAAGGAAGGAAACCAAAGACTCACAGAAGAAACTAATCTACAGAACAAATAGTTTACATGAACCTTGACCTCATCTACCATGAGACCAAAAGAAGTAGATGGTGCCCAGCCACCACTACCGGCCATTCTAATCAGGGCCACAACAGATGGACCCTGATGGCATGGGAGAAAAATGTGGAACAGAACCTCAAATTCCCTCCCCCAGAAAAAACCAGACCTACTGGACTGGTTGAGACTGGAGGACTCCCTGAGACTATTACCCTGAGATACTCTTCAAACCTTGAACTGAAACTAACCCCTGAGGTCACCTTGTAGCTAAATAATAAATTGGCTCAAAAAATAATGAATGTCACCCATAAGTGATGTGTTCCTTTAAAAAATCACCTATATGAGACTGAACAGTAAACAATTATTTTAAAACAAAGATGAGAATGTAAAAGAGCAGGGAAACTAGATTAATGGAAACAAAACAACCAGAACATAAATAATGAGGATGTTCTTGCATTGTGAAGAATGTAATCAATGTCACTGAACAACTTGTGTAGAAACAATTGAATGGGAACCTAAACTGCTGTGTAAACCTTCACTGAAAACACAATAAAATATCAAAAAATTATAAAAATAAATCAATTGGTCATACTTACATGAGTTTATTTCTGGACTCTCCATTATGTTCTATTAGTCAATTCTACACTGTTTTGATTACTGTAGCTATAGTTGTTGTTAGGTGCCTTTGAGTCTATTCTGACTCATAGCGACCCTACGTACAACAGAATGAAACACTGCCTGGTCCTGAGCCATCCTCACAATTGTTGCTATGTTCGAGTCAATTGTTGCAACCACTGTGTCCATCCATCTTGTTAAGGGTCTTCCTCTTTTTCACTGATACTCTACTTTACCAATCAGGTCCCTCCTGATAACATGTCCAAATCATGTGAGATGAAGTCTCACCATCCTAGCTTCCAAGGAGCACTCTGGCTGGATTTCTTCCAAGACAGACTTGTTCATTCTTCTGGAAGTCCATGGTATATTCAACATTCTTCACCAATACCACAGTTCGAATGCATCCATTCTTCTTTGGTCTTCCTTATTCATTGTCCTGCTTTCACATGCATATGAGATGATTTAAAATACCATGGCTTGGGTCAGGCACACCTTAGTCCTCAAAGTGACATCTTTGCTTTTCAACACTTTAAAGAGGTCTTTTGCAGCACATTTGCCCAATGCAATATGTAGTTTGATTTCTTGACTGCTACTTCCATGGGTGTTGATTGTTAATTATGGTGGCCTACTTCTGAAAAAATTGGCCAGTGAAAACTTTGTGAGTAGCTATAGTCTTAAAATTAAGTAGTGTGATTTCTTTACTCTTCTTTTTCAGATTTGTTTTAGCTCTAGTTCCTTTGCCTATCTATATAAATCTTAGAGTCAGCTTGTTTACATGTACAGAAATCCTGATGGGGTTTTGATTGGTATTGCATTACATCTGTAAATCATTTTGGGTAGAATTGGTATATTTACTATGTCAAACTTTCCAATCCAAGACCATGGTATATCACTCTAATTTTCAGGTCTTCTTTGATTTCTTTCATCACTGTTTTGTAGTCTTCAGCAAACAGGTCCTGTACATATTCTGTTATATTTATGCCTAAGTATTTCATTATTTTGAAACTATTATAAATGATTTTTTTTAAATTTTGGCTTACAATTATACATTGCTAGTATATAGAACAAGCCACATGAAGATCATCCAGGAGCAGAAGCTCAAAGAGACAAGGACCCTCCCCTAGAGCAGACAGAGAGAGAAAGCCTTCCCCTAGAGCCAGCACCCTGAATTCAGACTTCTAGCTTCCTAAACTGTGAAAAATTAAATTTGTGTTTGTTAAAGCCACCCACTTGTGGTATTTCTGTCATAGCAGCACTAGATAAGAAAGAACAAAGAATTGACGCCTTTGAATTATGGTGTTGGTGAAGAATATTGAATATACCTTGGACGCCAGAAGACTGAACAAATCTGTCTGGAAGAAGTACAGCCAGAATGCCCTTAGAAGCAAGGATGGCGAGACTTCGTCTCATATACTTTGTACATGTTATCAGGAGGGACCAGTCCCTGGAGAAAGACATCATACTTGGTAAATTAGAGGGTCAGCAAAAAGAGGAAGACCCTCAACGAGATGGATTGATACAAAGGCTGCAACAATGGGTTCAAGCTTAACAATGATTGTGAGGATGGCTCAGGACCGGGCAGTGTTTTATTCTGTTGTGCATAGGGTCGCTATGAGTCGGAACCGACTGAATGGCACATAACAGCAACAACAGTGTGTAGAATTATGATGTATTTTTGTATGTTCACCTTATATCTGTGACATTGCTAAACTCACTCATTACTTCTAGGAGGGTTTTTTTTTTTTTTTTTTTTTCTGTACACTTGCTAAAACCTCTTTTTTTTTTTTTTTTTTTTTGGTAGGTTCCTTGGAATTTTCTATGTAGACTGCATAGGGACGTATATCTGCAAATAGGAACAGTTCTATTTCTTCCTTTCCACTATATATGCTTTTTATTTCTTTTCCTTACCATACTGCACTGCCTAAAACTTCCCATATAATGTTAAATTGGAGGGATAAGAGTAGACATCCTTGCCTTATTTCTGATCATAAACAGAAAGCATTCCATTTTTCACCATTAAGTATAATGCTGTTGTTGTTTTTAGGTGCCTTGGAGTCGGTTCCAACTCTTAGCGACCCTGTGTACAACAGAACGAAACACTACCAGTCCTGAGCTATCCTCACAATCTTTGTTATGCTTGAGCCCATTGTTGCAGCCATGGTGTCAATGCATCTCATTGAGGGCCTTCCTCTTTTTCACTGACCCTCTACTTTACCAAGCATGATGTCCTCCTCCAGGGACTGGTCCCTTCTGATAACATGTCCAAAGCATGTGAGATGAAGTCTCACCATCCTTGCTTCTAAGGAGCATTCTGGTTGTACTTCTTCCAAAAGAGATTTGTTCATTCTTTTGGCAGTCCGTGGTATATTCAATATTCTTCACCAACACCATAATTCAAAGGCATCAATTCTTCTTCAGTCTTATTCATTGTCCAGCTTTTGAATACATATGAGGCTATTGAAAACACCCTGGCTTAGGTCAGGTGCACCTTAGTCCTTAAAGTGACATCTTTGCTTTTTAACACTTTAAGGAGGTCTTTTGCAGCAGAGTTGCCAAATGCTATGCGTCGTCTGATTTCTTGACTGCTGTTTTCATGGACGTCGATTGTGGATCCAAGTAAAATGAAATCCTTTACAACTTCAATCTTTTCTCCGTTTATCATGATGTTGCTTATTGGTTCAGTTGTGAAGATTTTTGTTTTCTTTATGTTGAGGTGCAATCCATACTGAAGGCTGTATAGTCTTTGACCTTCATCAGTAAGTGCTTCAAGTCCTCTTCACTTTAAGAAAGCAAAGTTGTGTCATCTGCATATCTCAGGTTGTTAATGCATCTTCCTCCAATCCTGATGTCCCATTCTTCATATAGTCCAGCTTCTCGGATCATTTGCTCAGCATACAGATTGAATAAGTATGGTGAAAGGATACAACCCTGATGCACACCTTTCTTGACTTTAAACCAGGCAATATCTCCTTGTTCTGTTCAAATGACTGCCTTTTGGTCTATGCTCAGGTTCCTCATGAGCACAGTTAAGTGTTCTGGAATTCCCGTTCTTCGAAATGTTATCCATAATTTGTTATGATCCACACAGTTGAATGCCTTTACATAGTCAATAAAACACAAGTAAACCTTTCTGGTCTTCTCTGTTTTCAGCCAAGATTCTTCTGACAACGGCAATGATATTCCTTGTTCCATGTCCTCTTCTGAATCCAGCTTGAACTTCTGACAGTTCCCTGTCGATGAACTGCTAGCTGTAGGTTTTTTATAGATGCCCCTTTATTAGATTGAGTAAGATACCTTCTCTTTCTAGGTTGCTGAAAGATTTGATCATGAATGGATATTGAATTATATCAAGTGCTTTTTCTGCATCAAATGATATGCTCTTGTGTTTTCTTCTTCTTTAGATATCAGTATTGTGAATTCTATTTTTATATTTTAAATATTGAACCAGCCTTGCATTCCTGGGATAAACTCTACTTGGTTATGGTGTGTTATTGTCTTTTATATTGTTGGATTCAATTTGCTAATATTTTATTGAGGACTTTTGTGTTTATATTCATGAGAGATATTAATCTGTAGTTTTCTATTCTTGTACTCTTTATGTCTGGCTTTGGTATCAGGATAACATTGGTCTCATAAGGTGAGTTAGGAAGTGTTCCATCTTCTTCTGGAAGGGATTTTGTAGAATTGATGTTATTTCTTCTTTAAATGTTTGGTAGAATTTACCAATGAAACCATCTGGTCCTGAAGATTTCTTTTTTGGAAGTTTTTTAAATTATGAATCTAATTTCTTTAATAGTTAAAGGACTATTCACATGATCTATTTCATCATGGCTGGTTTTGTTAACTTGTGGTTTTCAAGGAATTGGTCCATTTCATGTAAACTGTCAAATTCACGTGAATAGAGCTGTTCATACTGTTTCCTTACTATCCTTTTAATGTTTATTGGGTTCGTAATGATAGTCCCTCCTTCTTTCCTGATATTGATAACTTGTGTTTTCTCTCTCTCTCTTTTTTGTCAGTCATGCTAGACTATCGATTCTATTGATCTTTCAAAAACCAGTTTTTTATTTAATTTTTCTCTGTCATTTATTTGTTTTTAATTTCATTGATTTCTGCTTTTTATTACTTTCTTCTGCTTTATTTGAGTTGATTTTGTTCTTTTCCTAATTTATTAAAATGGAAACCATTACTTATTGTTTGATACTGTCTTCTTTTCTAATGTAAGCATTTAATGCTATAAATTTCCTTCTAATCATTGGTATAACTACATCACATGAATTTTGGTATATTTTTATTTTTGTTCAGTTTAAAATGTTTTTATTTTAATGTACCCCCCAATTTTTTCTTTGATCCACGAATTATTCAGAAATGTGTTGCTTGTTTTCCAAGTGTTTAGGGCTTTTCCTATTACCTTTCCATTATTGATTTCTAGCTTAAGTCCGTTATGAACTGAGAGAATACTTTGTATAATTTCAATCCTTTTAAATTTGTTAAGATTTGTTGTATATGGTCTATCTTGGTGAATGTTTTATGTTCATTTAAAATCATGTATATTCTGTTGTTGTTCATTGGAATGTTCTGTAAACGTCTATTAGATACAGTTAGTTGACATCATTGTTCAGTTCTATATGCTTGCTGATTTTCTGTCTACCAGTTCTATTTATTACAGAGGAAGTAGTGTTGAAAGTTGCTAACTGCAATTGTGGATTTGTCTATTTCTCTTTTCAGTTCCGTCAGTTTTCAATTCATGTAGTAGAAATTCTTTTGTTAGGTGCATGTACATTTAGCACTATTATGTCTTCTTGGTGAATTGATCCTTTTATCACTATGTAAGTCCTCCTTGATCCCTGGTAATTTTCTCTGCTCTGTAGTCTCCTTTGTGTGATATTAATAGAGCCACTCCAGGTTTCTTTCATTAGTGTTTGCAAGGTACATCTTCTTCCTGCTTTCACTTTTAATCTACCTATATCAGATTTGGGAGACCCTGGTGGTGTAGTGGTTAAGAGCTATGGCTGCTAACCAAAAGCTCAGCAGTTCTAGTCCACCAGGCGCTCCTTGGAAACCCTATGGGGCAGTTGTTCTACCCTGTCCTTTAGGGTCGGTATGTGTTGGAATTGACTCAATGGCAATGGGTTTATATCAGATTTGAAATAAGTTTCTTGTAGACAGCATAGTATCTGGTCATGCTTTTCTTTTATTAATCATTTTCGACAGTTTTTGTTTTAATTGGTATGTTTAGATCATTTATATTATTGTAATTATTGATATATTTGGATTAATTCTAACATTTTATGTTTGGTTTCTGTTTGTTCCTTCTGTTCTTTGTTCTTCTGTTTCCCCTTTCTTGCCTAATTTTGGGTTATTTGTACATTTTTAGTAAAATTTTATTTTGGAAACATTTTAGATTTACAAAAAAGTTGCAATGATAATACAGAGACTTCTTGTATACCCTTCACCCAGTTTCCCCTAATGTTAGCATCTTACATAATCATGGTACATTTGTCAAAATTAAAAAAAACAACTTTGGTACATTACTATAAACTACAGACTTTATTTGAATTTCACCAGTTTTTGTTTGTTTGTTTTTAATAATCTCCTTTTCCTATTCCAATATTCTATCCAGGGTACTGCATTGTATTCAATCAAGATGTTATTTGACCATTGTTAGTATTCAATTTTAATCTACCTATTGTAATTTTGATTATAGCTCATACATTTATTCTAATGATTGCTCCAGGGATTACAAAATATATACTTAACTTCTCACCATCTACTTAGAATCAACATTTTCCCACTTCAAATGGAATGTAGAAAATTTATCACCTTATATTTATCCAGATATTGACCATTTCTGTTGCATTTCCCTAATTTCTGATAAAATTCACATTTCTTTCTGTTCTCATTTCCTTCTTGTTTGAAGAATTTCCTGTAGCAATTCTTTTAGATTAGATTTGCTGGTTACAAATCCTTAGTTTTCTTCCTCTGAGAATATCTTTATTTCACCTTCATTCATTCCTGAAGTATATTTTTGCTCTGTTTAGAATTCTGTGTTGACAGTTCTTTTATTTCATCACTTTTAAAATATTGAACCACTTTATTCTGGCCTTGATAGTTTCTAATGAGCTATCCATAGTCATTAAAATTGTTGTGCTCTTATAGGTAATGCATGTTTTTTCTCTAGAAGCTTTCAAGACTTTTTTCTCATCTCTAGTTTTCTTTAGTTTATGATGTGTCTGGGCATGAATTTCTTTGGGTTTATCTTATTTGGGGTTCACTCAGCTTTTTGCGTATGTAGGTTTATGTTCTTTACCAAATTTGGGGAGTTTTAAGCCATTATTTCTTCAAATATTTTTTCTTCACTGCACTCCTTCTCTCCTCTGGGTCTCTGAAAACGTGAATGTTAAAACCTTTTTGCTATTGTCCCTCAAGTCCCTGAGGCTCTATTCATTTTTTTCAGTTTTTTTCTGTCTGTTATTCAGATTGAAGAGTTTCTTTGATCTAGTTTCGTGCTCACAGACTCTTTCCTCTGTTATTGAGTACATCCCATGAGTTTTTTATGTTGGTTATTTTATATTTCAGTTGTACAATATCCAGTGGTTCACCTTTATATCTTCTATTTCTATTTATTCACTGAGATTTTTATTTTAAAATTTGTTCCAAGAGTATTTGCATTCTTGTTTAAAGATTTTTAATAGCTGTTTTAAAATATTTGTCTTATAATTCCAACAAATGTGTTAGTCATTAGCATCTGTTCATTGTCTTTTCCCATGTGAATTGAAATTTTCATGGTTTTTTGTATGCTGAGTAATTTTGGGTTGTATCGTGGACATTTTGAGACTTACATTATGACACTCTGGGTCTTATTTAAATTTTATGGAAATACTGATATTTTTGTTTTTGCAGGCACTTTTAGTTAGGTTCAGTCTGCAAGGTATATAACCCACATTCTGTGGGCTATGGTTCCCATGTCAATTCAGTTTTTAAAGCCTTTGTAGTGTTCTTTAGATCTGTCCTAGGTGTGAGACAACCAGTCATCCCTCTGGGACCTTGGAGGCAACATATTCCTCATTTGGGTGTGCTACTCTAGCCTATTTATCAAGTGACTCAAAAAGTTGCTAGTTTTGAGTGGGGCCCAGAACAAGAGAAGGCTCTGCAACAGGTTCAGGCTGCTGTGCGAGCCACTCTGCCACTTAGGCCATATGATCCAGCTGATCCAATGGTGCTTGAACTATCAGTGGCAGATAGAGATTCTGTTTGGAGTCTTTGGCAGGCCTCTAGTGGTGAATCACAGTGCAGACTCTTAGGATTTTGGAGCGAAGCTCTGCCATCCTCTGCAGATAACTACTCTCCTTTTGAGTAACAGCTTTTGGCTTGTTACTGGCTCTTAGTAGAGACTGAATGCTTAACCATGGGACACCAAGTTACCATGCGGCCTGAACTGCCCATCATGAACTGGGTGTTGTCTGACCCACAGAGTCATAAAGTTGGACGTGCACAGCAGCACTCCATCATTAAATGGAAGTGGTATATACGAGATCGTGCCTGAGAGGGACCTGAAGGAACAAGTAAGTTACATGAGAAAGTGGCCCAAATGCCCATGGTCTCCACTCCTGTCACATTACCTTCCATCTCCCAGGCTGCACTTATGGCCTCACGGGGAGTTCCTTATGATCAGTTGACTGAAGAAGAGAAAACTCATGCCTGGTTTACAGATGGTTCTACATGATATGCAGGCATCACTCAAAAGTAGACAGCTGCAGCACTACAGCCCCTTTCTGGGACCTTCCTGTAGGACAGTGGTGAGGGGAAATCCTCTCAATGGGCAGAACTTTGAGCAGTGCACCTGGTTGTTCACTTTGCTTGGAAGGAGAAATGGCCACATGTGCGATTGTATACTGATTCATGGGCTGTGGCCAATAGTTTGCCTGGGCGGTCAGGGACATGGAAGGAACATGATTGGAAAATTGGAGACAAGGCTTTATGAGGAAGAGCTATGTAGAAAGACCTTTCTGAATGGGCCAAAGAAGTGAAGACATTTGTGTCTCATGTGAATGCTCACCAAAGGGAGACCTCAGCAGAGGATGATTTTAACAATCAAGTGGATAGGATGACGTGTTCTGTGGAAACCAGCCATCCTCTTTCCACAGCTACTCCCGTCATTGCTCAATGGGCTCATGAACAAAGTGGCCATGGTGGCAGGGATGGAGGTTATGCATGGGCCCAGCAGCATGGACTTCCACTCACCAAGGCTGACATGGCCACAGCCACTGCTGAGTGCCCAATCTGCCAGCAGCAGAGACCAACACTGAGTCCCTGATATGACACCATCCCTCGAGGTGATCAGCCAGCAACCTGCTTGCAAGTTGATTACATTGGACCACTTCCATCATGGAAAGGGCAGCGTTTTGTCCTTACTGGAAGAGACACTTACTCTGGATATGAATTTGCCTTCCCTGCATGCAATGCTTCTACCAAAACTACCATCCGTGGACTTACAGAATGCCTTATCCACCATCATAGTATCCCACACAGCATTGCCTCAGATCAGTGGACTCGCTTCACAGCAAATGAAGTGTGTCAGTGGGCCCATGGTCATGGAATTCACTGGCCTTGCTGTGTTCCCCATCATCCTGGGGCTGGCTTGATAGAACAATGGAATGGCCTTCTAAAGACACAATTATGGCACCAGCTAGGTGGCAATACCTTGCGGTGTTGGGGCAGTGTTCTCCAGGAGGCTGTATATGCTCTAAACCTGCATCCAATATATGGTGCTGTTTCTCCTATAGCCAGGATTCATGGGTCTAGGAATCAAGGGATGGAAATGGGAGTGACACCACTCACTATTACCCCTAGTGACCAACTCACAAGATTTTTGCTTCCTGTCCCTGTAACCTTCTGCTCTGCAGGTCTAAAGGTCTTAGTTCCAAAGAGAAGAATGCTCCCACCTGGAGACACATCACTGATTCTATTGAACTGGGAGCGAAGAATGCCACCTGGCCACTTTGGGCTCCTAATGCCTCTGGATCAACAGGCAAAGAAGGGAGTTATCATACTCGCTGGTGTGATTGATCCTGATTACCAAGAGGAAATTGGATTGATATTACGTAATGGAGGTAAAGAAGAGTATGTCTGGAATGCAGGAGATTCCTTAGGGCGTCTCTTAGTACTACCCTGCCCTGTGATTAAAGTCAATGGAAAACTACAGCAACCCAATTCTGACATGACTACTAATGACTCAGACCCTTCAGGAATGAAGGTTTGTGTCACCCCACCAGGCAAAGAACCATGACCAGCTGAGGTGCTTGCTGAGGGCAAAGGGAATACAGAATGGGTGGTGGAAGAAGATAGTTCTAAATACCAGTTACGGTCATGTGACTAATTGCAGAAACGAGGACTGTCATTGTGAGTATTTCTGCTTTGTATGTGTGCATCAAATATTTTTGTCTTATTCACTTGTAAAATATAAGATATAAATGGGGCTAGTGTGTTTTCAGTTGTACATGTGTTAGTTGTATCATGTTAGGTGCAAGTATGACTTTCTAATTGTCTTTATTCAGAGATTTTGTATGGTTTAAGGAGATGTATACATGTGCCAAGTTAACAAGGTGTGGAGTGTGATGGTTAAGATTGTGTGTCAACTTGGCTTGGCCATGATTCTCAGTGTTTATATGTGATCACTCCCATGATGGAATCTGCTGTGAGTAGCCAATCGGTTGAAAGGAATTTTCCTTGGGGGTGTGTCCTGCATCCGAATATAAGCAGACATTCTGGCTTTTTTGCTCACTCTGGTTCCTGCGGCTGCTTCCTGTTCATCTGACTTCCAGTTCTTGCGACTTGAGCTATCAGCTTATCTGCCGATCTTGGGATTCGTCAATCTTCACAGCCTGCTCTCCGACCTGCCAATTTTGGGTTCCCCAGTGCCTGTGGCTGTGTGAATGAAGAGAAGCCTCTCTCCTGATCCATGGACTTCAGACGTTACAGCCTCTACAATCGCGTGAGCCATTTCCTTGATATAAATCTCTCTCTCTATATATATTTACACATTTTACTGGTTTTGCTTCTCTAGAGAACCTGGCCTAAGACAACCCCCATCACCAGTCCTATCCAAATGGCCCTTGAGCAGTGATAGCAGTGGAGGTCATTGGCAGCTGAATGGAAAAATAAAAGAAATAATTCTCATGCAAATACTGTCAGCCCATTAATCCTTCCATCCATACATATTAGGTCAAGGTTCACAAACATCTCTTAGGCTACTATCCCATGATTTCTTTTTTCTCTGTTGGCTAAGTAAACTGGGAAATAATTACTACCAAACTGTCAGTTATCATCATGATTACTGCCATCTGAAGATAATTTAGCATGTTTCAGTCTGGCCACTTTTGTTTTCAAGAAAAAAGATGCACACTGAAGGGATTTTCTTAGGAAAATATCTTAACCATTTAATGTTGGAGAGACCAAAGTCTGAGTTCTCACCCAGTCCCATGGCCTTAAGTAACACATATATGCCAATACTTCCTAAATTTATATCTCTGGTCTAGACCACCCCCTTCAACTCCATAATTAAATATCCAAATCCCAGCTCAACACCTCACTTCGATGTCTATGAGGTCTATCAAAATTGAAATGTCCCAAATTGTAGTCTCCCTCCTTCTGCCCTTGCCCCTCACCTCCACCACTGTCTGTTCTTAGCAAGCAGCCAGAGTAATTCCTTTAAAGCCTGGGTTGGAGCAAGTTCCTCCTTTGCTTAGAACCCACCAGTGGTGCCCATCTCATCATAGTCAAAGCCCAAGTCTTACAATGGCCTACAGGAAACTACATGGTCTGGCCCTTACTACCTCACTAGTATAATCTCATAGTTCTAGTCTCCCTTGCTCTTTCAGTTGCCACATTGGCCTCTTTGTCATTCCTTGGACAGTCCAGCATGTTCCTGTCTCATGGCCTTTGCACTAGCTGGTCTCGCTCCCTGGGACTGTCTTCTCATATATTCATGGAGCTAACTCCTCACCTCTGTCAAGTTTTTGCTCAACTGTCCTCTTTTCATTGAGACTTTCCCTGACTACCCTATCTAAAACTGCAACCATCTTTTTTGTCTTTTTCTGCTTAATTTTTCTCCTGCTATATTATATAGGAACCCCGATGGCATAGTAGTTAAGAGCTAGGGCTGCTGCTAACCAAAAGGTGGCAGTTCGAATCCACCAGCTGCTCCATGGAAACCCTATGGGGGCAGTTCTACTGTGTCCTATAAGGTCGCTATGAGTCGGAATAGACTCAATGGCAACTTTTTTTTTAATATTATGTAATGTAATATATAATTTTGTTGTTGTTAGTTGCCATCAAGTCAGTTCCGACTCATGGCGACCCCATGCACAACAGAATGAAACATTACCCATGTCTTGCATTATCTTCACAATGGTTGGTATGCTCAAGCCCATTGTTGCAGCCACTGTGAATTTTGAGTGCCCTCCTACCTAGGGGGCTCATCTTCCAGCACTATATCAGACAATATTTTCTTGTGATCCATAGAGTGTTCATTGACTAATTTTTAGAAGTAGTTTGCTAGGCCTTTCTTCCTTGTCTCTTAGTCTGGAAGCTCTGCTGACCCCTGTCCGCCATGGGTAACCCTGCTGGTATTTGAAATACCCGTGGTATGGCTTCCAGCATCATAGCAACATGCAAGCTACCACAGTACAACAAACTGACAGACAGATAGTGGAATATATAATTTGCTTATTCATTAATCTTCTAGAATGTGAGCTCCATGAGGACAGAGAGTTTTTCTGTCTTGTTTCCTGCTGTATGCCCAGGGCCTGACACATAGTAGTGCTCAATAAATATATATTGAAATAATAAATAAAAATATCCCCTGGGTCTGCTTTAACTGTAACCTGTAGAAGACAGAAGCTTTAGCTGTTTGTTGAGTGTCTCTGTGTGTGGACATTGAAAAGTTCCTGAGTATTTGCAAGGGAAGATCAGATGTCATTGATGGCATAGGATCTTCTAAAAGAAATCAGTGGTTTTAGACACATATTATTACTGCATCCTCCTAGAACTGAGTATCAGAAACGCCAAGAGCATGAGGTTCTGCACAGATTGACTCTTTGCAAGGTGTTGGAAACAGGTACCGAATTAGAAACCGAGAGCTTTGTACTTGGATTGACTCACAGGTTTCAGCGTTTCAACTTCCAAAGTGCTGCTGCTGCTGCTGCTGCTAGTTTCTGAAATATCTCGTAAACCGCCACGCCAGCTCTTGCTGGTGTGTGCACGTGCAGACACTGGCACATTCATGTGCTTCCCTACACCAGGTGCTGCTTCCTACATAAGCCAGTCCCCATCCCAGTTTAGGTCTGCAGTGCTGAGATAATTGTTCAAGGAGGCTCTTGTCAGGACAGGATTTCCCAAGAGACTGAGGTGTGGCTGATGGTGTCCACAGTCCCCTCCCACATCTGTCAGCACAGTAATATATGGCACATAATAGATTTCACTATGCTGTGATGGTTTAAACAGGCATGACAAGATTGTGATTTCAATCCTGCGTTAAGTTGCAGACACCTGTGTGATTATGGCTTCTCTATCTGACTGGTGGACAAACTAGACAGTCTGGTAATCCTGCAGTCTTCGAATTGGCCCTTCCTTCCCATCCATTGTGTAAGGTTCGTCTTTAAGCCCCTTTCAGAACCTTCCGCTTTTCACCAGGACCCAGAGTTCTAAGGACTCCGATCCCCAAGGGGTATAGAGTTCTGTGAAGGAAACTGTCTGCTGAATTTTTAACACAAGATGGTTATTTAAGGCGCCTTTTTCTTGTTTGTCTATGGTAAGTGCTTCCGGACACTCTTGTAGAAGTAGAACCTAAGGAAAATTGGAACCCATTTCCTGTAAAATGCACCTGGGCTCACAATGGTGCATATAGTTTTATAGATGCCAGAGACTCCTAAAACCCCAGGTTAAGAGTAGCAAATCTACTGTGTCAGTGCTTAGTTTTTAATCAGCTTTATACGTATATAAATAGCATACAAAACACTACTCTCCTTAAGTGAATAGTTTGATAAGTTTTGACAAATGTATACACCCATGTACTCACTACCCCACCAAGATATAGAAAAGTTTCATCTCACATAAAGTTTCCTAGTGCTCCTTTCCAGTCAAAACCTCCCCCAACAAGGTCTGACCTCTATTACCATAGGATAGTTTTGCCTCTTCTAGAGCTTCATATAAATAGAATAATTCAGTATATACTGTTCTGTATCTGGCTCCTTTTGCTCAACAAGTTTTGAGATTCATCCAGGTTGTTGCATGTATCAATAGTTTGTTCCTTTTTTTTTGCTGAAAAGCATGGATATATCACAATTGGTTTATCCATTCACCTGTTGAAGGACATTTGGGTTATTTCTAGTTTGGGGTTACTACAAATAAAGCTGCCATGAACATTTATGTACAAGTCTTTGTATGAAGGTATGAATTATTTTCTCTTGGGTAAATACCTAGGAGTACAATGATAGGCATATGTTTAATTTTTTAAGAAATCATTGAACTGTTTTCCAAAGGTTTTTATTTTATTTTCTTTTTACCATTTTACATTCTTGCTAGCAGTGTAGATGAATTCCAGTTGCTTCTTTTGCATGTCAAAAGAAGATTCTAAGGAAGGGGCAATGATTAGCCCTCAGGGCTAATTATGTTGCTGAGTGCCGTCAAGTCAATTCTGACTCATAGTGAGCCAATGGGACAGAGTAAAACTGCCCCATAGGGTTTCCTAGGCTGTACTCTTTACAGGAGCAGATTGCCAGGTCTTTTCTCCTGTGGAGCTGCTGGGTGAGTTTGAAACTGCCAACCTTTAGATTAGCAGCTGAGAGCTTAACCATTGCACCACCAGGGCTAACTACAGTGGTGGAATTGTAGGTATTAGTGGTGGAGGGAGGAGACCTGGTAGCACAATGGTTAAGTCTATCTAAGCTGCTAACTGCAAGGTCAGCAGTCGGAACCCACCAGATGCTCTGTGGGAGAAAGACCTGGTGATCTGCTTCTCTGAAGATTACAGCCTGGGAAACCCTATGGGTGCAGTTCTACTCTGTTGTATAGGGTCACTATGAGTTGGAATCAACTGGACTGCATACAACAATGGTGGAGGAGGCCATTAAAGGTTTAGAGAGCTCCCTAGAGCCTCGTAAAAGGTAGCCCTCTAAACTTTTAATGGCTCCCTCCACCACTGTTGTTGTGTGCCATCCAGTTGATTCCAACTGAGCTCTCTAGAGCCCCATGGAGCCCTGGTGGTACAGTAGTTAAGTACTCAGCTGCTAGCCAAAAGATGGGTAGTTTGAATCCACCAGCTGCTTCTTGGAAACCCTATGGGGCAGTTCTACTCTGTCCTATAGGGTCGCTGTGAGTTGGAATTGACTCGACGGCAATGGGTTTGGGT